>NW_006921625.1:2258193-2258784 GCF_000298275.1 Orycteropus afer afer
ATGGACACAGTGGCTGCAACAACAGGCTCCAGCAGAGCGATGACTGTGAGGTTGGCACAGGACGGGGCGGGGTTTCATTCTGTTGTCCTCGGGGTCACTATGAGTTGGGACCAACTCCACAGCACCTAACAACAACAACTCCAGGGCTGATGCAGGGCCCTGACAACACTGGATATAGGACTTTGGGGTGTTGCTCTGTGCAGCCTCTGTTGACCCCCAGGGTGAGTGCCCTCAGATGGTGTCACTCCAGCAGTGACAACCCTGCTACAACACAAGTATAAAGCCATGTGGGGGATGACAGTCGACATTCAGGACAGTAGGTGCCTCTGGGGAGGAAACTGTGTGAGGAACCCCAGCAGGATCTGCTAGCACCTCAATGACACACACACAGCGTTTGCACCTTAAAAAGCTGAAGATCTGGTGCCTGAGTGCTGCTGTTCACTGCCGTTGAGTCGGTCCTGACTCACAGCAAACGTATGGAATGGAACAAACAGCACCTGGGCCTGCACCATCCCCGTAACAGGTCGTGGATCAGACCACTGTGATGTGTAGAGTTTCCATTGGCTGATATCAGAAGTAGCTCACCGGGCC
>NW_006921625.1:2261619-2265447 GCF_000298275.1 Orycteropus afer afer
ATGTGTGGTGAGATTGACAGGGTTTTTTGTCAAGTTAGAAAAAGACCAGTTTGGGTTAGTGGCATACAGGTAGGCTTGGCAGTGAGCTGGAACTCAAAGCTCCGTAAAACAAAACAAAAAAAAAAAAAGAAAAAGAAAAAGTCACACCCGTGGCTGTGGAGCTCATTTACACTCATAGTGACCCCATATGTTGCAGTGTGGACCTGTGCCCCATAAGGTTTTTTGGCTGGAACTCCTTTTGTGTGGCTAATCTCACTCCAAGACAAGGCCCCTATAGTCTCAGAGAGTTTCTGTATCTGCCCTAGCCTAGGCTCAAAGGTGACTTCCCTGCCTTCTGCCAACTTCTATAGTGCTTGATATTTGTCCCTTGTCCTTGAGAGTCTTCTCATATATGCCTAGGATTGGAACTGACTCACACATTGGAGTGTGTACCTTTTCATCCTAACAGATAATGGTCTACATGTTGGACATACAGATTGCTGTAGTTAGGTGCCACCAAATAAGTTGGGACCCATAGTGACCCCAAATACAGCAGAATGAAACGCTGCCTGGTCCTGGGCCGGCCTCAGAATCCTCGCTACGCTTGAGCCCATTGTTGTAGCCACTGAGTCAGTCCATCTCTTGAGGCTTTCCCCTTTTTCCCTGACCCTCCACTTTGCCAACCATGACATCCTTCTCCAGGGACCAGTCCCTTCTGACAACATGACCAAAGTACGTGAGATGAAATCTAGCCATTCTTGTTTCTAACATAAAGACAACATGTGGATAGATACATCTATAGATGTATGGACCTAGATCATATACAATTTATCTTGAACTTACAACTGAGAGGTAATCAGGAAATGCCGACTGATTGAATAAACTGAAGATTTCAATGTATATTTTCACAAAATTTATTTCCCAACTTCTAAACATAGTTCTAAATTTTTCATCTAATCTCACCCAGTGCCAGATTATCCAGGTGATGATTTAGGGATAGATATGAGGGGGAAAGTACAGAAAATAATAAGACAACTAAAAAAAAGCATCAGCCCAAATGGTTTTTATAGTGATGTGCTGAAGCCCACACCAAGAGGTGGGGATCGTCCTGGGATCCGTCCTCCTTGTAGGAGCCCTCGTGGAAGATAATGGCCCCATGGCAATGAGACCAGACGCTGTTCTGAGGTGGTCAGTGGAGCAGAGGCCTGAGGGCTCACGGGCAGCAGCAAAGAGCACATAAAGGCCAATGCTTCCTTGATCCAGCTTTTGGATCTTGAAAATGGTTGAATTCAAGACTTTCAAACAGTTTGACTTCTAAGCATCACCAAATATTTAGAATTAAAATTTGCACATCCTTTTCCATTTATATTGTCTTTCTTGATTCCATTCTCAGTTGTCTCCATTTCCAGAGAAGAGTCAATTCTCCGGTATGCAATGTACTACTGGAGTCCTCACTGGTCAGAGACCATCTAAGTTTCCTAGGGCTGCTGTAACAGAAATGCCACATCGGTGGCTTCGAGGGACTGAAGCTAGTTTCCTCACAATGTAGCAGGGTAAAAGTCCGAATTCAGGACAGCAGGTCTAGGGACTGCTCTGTCTCTGTAGGCTCCGGGGACAGGTCCTGGTCTCAGCTTCTGCAGCTGCAGCCTTCCTCGGTATCTTTGCAACCTTCACAGGGCATCTGTCTCCCCTCTGGCATTTGGACTCTTATCCTGTTCCCATGCTGCTGCTTTTAATTCAGAAGTGCTTGGGGTTGGGCCACACCCTACACTGGTGTGGCCTCATCAACACAGCAAAAACACCCTATGCCCAAATAGGATTACAGCCATAGGTATAGAGTTCAGGACTCCAACCCGTATTTTAGGGGGACACAATTCAATCCAGAACAAAGATGAAAACACCACTCTGACATGAAAATCACCCGAGGAAACATTTCACCAAAATCCATCTGCATTTCACTCATAGCCTCAGTGTGGCTTACTGGCTCAAATACAAAGATGGCTCTGTTCACGTTATCCCATGTCTCTTTCCCCTGAACTAAGACTCACCAAATCCTCCAGCCTCTAATTCACTTGTATTGACAGCTTGATATAGGAAGAAATAAATAAAATTTCTAGGGAGAGACTTAATTTTGAAACTAATTAAAGGTGATTAGCTGCTGGTTGGATACCAAAGGGTAAGGATAGTTTCCCCAGGGTGTCATCTGGAGGGTTGGTCTCCACACTTCTGGGTCTAGAAAACTGGAGAAGCTTCACTGTAATTACAGGATTAGGGGGGAAAAAAAGCAAACTCATGCATACAAAAGGGAGAAATCCTTCCCAGAATGTCTGTTTATGATCTATGAGAATACTGTCATGTCAAATCTCCTCTTTCCTTGTTCACCACGGAGAACTCGAACAGAAAGAAGAAACGCATGAGCTTGTCCTTGAAGTTGGCAAACTCTTAGAATATAAAGCGTACTCCATTCTCTGTAACATTAGTAACCAACAGGGATGGCAGATAGAGGAATTGGGTTGGCTGTGTTTTGGTGTGAGAGAAGGGCTGTTTTTTCTAACAGCTCAGGGACTGGGAACATGCTGCAGAATAACTTATAACCATTAGCGTTGTGTTAGAAATGGTATGAAAAAGAAAACCCAGCCATACTCTCAAGATGAGACAAAGTGCTGTTAGCAATGCCAAGGGTGTGTCTGTGTGGAGGGTGTGTGCTGTGTGCTGGAAACTTCTGTGCATATGGGCTGTGTCTCTTCCCTCCCAGAGACCTGACCTTCAGAACCTTCTAGAAGACTGCCCAATTCCTCTTCACTCACAGACACTAGAGCACTGCCTTTCCAACAGCCTTAGAGTGGAGACTGGGATGTCATCTACAGTCCGCAAGACAACCAGCCACGTCATTCTGCAGGGTTCCACAGAGCAGGCAGTGCTCACCGGGGTGCAAACCAGCCCTCGGGATCCCATGCCACCCCACTCTTCCTGAGGTCTGAGCAGCTCTCACCCCACAGCCCCACGGATACCCCACTGACGTGCTTTCATGGTTAGCCTGGGAATTCACACTTATGTGCTAAACAAAGACAAGCTACTCAGCTGCCGGATCTTCCGTCCGAATGAGACAAAGTCCTCAAAGCATGTTAACTCGGATGGTACCCCCCGTTTATGTGTTGTTGTTCTTTTCACATACTCATTTTTATAGAGTTTGTACTTCCCCTTTGGGTCAATCACTCCTCACTGCATGTCAGATCTTCTTCAAAGGCATCTTCTTTCCTGGTGAATTACTCACTCCCGACGCGTCCATCCCAACTCATAGTGACCCCTCCTGGGGTTTCCAAGGTGGTATCACTACGCAAGTAGATTGCCCGACCTTGCTTCTGAGGAGTGGCTGGTGGGTTTGAACCACCAACCCCCCTTGAATTACATCTCCTATATTCTCTGTGGGAGCTCTGGTGGCGTAGTGCCTAGAGCATTTGGCTGCTAACCAGAGGCTGGGGGTTCAAACCCACCAAGCCACTCCTCAGAAGGAAGATGGGGGAATCTACTTCTGTAGTGACACCACCTCAGAAACCCAAGTCTTTTTTGACTTTTTTCCCCCCGAAGATATTTTATCCCACTGAGGTTCTTAAAAATATTAAATGTGTCATCTCTGCAATTTTAAATCAATAGTTACTTTATCACCCCCCCTTAACACTTTGAGGATACTTGCCAATGTCTCCTGGATTCCATTTTTGATAGTGTGCAGTCTGCTGTCTGTCTGATTGCTCCTTTAATCTTCATCTCTGATATATTTTAAGATTTCTCTTTTTTTAGTGTTTCTGGTTTCATGAAGCTGTGACCTATGGGGATTTTTTTTTTTTTTTT
>NW_006921625.1:2271362-2272314 GCF_000298275.1 Orycteropus afer afer
GCTGTGGTTAAAGCATTGGCTGCTAACCAAGAGGTCAGTGGTTCAAACCCACCAGCCACTCCAAGAGAAAGATGTGGCAGTCTGCTTTCATAAAGATTGACAGCCCTGAGAGCCTCATGGGGCAGTTCTACTCTGTCCTCTAGGGGCTCTGGGAGTCAGAATTAGCTCAATGGTGGTGAATATTACCTATTATTTCCAAAAACAGTGCTTCTTTTCCATTCTTTCCATTGTTTCCTTTGGGATCTCTGATCAGATAAGTTCGAGTTTTTCACTCTACCCCCTGGGCCTCTTCACCTCTTTCCATTTCTTTGTCTCTTGTGAACATTCTGGGTAATTTCTGGAGGGCTAGCAGTTCAAGCAATTTTCTCTTCAGCTGTTCCCATTTTACTATTTAACTTACGCACTGAGTTCCTGACATCACTTACTATATTTAATCACTTGTATTGAGTGATCTTTGAAACCTGCCCAGTCATTTTTGTATTTTTAAAATTACTTCCTCATAGGTTTCATATTCTCCAACATTTTCACTACTTTAAACATGTAAAACATGTTAAGTTTTATAATCTTTTTAGGATAATTCCAGTATCTGCAAACATTGCAAATCCAGTTCTCTTGCCTTTTAAACATGCTGGCTCTTACTCCTGGTGACTTTTTTCCTCATGTGGTTTGTAGTTTTTATTTTAATGGATTTTACTTTTATAAGCTCATGCCTGATGGAACGTCTCTGTGAGAATTCTCCAAGGCCTGAGTAAAAGCCACGTTCTTCCATAGACTTTGCCTCTGTTATTGGAAGGCATTTGGCCACACCATTAACCTTGACTACTTTGTGTGTGTGTGTGTGTGTGTGTGTGTGTGATCTGGGTGAAAATTTACAGAGCAAATTCACTTTCCATACAGCAGGTCACATACACTTTGTCTCATGACATTGACCACAATTTACCACAATGCAACA
>NW_006921625.1:2273088-2274253 GCF_000298275.1 Orycteropus afer afer
CTTATTTGCAGGTCATATGGTTCTTGCTAATTTTCAGAGCAGATTTCATGCAGAGTGAGGTTTTCTGTGGTCCTTCTGTAACAGAGGATGCTTTTTGTTTGGTTGGTTGGTTGGTTTTTGTTTTTAATTTAATTTCTTATTCTTTTTGCTGTTGTGTGCTGCACAGTCGATCCTGTCTCATAGTGACCCTATCTACAACAGAACAAAACACTGCCTGGTCCTGTACCACCTCCATAATCACTGTCATGCTGGACCCCATCATTGCAGCCACTGTGCCAGTCCATCCCCTGGAGGGTCTTCCCCTTTTTCCCTGACCCTCTACTTTATCCAGCATCCAGGGAGCAGAGTATAAGTGCCCCATCAGGTTTCCTAGGCTGCAGATCACTGGGTCTTTTCTTCTTCAGTCACTGATGGGTGACTCAACACCAACCTTTCTGTTAGCAGCCAAGTGCTTGGCCATTGTGCCACCAGGGCTCCCTATTTAATTTCTACTCAGAGTATAAACCTTCCAGTTCCTGGCTTCCTGCAGAGACTGTTATCAAACTTCTTCTCCAGGAGGGTCCTGTGTTTTATCTCCTGTCCCCTGTGCTCAAGGTCACCAGAGTTGGCAGATGCTAGGAGGTCAGCTGGGGTGTCAGAGTGCGCTTCTGTCCCTGAGTTTTTGCTTTCCCTGGCTGGTTCTCTCAGAGGGTCATCAATGTGTCCCTAAAGATTTGCTTAATTATATTTTTTCCAGCGTGATTAGTCACATTGTAGTGGGAGTGCTGTTCAGAATCTCTAGTCTGCAATATTGCAGAAATCGAAGTGCCAGTCTGTGGTTCTCCTGATTTAATCCGGATGTTACAGAGCCTGAAAATCCCCAATCATACAGCTGGTGGGTGGGCCTCCTGTGGCTGTGCGGTCCGCAACCCTGGAAGCATCCCTGTGGCCTGCTAGCTGCTGCCTCAGATGGCGTCTCAGGGTCTCAGCCAGAAACCCACCCATTCACCCCTTATTCAACTCTACACTCAGCACTGTGCACACAAAGTGATGTTGTGGAGCTTAATCTACTGGGTAAGACACACACTGATCATTGCAACACAGCTTTGTAATTGCTAAAGAAGGCAGGTATTGAGTGCTAGGAAAAGGAAGCAAAATGCAACTCAACCAAAAAAGACACCAACAA
>NW_006921625.1:2280463-2289589 GCF_000298275.1 Orycteropus afer afer
CAAGAGGGATGATGGGCCCACAAAATCCCTTTAGAAGCCCTTGGGGTCCACAAAGTGCTGAAATCCTGGGCTCTTCAGCAATTAAACAGGTCTATTGTCTTTATCTCCTCGTCCTCAAAGCAGTACCAAACTGATGTGATGAGATGGGGCACCGTTTCAAGAGCCAAGATGGCGGCTCTGAGAGAATGCTACTTGCCATTTCTGGGGTGTCATAAATACACCAAAATTCACGTTCTCCATTGCTTCTGAGGCAGGCAAGGTAGGCAAGGAAGAGGGTTTACAACGTACCACAGAGAGGGGGCTTTTGGGAAACAAGATCCTTCTCACAGTGCTGGAGGCCGGGAGCCCAAATCCAGGAGGACCTCACAGGGCTGGGCTCCCCCACTGCCTCTCAGCCTCTGGTCTGAAGCGCCATCACCCTCTGTCTCCCTGTGTGACTCTGCTTCCCTTCCGTCCTCCCCACTGAGCAGACGCCACTCAGAAGGGCTCAGGGCCCACCCTTCTCTGGTGTGACCTTGTTTAACTGAAGCGATAACAGAAGACCAACACAAAATCCACTGCAGCCGGTCAAGTCGGACCCACAGTGACCCTTTGGGAGAGTACAGCTGCCCCATGGCATTCCTAGGCTGTCATCTTCACGGGAGCAGACGGGCCTGCCACATCTTTCTCCCCTGGAGCAGCTGCTGGGTCTGAACCATCCGGTTAGCAGACGAGAGCTTTAGGCACTGTGCCACCAGAGCTCCTTGATGACAAAAGAATCACCCATTTGCAACAAGGTCACACTCACAATTACAGAGTTAGCACTTCAACTTATTTGGGGGTGCCACGTTTTCAACCATAACACACCCCTTGGATCATTCTAAGTCCCTAATGGGGTCCCACTAGCAGCTACTGGGGGTGGAAGGAATCCAGACTCAAAACAAGAGGCTCCAGGTGCCTGGGACATCAGAGACATACCCTTCTCCTGGGCAGGTGTTGCAGGACAGCTCGGCTTTGAGGACCCTGAGACAGGCCCACCCGTGCTCCTCTACTCAAACAAATGGAGTGTGCTGAACATGTGTGCAATGCAGGCAACACAATGAGCTGCCTCCTGACTACACAGGGAGGCCAGTCACACTCCGGCACAGAGCCACCACGCATATGGCCGCAGGGGCCAGGCTGGCTGCAAGGGCAGTGTGGAAGCAGTAGCCACTCCTGCAACCCTCTGGAGCTCAGATGGGCTGTGAGTTCCCACCACAGCTCTGGCAGCACCCTCTCACGTGTCTGCCTGAGTCTAATAAGTAGAAACCAGAAAGCTTGTCTCCTTTCCCGCTCCTGCAGAGCCACTGAGCAGAGGGCTGTGTATTCTGAATACAGAGCAGGTCTGTAGACTGTGAGGTGCTGGGGCTGCTCTACCCTCAAAACATCCCCAGCCTGCTCTGAGCTGCTAGACCAGGAACCTTGGGGCTGCTGGGACTTTGCGAGAGGGACAGCTACTGGTAGCTGGGGACTGGAAGCTCCAAACATGAGTCAGTTCCTCAAGCCCTTTCAGCCTCAGTGATTGCAGGTTAGACGCTTGTCCAAACAGGAGAGGCTGCCGGGCTAGAACTCTAAGGAATGTGACTGTCTAAGAGGGGAGCTCTCTGCTGTGTGGAAAATAGGGGATGAATGGAGTGCCCCACAAGGCCTGGAGACAGCAGAACAAGAGGGTGTCTTTGGTGGCACGAGGAGGCTCTGGCCTGGAAGAACCCAGCTTGAGCATCCGAGAACTCTGGGTTTGTGGTAAGGAAAGAGTGAGCATAGGGCAGAGCCTTGGCTGAGCCTGGAATCGCCTGAGGAGCCTTAAAGCCCCTGCGGGCTGTGCCCTAGCCCGCTAACATCGGTAACTCCGTGTCAGCATTTGGGAAGGGCCCCTAGTGGCATGGCCAGCACAGACAAACCCTGCGCTACACTGGCGCTGCTGCTTTAAGCAGCCTGCCAACCAGGGGAGTGAGCGAGTGAGAGAAGTGTCTGGAAGCAGCCTTGTGGGGACCAAGCAAGAAGCAGATGCTAAACAGACTCCTGAAGGATGCACCTGTGAGAAGCGTCATCCTGGGCACCGAGCCGGCCCGGCAGCACACAGGTGGTCTGAGGGAACTCCAGAGGCTGAACCCAGGAACGGAGCCACTGAGCGGCTCAGACAGAGAAGCATCAGCTGCTGAAAAGCTGGAGACCGAAGCCTTTCCAGAGGCAAGGCCTGCTGATCCACAGCGGAAAACTCACAGCCTTGGAAACCCCGTGGAACAGCTCTGCTCTGCACACAGGGAGTGGCCGCGGGTCGGGCTTGGTTGAAGACAACTGCTGTGGTGGTTCTGGGGGTTCGAGAATGACATCGGGAGACTCCTGGGGTCAGCCAAGCTTTGAGTCAAGGGTGCAGTCCTCCCAATGGCTGGCTCTGCCCAAGAGTCTGACGCCAGTGTGAGGACTTGGGTGCTACCGCGGACTGAACAGTGTTCCCCAGAAAGCAGTGCTGAAGTGCTGAGCCCTGTACCTCTAAACGGACCCTGTTTGGAAACAGGCTTTCTTCTGTTGTGTTAATAAGGTCATGCAGGAGAAGGGGGAGTCCTACCTCGATATGACTAGTGTCCTTCTAAGAGAGACAGACAGACACAGAGGGAAGATGACCATGTGACAAGGAGGTTACATTGCTGCCACAAGCCAGGGAATGTCGGGGTCTACCAGAAGCTGGGGAGACATGGAGGACCTTCCCCTGGAGCCCTCAGAGGGAACACAGCCCCCAGAAAGGTGAGGTAAATCCTTGTTCTCGCGAGGCACCCCATTCTGGGTGGTTTGTGCCAGCAGCCCTAAGACACTGATGCGGCATCTCACAGCAGTGTCCCTGTGCGTGCTAGTCACGCCTCGTCATCTCCTGTCCATAGCCTGTCTGACGCAGGGCGGCGCCGCAAGTTCCAGCTAGCCATTCTCACGTTACACTCCTGAAGCGTCAAAACTGCTCCTCAGCTCCAATGCCGGCATAAGGGTCGGCATGCTGCCTGCAGTTCACACCTCAGCCACATCTCTTTTTCTTTCCTCAAGTCAGTTCTTGTCGATGTTAGTTGCCTTGAGTGGACTCAGACTCACGGTGACCCCATGTATCAGAGTAGAACTGCCCCGCAGGGTTTTCTAGGTCACCGTCTCTACAGAAGCCATCCTTCCAAGGAGTCACTGGGTGGATTTGAACCATGAACCTTACGGCCAGCAGCTAAGTGCCATCAGGGCCCCTTTCCAATCAATAGCAGTCTCTTTTTCTGTTCCATTTTTTGTTACAAAGACTCCTCTTCCGTTTGCATCTAATGGGGATTTTCTGCTATAATCTTTGGGTTCAGCTCACTGATAATTTTAAGAGGTCTGCTTGTGCCTGCAGGATGCAGTTCCCTTTCCTTTGAGCTCTGGGTAATGCTTTCTGGTGACTTGTGCTATTTCTGTTTACTTGCTTGCTCGTTTTAGTCTTTTTCAAACATGGAGCCATTAGGCTAAGCATTAGCCAAGAAGAAGATGAGGGGGTTCATGTTACCTCCATTCTCTCTTCATCTGCTTGCTGGATCAACATCCTCTCAGATTTCATCTGGTCAGTGATGGATACCCACCAATCCCACCCTAACGTCCAATTCCTATTCCAGCAGGTCCTCATCCAGGGAAGCTTATGGGGCTAAGAAGTGTACTCTCCTGTTATGTGCTACTGTCTGCCTTTCTCTCTGGAGCACCTAAGGCATTTGACTGCTAAACAGAAGGCTGGTGGTTTAGACCCACCAGCCACTCCTCAGAAGGAAGACTGCGCAATCTACTTCTGTAGTGATACCACCTCGGAAACCCAAGGAGGGGTCACTATGAGTTGTGTCCGACTTGATTGGCAGTGGGTTTGGTTTTTTGGTTTTTAATAGGCTACTAGGCAAGAGCCTATCACTTTTGCATTTCCTCACTTTATTTTGGGAACTTCCCATGTCAGAATGCAAAATTATCTCCAACCCATCACTTCTTTTTTTCCTGAGTGTTAAAACATCAAGAGAAACATGAAGAAAATTAGAGGGGTTGACGGGGAAATAAAAACTCAGGGGATGACATGAAGGGTCCCAGCCAAGTGTCCTTATTGGTGCAAACCTGGGCTTTCTGGATCAAGAGGCTGACAGAGGTGGGAGAGGGTGAAAGTCCTGCTATTCTTCTAGCTAGGGAGGATGCATTCCATCTTCTGGCAGTGAAAAGCCACAGCTTTCAGTATTTCTATTACAGTCTTTTTTTTTTTTTTTTTTTTCTGAGTTGCTCAGAATTGAGAGCCACATACAATTTAAAACTGATTGGCAGCTTTGTTCTCAAAGTGAGGTTTAGATGAACATGTCATTAGTGCCCAGGATGCTTGATTTTGTGGGCATCTGAATGGCACCAAATATTCAGCAGAGCCTGGATTAGAAGATGTGCTATCAACGTCCTGTGAAGAGACATGCTGCACTTTAAGGTAGCACTGACATAAGTAAGGTAGTGGCTTCTCCCATGAGCAAAGGCAGAGACTTGTGTGGGGGAAGCAGGAGGGGGGATGCCAGATCACTGAGCAATGGAAACCTGCAGGTCTGCATGCATCCCAGCCACAGGGTAGGAGGCTGCATCCCAGTAGACCCATGGCCCTTCTCAAGACACAGTTGTGTGTGCTGCATCAGTTTTGCTTTCCATGGGGCACCACTCTGGCCATGGTGTCTCACAAGTCATCACAGTGAACAGGGTGCTAGTCAGGCAGGTGGCATGATGTCAAGGGAGGCTAAGAAACTCAGCAGGCCAGAGACAAGGGCTCTGGGCCCTGAGGGACAGTCTCTGTCCCACAGAGTGGTACGCCAGACAGGAGGGAGGAACACCCAGGGGGAAAGTGAGGAATCTGAGGACACAGGCTGAGACGAGCCCGAGTTGTGGAAGAAAGGGTGATGAGTGGAAACCATCTGCTCACTGAACAGTCACCTGTGACCGTTGAGTCCACATGGCAACCTCACGTGTGTAGAGTGGAATCGTGTTCCATAGGGTTTTCGTGCTGTGACAGTTCAGAAGCAGATCACCACACCTTTCTTCCGAGGCACCCCTGGATGTGCTCAGTCAACCTTTCCATTAGCAGCCCAGGGCTCAACTGTCTGGGCCACCTAGGGACTCCTCCCAGCTGGTTAGGTAGCATACATTAAAGACACCAAGCACAAGTCATTGGCAAATGGTCTCTGAGACAGTTTGATTGAAACCCCAGGGACCATACAGAATAATCTTTTGTGAATACAGTAATTATACTCTGATTTTCATAACTCATAGTTTAGTCACATTGTGATGCTTTTTAAGCTGACAAGAAGTGGTAAATGATTAAAACTATTGTAAAAGTCATGTTCTATTTCTAGCTTTTTTCTACATGTGAAATAAAGCCTTAAAATATTTTTTAAGTATCCAAATACAGCTTAGTTAACCAGATCTTTAGGGAAGTTAAAAAAAACAAACTATTGAATGTTAATGGCAAAGTAGCTTGATGAACTACCTCTCGCATAGATAATGAGTGAAAACTCTAGACTTGGTATTATTTTTAAACTTAATTCTTTGGAGGTCTTGGAGAGAGACCATAGGAAGCAAAAATTTCAACACCTCAACAAAAAAAAGACAAACAACTCAATTAAAAAGTGGGCAGAGGACATGAACGGACACTTCACCAAAGAAGACATCCAGGCAGCCAGCAAACACATGAAGAAATGCTTGTGATCATTAGCCATTAGAGAGATGCAAATCAAAACAACAACCAAACAACAATGAGATATCATCTCACCCCAGCATTAATGTTGCTGTTGTTATGTGCCGTCGAGTCCAACCCGACTCATAGTGACCCCTCCTTGGGTTTCCGAGGCAGTGTCACTATGGAAGTAGATTGCCCCATCTTCCTTCCAAGGAGTGGTATTAATAGCAAAGCTAAAAAACAAAACAAAACAGGAAACAATAATAGCAAGGGTGTGGCGACTCGAGATCCCTCATACACTGCTGGTGGGATTATAAACTGGGGCTGTCACTGCGGACAATGATAGAGTGCTTCCTAAAAATATTGGAAACAGAAATCTAGGGACCTGGCTCATATCTACCTACTGCTAGTTCTGGTGGCGTAGTGCCTAAGGCACTTGACTGCTAACCAGAAGGCTGGTGGTTCAAACCCACCTGCTACTCCTTGGAAGAAAAACAGGGCAATCTACTTCCGTAGTAATACCATCTCAGAAACCCAAGGAGGGGTTGTTATGAGTTGGGTCAGACTTGATGGCACATAACAACAACAACAACAGGTAAATATGCACACTCAAGTATGTCTATGAACATGGTAGAACATACAGAAGACAAAGTTGTGAAAAATTCCTAGCCATAACTAAACACCTTGATATTTATCTACTACTAGGTAGGTAAAGTAACTTGGTGAACTACCTCTCACATAAATAATGAGTGAAAACTCTAGACTGGGTAAATATCCTAGAGAAATATCCTATCCACTACTAGGTAAATATCCTAGAGAAATGAGCACTGTGATATGAACAGATATATGCACACTCATGTTTGTTGTGACTTTATTCACAATAGCAAAAAGATGAAAACAACCTGAGTACCGGTTAACAGATGAATGGATAAACAATCTATGTATGTACAAACAATGGAATACTATGCAACAATCAAGAACAGCGATGAATCTCTGAAGCACCTCATAACACGGGTGAACCTGGAGGACATCATGCTAAATGAAATTAATCAATCACAAAAGGACAGATGTTCTCATACAATATTGTTTTACATGCACAGTATTGCTTACACACAGCAAGAATCATTCTCGGAAGGTCATGAGGGGTAAAAGGGGAAGAGAGAGTAAATCACTAGCTACAGGGTAGACTTATGCTAACTTGAGTGAAGAGAAAGCCAATATACAGTAAGGGGGAGGTAGCACAAAATGACCAAGGCAAGGAGACACTAGTGGGAGCACAAGAGTGAGAGACCACAAAGATAAATACCACTGCATAGAAAGTCTCGCAATAACATTAATAGTAACAATCCACTCGTGGACAAGTAGGTAGCAGACACACAAGCTGAACAGGTGGGAAGGCAATGGGGCTATAACCAAGAATATATGTGGGTTTGATAGAGGTTATTTCTACTTCTGTATTTATATGTGCTGCAAGTGTATCCATGGATATGGTCGAACATACAGAAGACAAAGTTGTGAAAAATTCCTAGCCATAACCAAACACCTTGAGGGAATGAGTCACTGGGCCCAGATCATAATCTCAGGGGACATCAAGGTCAACTGACACAACATAGTACATGAGGAAAATGCTCTACATCATACTTTTGGTGAGTAGCTACTAGGATCTTAGAAGCTTGTGAGGAGCTATCTAAGGGGCAACTATTGGTGTGTTCCAATCTAGAGCAAAGGAGAGTGAAGAAAATCAAAGGTGCATGGAAACAATTATTCCAAAGGATGAAAGGACCAAATGAACCCCAACTACCATGACCCTGAGACCAGAAGAACTAGATGGTATCTGGCTACCACTGGCAACCACTCTGAAAAGGGTCACAACAGAAGGTTCTGGATAGAGTGGGATAAAAATGTGGAACAAACCTCAACAAAGAAGACTAGCCTTACCAGTGTGATAGAGACTGATGGAACCCCTGAAATTATGGCCCTTAGCCATCCTTCAAGCCTGGAATTGAACTCACCTCTGTGGCTAAAATTTCACCCAAACAATAGACATGACTGTAAGGTGAACAATAACATGAGGGAGCTACACAGTTCCTAGGACCATCACAGGAGATCAGAAGGACAGCGTGTGCCCAGGGTCAAAGCTCAGAAGGCAGAAGGGACAGGAAAGAAGGACAAAGGGAAATGGTAACTGCAGGGAGGAAGTGAGAAGAGAGCTGTGATGTTGTGGGGACTGCAGTCAAGGTCATGAAACAAGGTGTGCATGAATCGTGGAATGGAAAAGCAGTTGGCTCTGTAAACGTTCATCCAAATCACAATAAAAAATTTAAAAATGAAACAAAAAAGAAAACAAAGGTGAAGTAGAATAAAAGCAAACGATAAATATATATGCATACATACCAGGAAAGCACTAATCACAAGAAAGCAGAAGTGGCTATAAAAACGCCATAAAACATAGATTGCAGAAAAAGAAGCGTAACTCAGGTGAGGAACATCTCATAACAATAAAAGGACTCATGTGCAGGCAGGCCTAACAATTACAAATGTGTGTGCGCCTAGTTAATGTTGTGGCAGACCTAACAATTACAAATGTGTGTGTGCCTAATTGTGTTGTCAGTTGCTGTTGGATCAGCTGCAACTCAGGGTGACGTCATGCGAACAGAACAAACCATTCCCAACTTCAGCCCCATCGTCAGGACTGTTGTGTGCTTGACTCCACTGTTCCAGCCGCTGTGGATCCAGAGTGTCTTCCAACCCAGGTTGTTGATCTTGTCGCTTGTACCAGACAATGTTGTGTTGAGGTCCACAGGGTTGCGCTGGGTAATTTTTGGACGTAGGTAACCAGGCCTTTCTTTCTAGTCTGCGCAGCCTGGACTACTGCTGAAACCCGTCCACGATGGGTGACCCTGCTGGCATTTGAAATACCAGCAGCATAGCTTTCAGCACAGCAACAAGTAAGCCCCCGCCATAGGACACACAGATGGGCGGTGGGAGTCTAACCATAGAGTTTCAAATTACATGAAGCAAGCACTGACAGAGCTAAGGGGAGAAATAAACAAATCACAAAATGCCATTAGCTGAATACATAAGTAAAGTAATTGAAAAGATTATAATGCACAAGAAAACAACTATTACAGCTAGGGCTGCAGGCATGCGAGGGCTCTAAACACAGCTAGTCTGTGGTTCTCCCTCGTCTGCTCCCTCACAACTCACATATCTAATGGGTTACGTGAGCTACATGTATGTATACACGTACATGTACATATGTGTGTGTGTGTGTGTGTGTGCCTTGGCTATTCATGGTGCACCTTCTTTATAAATGTGACTGTAATATTAGCCCACCACTTGGCTGTCAGTTTGGCATACTGTGGGGGCTTGCACGGACCAGGCAAGTGTTGTGTTCTGTTGTACACAGAGTCGCTATAAGTCGG
>NW_006921625.1:2290374-2292374 GCF_000298275.1 Orycteropus afer afer
TTTTCATGCAAGATTCAAATATGTCAATGATGATGTAGTATGTGGTTCACAAAAGTCATCTCTAGCACTTAATGCTACGTCTGGAACAGTTCGTCACTTACATTTCTTTCTAGAGCTTCTGTGCTGGTGAACTGTTTGATAATCCGAAATTGGCAGTATTTGTTTTGTTCTGTTTTCCAAATTTTCAAAATATTTTCTTAAATTATGTCAACACCCTGTTAATGACTGGTAGAGGTCTGTGCATATCTCTAAATTTACTTCTGAGTCTTCAAGAGCTTGACTCATTTGATGAAAATGCTGCAATATATCATTCCACATAACCAACATAAATACATACTCCCGTGTTTGCATTATGTTGGTGATATTTTCAACTTCTCTTCTGGTGCCCCTTTTTCTGGTCTTCCACAATGTTTTCAAGGCATCTAGAATCCAGGACTGCACTCACTGCTGCAGAATGTGCTTCCCAGCATGCATTAGGAAGGCCTTTTAATACTTGGTCATCACCTAAAAACATTTTAAGAACTACCCATTAGTGAGTAGAGGCAGCAAAAATGTGTAGAGTAACTGAACAGCAGAAAAAAATCAACTGCTTCTAGACAACAGTCTACTGTGCTACATCCCATAAGATTAAGTGAATAGTAAGAAAATGTCATATCCATTATTTTCTAAAGTTTTCATTTCGTGCCTTTATAATGCTCTGACATACTGGGTTCATTTTCATAGGACTGGCCTCTACACTAAGAAAAAAAGTCAGTTTTGCAAACCTCATATAAATAGTGAAGTACTTGATGAGCAATTTCTGCACTGGCATACTTCTAAAGCTAGTGAATGTGACAAATCACTCAGTAAGCTCTCCATCTGTTGGAGATATTTATATTAAAATAAAACCTCGATGATCTGTATGAGGAAGATCGGAGTGAAATCTACAGACAAACTGAAATATTGAGCTTAAGTTATTTCCCTGAAAAGAGTTGATTGAACTTTATCACTTATTAAGTTTATTAAATTCTTCACACATTGTTTTAGACATATATGATGGGTTGCCCTTTCCAATGTTACCGTATTTTGAGATGTGACCTGCTAAAAATGGATCAAACTGAGCAACAAGCTCAAGTAAACAAAAATAAAAACCAAAAAATCAATTTTATGTGGGCACAAACACTTCATTTCTTCCTCAAAAAATAGTCCACACTTAACAATTATTATAATGACAGCAATAATGGGTTGCAAAGCAGTTTTCCAGTACCAATGTTCTGCATTAATTTGCATTTCCAGTTCATGAGTTAAGCTAAATCCATGTCTTTAATTTATATATGACAATATACGATCTCAGTGTATTGAACGGTTTTCAAGTTATTAATCATATTTGAGTTGCACTAATCCCTAAACCTATCCATAGCAAATCAAGAATTAAATGATTAAGGACTGAATGTTGTTGTTGTTATTTGCATTGAGTCGGACCCAATTCTTGGCGATCCCTCCTTGGGTTTCCGAGGCAGTATCACTATGGAAGTAGATTGCCCAACCTTTTTTCCAAGGAGTGGCTGGTGGGTTTGAACCACCAGCCTTCTGGTTAGTAGTCAAGTGCCTTAGGCACTATGCTACCAGAGTTCGGACTGAATAGTTTGTAAATAAAACAACACACATGGCTGATTCATGGAGAATATACTCACCACTCCCTCTTATAATTTTCACCATTGCCTTCGCACCCTAGAAATATAATCTGGCTACAGAATCTTCTTTGTTTACCACCCAGAAATTTTCAAAGGTTCAGTGTGATACTGACAGTCATATGGTCCTCTTTCAACCCCATAATTTACATCATTAAAAGAAAAACAATTCCACAAAGCAGGATCTATATTTCTGTATTTAGAGTGTCTGCAGATGTGACAATTTAAGATTCTAAAGTGGTTTCACTTTCTACATCATTATCTTTTTTTATTTTTTTAACTGCAGCAAAGAATTGATAGAGAATTTGGAACAAATTATGTTTTATTAAC
>NW_006921625.1:2293369-2294192 GCF_000298275.1 Orycteropus afer afer
ACTCGACGGCAAACAACAACAACAACAACAATTTTGTTCTTCAGATCTGAAATAGTCAAAAGAAATACTGCTTACAAGGCAGTCGGAAATAATTTCATTCATTTATCCTATGATGGTGGGCCCTTCATAAATCTCCATGAGTGTTCTTGCCTTGAAATAAATAATACTTAAAAACTTGCACACTCACTTTTTGTCCTTTGATGCTGCATCTTCACAGTTCATTGGACCACTGCTGATACCTAACAGGGGTGAAGGCCAAAGC
The DNA here is from genome assembly GCF_000298275.1 of Orycteropus afer afer. Lineage (NCBI taxonomy): Eukaryota > Metazoa > Chordata > Mammalia > Tubulidentata > Orycteropodidae > Orycteropus > Orycteropus afer. Next base: position 2,293,632 of record NW_006921625.1, read on the forward strand.
AAAGAGCATGATACATGCACAAGAGCATGCTCAATCTGAAGATGCATTTTGGTTTGTGTGGGACCGGATATGGCGAGAGTCACGTGATTATAGTGCCACTTGTTCATTCTCGCATGGCTGATGAAAGAGAACTGAATGTGAGGTTATATCTGATGGCTCCAAAATGAAAAGGAAAATATAATTGTTAATGAGGCAGGTAGAGCAGCCTCTGACTCAGTGTTCTTGCTGTTGGCAACAGAGATTACTGGTGATTAACAAACCAGACCCTCAGGCAAAATAAATTGCATTTCAAAAGCACCAGAGCTTGCCCATAGTAAACCGCTGATAAACCTGCTTCCAGTACCTCACCAGGTGCAGAGCACGGGGCTTAAAATCCAATAAAGTAACCTTCCACCAGCCAAAAAAAAACAAAAAACAAAAACAAACTCCCGGCTATCTAGTCCACTTAGACTCACAGTGACCCCCTTTGGGTTTCCGAGGTGGTAGATCTTTATGGAAGGAGCTCAGATGGCATAGTGCCTAAGGCACATTTGACTGCTAACCAGAAGATTAGCAGTTCAA
>NW_006921625.1:2294461-2295578 GCF_000298275.1 Orycteropus afer afer
CAAACTCCCGGCTATCTAGTCCACTCAGACTCACAGTGACCCCCTTTGGGTTTCCGAGGTGGTAAATCTTTATGGAAGGAGCTCAGATGGCATAGTGCCTAAGGCACATTTGACTGCTAACCAGAAGATTAGCAGTTCAAACCCACCAGCCACTCCAGGGAAGGAAGACTGGGCAATTTGCTTCCATAAAGATTTACCACCTCTGAAACCCAAAGGCAGTCATTATGACTCAGAATTGACTAGATGGCGGTGAGTTTGGTTTTAAATCTTTACAGAAGTAGATTGCCCAGTCTTCCTTCTGCAGAGTGGCTAGTGGGTTTGAACCACTAACCTTCTGGTTAGCAGTCAAAATGCCTTAGGTGTTACGTCACCAGCCCTTCCATCAGAGTCAGTCAAGTACAGGAGTCCCTTGCCAGGACGAGAACCAGGGTCCAAAGACACCACATATGCACAAGATCCCAGAAGCTGCCTTGACAATGGATTCCATCTTTGTTCTGACAGCCTTTGCCATGGAATCCATCTTGGCTACTTCCCGCCTGCACATCAGATTTTCATAACTCCACCTTTTTCTTGGAAATCCTCACACATTTTCTGAATAAAGATGATGCCTCTTCCCACCCCACCCCCACCCCCACACACCTAATTCTTCCAAATGCCCTTGTTTTTTTTGCACTCTTCTTGCTTCCAATGCTAGGAGACCATTAGGTGCATCTTAGATGGCTGCTTGAAAGCTTTTAAGACCCCAGTCACTACTCACCAATGCAGGATGAGGAACAAGGCTTTAATGTATTTTGTTGTGCCAATTGAGTCTGATGTCCTCCAGTATATGGTCCTGAGTCGGTAGATCTGTGGGATCTCTCTCCCATAGTGTCTGTGAGGGCTTGCTCGGTGTCTGTCTTCTATTTTTTCTGTAAGGATCACAGGTATTTTATATCACTGGTATCTGTGCAAGATTAGCCTGCACTAAATCTATCCTTGGTCTAGAGTATACTCCCGTTCACTGACCCCCCACCCCATGTGATCCTCTCAGATGTTCATGTGTTTGTCTGTAGCCTGGTGTTTGGTGTTAATGGTAATGCAGTATTGTGGGCACACTGGTTGGTATTAGCATCTGTCA
>NW_006921625.1:2296654-2311091 GCF_000298275.1 Orycteropus afer afer
TGCATATTGAGTGAATGCAGCAAGAATTAGACTTGACAGCCCACCCCCACCTCTCGTTTATTTGAAAGAAATAGTTTACTGCATTCCCAAGGGACCCAATGAGATGTGACGTTTTCATTACACAAGAGGGGACTGTAGGAGACAGATGTCAAGGAAGGTGTTGAAGAGGTAGGGGCCTCATAGCTTAAGCAACCATGCATGTGGATGCCCTTGTGACCCTTTGAGAATATTCCCAGAGGGCACATTCTCACTCATTGGAGCTGGTATCAGTTCCCTTCCCTGCAGTGCTCACTTGCATCCTGTCTGCTTGACATCTGCGGGTCTTTGCTTTGGACAACTGGTGCCTTATTGTGTGGATGCTCTAAGTATGTGCTTACCTTGGTTATTGGGTAACCCATCCCTGATAACAGTTCCTGACACATAAATGGTTCTCCATCAGCATTTCCTCCTCTTTTTCATTGTGTACTTTGGATATCTCAAGTGCTTCTGCATGTGTGATCTCTTTCCACTCTCATGGCCCCGTGTGTGCAATCCAGATGCTATGTGGCTAAATGCTCCATCAATGAGGAGGCTGAGACCAGAAATGTCACTGACTCACATAAAGCCACTTAAGTTGCAGTGGAAGATTCAAAACTAGACACTGTGCCATGTTCCCAACATCTAATGCTCTCTGCACTTGACTTTTAGTATTCAAGGTTTATTTTCTTGCTGAGAAGCTTAATTCTGAGCCTTATAACCTGAAGTACATTATTTGATTTTCAATATAATAACATATTCTACATTGTGATATGAGGTGATACAGAAGAATATGAGTTTGTGATTAGAATAGGGAAATTCTCTCATTTCTGGTGTTCTGCTCTCATTTTAAAATTTAACAAGTGCTATTTAAATGGAATGCTGAAATCCTGGGAGTATAAATTATTGACTCGATTCATTTACTTAGTTATTCATTCATTCATTGGAACAAAGCAGTTGCATTTTACAGCTGGGCTGAACGCACGTAATCTAACTTTAGGGAAGGCAATTCCTTAGCACACCATGTGCATGCATGGCACGTTCCAGAAGATCCGGCTCCCTCCTCTTTGCTTCTGTCATCCCCAATGCTTATACTGACTTCAGTTCTCAGAGGTGTGCCAACGGCTTCCTTTCCCACAGCCCTGTCCTCGCCCCATACCTGTCACTCTGCTGCCCGTGGGCTCATCCTAATCTCAGCACAACTTAATAATCATCTCCAACCAGGACTCCAGTGTCTCTCCCAATGTTGACTGACAGTTCCTGCAGGTGGATGGCTGTCAGCACAGTCTCCCTCCTTACCTGTCCTAACCATCCTTAGAAATAAGATGATGGGGATTGAAGAGGATTGAATAGAGGCCCCCAAAGAGAGGTCTTCACACTTTTTTGGAAATAGGGTCTTTTCAGGTGTAATTAAGTTTTTGGGGAGAGATCATGCTGATTGTGTTGTTGTTGCTGTGGCTGTTGAACAGAATAAATGAAACACTGTCCAGTCCTGCACCATCCTCATGACCTGTTGCAGATGACACCACTGTGATCCCTAGGGTTGTCATTGACTGCCTGTTTAGAAGTAGATGACCAACCCTTTCTTCCTAGTCTGTCTTGGTCTGGAAGTTCCTGCTCAGCATCATGACAACACGCAAGGCTCCACTGGCAGACTGTGGGTGGCTGTGCACGAGGTGCATTGGCGGGAATCAAACCCAGGTCTCCAGCATGGAAGATGGGATTCTGCTGCTTAGCCTACTGGTGACCCCACTTAGAGTGGGCTCTAAATCCAATGTCCCGTGCCCCTATAAAAGAAAGAGAGGGAGATTCGGCCATGGACACACAAGGGAGAAGGCCATGTGAAGCAGAAGACAGAGGTTGGAGTGAGGTTTTCAAGATGAGGAACATCTACACTTGCCTACAGCCACCAGCAGTGAGGAAGAGACAAGCCATAGATTGTCCATCAGAGCCTTCAGAAGGAGCGAACTCTGTCGACACCTGGATTTCAGACCTCTGGCCTCCAGAACTGTGAGTCAGCACACATCTGTTGTTCTAAGCTCCCCAAGTGCTAGTAATTTATTATGGCCACCTCAGGAAGCTCTGGAAGGCACCATAATAGTCATGTGGGATGGAGGGCCTCAGCCTACTGACTCCCTCTCAGGATAGGTGCTGGGCTCTTGTGCCCTCATGGGGCAGTCATGGCTCCCACTCTGCTTCTTTGTATAAGTGGATGGCCACTGCCCCCAGTAGACTGGAAATGAGATACCCCAATGTCTGTGCTCTCCTGGCATACCCATGGGGGCTGGCTTTAGCTCAGCCAGTGTCCCTGGATGGCATGGAGGCCATCTGGTGGGACCTTGTTTGAGGGTTTCTACAAACCTCTTTGCCAGAGATCACCCAGCATAGGACTGAATGCAGTTGAGGAAGAGGTAAGGATCATGCCCTGTACTGATGCCCGCCTGGATGCCAAGGCCCTGAATCCAGTCCAGACTCTGTGACCAGCTTGCTGGATCATGTCTGGTAGGTTCTTTCGCCTCCTGGGTGATTCATCTCAAGTGTAAGATGAGGGGTCAGGCTCCTCCAACTCCGGAGGATATGGCTCTTCTACTTCAGCCTTCACTCAATGACCCGAGCAGCTCCTGTCAGAGTAAATGTGGTGGAAAACACTTCTAGAATCAATCCAAGCCAGAAAGTGTTGAGAAAGCATAAACGGCCCCTCTAGTACTGAGTTTTTCCTGGAAACACAGCAAGCTGTGTAGATGAGAACAAAGAGATCTGAGCGTGGGGTTGTCTCAGCTTGCTTCTGTGTGAGTATCAGGAAGAGAACTAGCCCAGGTGTGTACAAGCCAAGTGGTGGGGGCTATGGAGTGTTCTGTGAAAGTGGGTGCAGATACCATCCACACAGACCCTCCTGTCCAGCACACTGGCTGAGGCTCATTCATCAGAGACCAGGCTCAGCTCTGAGACACAGCCTGGACTCAGGGAGCCCCTCTGTGCAGGGGAGAAGACTCGTGTCCTGTGTCATGTAAAGCAAAGGGGTTCAAAGCTTATAGCTGCCACAGTGTGCCACGGGAGTTTAGGGGAAGCGGATCATTGTGAAGGACTTCATGGAGCAGGGGCATTCCTGGCGGACCTTCAAGAAAAGAGGATGTCCAGGTGATGGAGCTGTGACTCACGGTGTCTCTTCCTTCACCCGTTCCATCTCAAGTAGTAGTTGGGGTGGCCTAGCAGACCAGGCTCCTAGCATGAGGTCAGACCCATTGTTCCAGTTTCCATCACAGGCAGTAGCTGCTTCAGTTTACCTGCTGTGGCCAAATGCCAGGGAGCTCCCCTGGCATGTTCAATAATGTCCTCTTCTCAATCAGTATCATCATCAGATTTCTGGAGGTGCTATAAAGGATAGAGTACCTACTTGTAGTTCACCATGTATGTCTTCGGAAGGAAGGTTGGTCAATCTACTTCCGTAGTGATACCACCTCAGAAACCCAAGGAGGGGTCGCTATGGGTCAGGTCTGACTCAACGGCAAATAACAACAACAACATGTATGTCCAGCTCCCTATTTTCCAGCCCCAAGGAGGAATGAGAACATGCTCTTGGAGCCATGAGACTTGCTTTGACCAAGGAGCTGAGAGTGGAAGTCATATATGTCACTTCCACGTAGAAATACTGGAAGCAAATGGCTCACTTACTGCATCCCTTCCTTCTTGCCTGAACAACTGGGAAACACTAGTTTAGGGTCCCCTCACCCTGAGTCCTTGACCAAGAACAATCTGGACTTGACACTTCATCCCATCTCACAAGGTGTTGACCTTTGCTGTTTTGTACCCATGAGGTATCTGGATGGTCTGGGATGCTTATTTATTTATTTATTTTAATTGTAGTTTGGGTAAAATTTACAGAGCAAATTCACTTCCCATACAGCAGCTCACATACACTTCGTCTTATGACACTGACTGCTATTTCCCACAATGCAACAGCTCTCCTCCCACTTCTTCCCCAAAGCTACCTCTTCCCTGTGTCCTTCCCTCCATGCACTCCTGCCCTCTGAGCTGTCTCCTGTGCACACACATCCCTTCTATTCTCCCATGATTGATCTCTCCAAGGAGTGTATCTACCTAGTGTAAATATTCAGCTCATACGCCTGTCTTTTGTTTGGCTTGGAAGCCACAGGAAGGAGTTCAATTCCAGACCTGAAGGGCAGCTAGAGGCCATACTCTCAGTGGTTCCATCAGGCTCTATCAGATCAGCAAACCTGGTCCCTTTTTATTTTTTTTTTTTCCCAAATGATTTTGAGTTTTGGTCCCTATTGTTCTCCCCCTCTACGCAGGGTCCCCCACTGAGATGGGAGGCTGATTCTTGAGGAGCTGCCTCTGGGATGCAAAGCCAGTTAGTCTGCTTGTGTGTTTGCCAGCACTGGTCAAGCTGCTGTTGACTAGTAGGCTACCTTCTCAGATGAGATCCACAGACCAAGTTTTCATTTTCTATTTTGTTCTAGTTGCTCTTGAGGCAGCTCCCACTCAGGTCAACCCCATACATAAGAGAAGGAAGGAAATGCTGCTTGATCCCAAGCCATCTTCCCGATGGCCAGTATGTTTGAGTCCATTGTTGCAGCTATTATGTACTGCCTTCCAACCTAGTGGCTCTTCCTCCAGCACTATCCTCACTGCCACTGAGTTGATTCCAACTAACAGTTACCCTATAGAACAGAGTCGAACTGCCTCATAGGGTTTCCAAGTCTGTAAATCCTTGCAGAAGCCAACTGCCTCATCTGTGGATTTGAATCGCTGGCCTTTTGGTTAGCAGATGAATGCTTTAACCACGGCACCACCAGAGTTCCTCCAGCACTACGTCAAATAAATCTCTGCTGTGACCCAGAGGTTTTCCTGGGCTAATTTTTGGAAGGAGATCAGACCTTTCTTCCTACTCTTAGTCTGGAAGGTCCACTGAAACCTGTGCACCATGGATGACCCTGCTGAGATTTGAAATCCTGGTGGCATGGCTCCCAGAACCACAACATGCGGCCCATCCCCACTGCAATGAACTGCAGACAGGTGCTGGGGTCTGCACTTAGAAGGACCACATACATATTTCAATGCTTGTTGGGACGGGAATGAAGAAACACCTTCTAGAATGTCATGAAGCATCAACACCCAGGAGCCTTCTCCAGGTCTGTTTCTGACATGGTGGGGGGAAGGAACCCTCCCGCGCTGTTTAGAACAAGAAGGCGAGCGGCTGACTGCTGGTGTCCATCCACCATTCACACGGCGATTAAATCCAGGAACAGAATTGCCAGAGTTATACAGCCGTTGGCTTGTATCATTTGAACATCGTTTTCCCATAAAACAGCGGCACCCTCAGAGACCTGCAACCCAGGGGGTGGGGGAGGAGGAGGTATCTCTGTTTGCCTTTTCTTTTCCCTTCATCATTCAAAACGCTACCTCTGAGACAGCTTGGGCATATCTTTCAAGTGTAACACCCATTCCAAATGCACCCAGTGTCCTCTTCCCAACAGTCAGCAGGGTCACTGCAAAGGAAGGTATGGCTAAGAGTGTGGGATCAAATGCTCTTTTGAGTGTTAGTCACACCCTCAAAGTCCACTGAAGGCTGAAGGGAAAATTGACCATTGGGGCTTCTCAGTGGCCCATCAGCATTGTGTCAACCCTCGCAAGAGTGTGGAGTTTCTGGGTGGTACCAGCAATCTGTGCACTAACCAAAGGGTTAGAGGTGTGAGTCCACCCAGGGGTACCCTGGAAGAGAGGTTTGGCAATCTACTTCCCACAACCTCAGCCGTCGGACCCTGTGGGGCCCGGCTCTCCTGTGACACGTGGGGTCAGCATGAGGCAGAGGCAGCTGGATGCCACCTGGTGGTCTTGCCCAAGTGAACAGAACTCACCCGAGGACTCTGCTCAATTAGCTCCTCATGAAGATTTGGAAACAGTCCATGTGGCTGAAGGACTCAGAGCACGCCCAGCCAGGAGCCTCCTCTGCCTCTGCTGCAGGAACCACAACCATGTGTGGGTCTTGCATTTCCTGTGGTACCCTCCACCCCCAGGCACGTATGATTGACAACAAGGATGAGGAACTGCCCGCTAAAGCTCAGCGCCCGACCTGGGTGCACACCTGACCTAGAAGTTGCCAGTTGGCTCTGCAGAGAACATGTGAAGCCTTGCCATGGGGGGTGGGAGCCTCGCCCCAGGAAAGGCATGTTGCATGACAGGTGCCATGGGGAGTGAAGTCACTGAACATATATTTGGTTTTCATTTTAATGGTTCAGCAGAAACCCCACCCCCACCCCCGTCAAGCTCCAGACAGTCCTGGGATTTAGGTTCTCTTTTCTGCTTGCATCAGGAGCACCAGTGCCTTCATCCAATCACAGATCTGCTCTGGCCCCAGTTTAGGACCCATCCGGGCAGCTGTCATCTACACTGGACCAAAGCCCTTGTCCTTTTCTCAGGCATTGATGACTTAGAAGCAACTGCTCTTGATGTTCAGAGTGTTCCTCTCTACACTGGGATGACAAAAGTCTTGACCCTTCTGAGTAAACATGGAGAAGAATGATCCACTTTTGGAGACATCCCAAGTGGGACCACATCAATAAAGCACCAGCTCGAAAGACTTGAACTTCAGCATCAGCATGGCTTCCACCATGAAGGGTGACTGGCTGATGAGAATTCTTCTCTTTTCCTCCAGGAACTTCTGATTCCAATATTTTTTAACTGCAAAAGTTCTCTATTCACCAACAGGATGAGATTCTGGAAGTTTTTCCCAAACTGGCAAAGCTTTAAAAGACAGCCCTGCATAATGCTGGCGGGCGTGAGTGCAGCTGGTCTCAGGATCACACAGGACGAGACGGATAATGAATTGGCCTTTGTCTGCGCTGTGAAGAAATGCAGAGACACTCTGCCGGCCTGTTTCTAAACGAGTGGAAGGACATAAAACTGTGAGCAGAAAACAGGTGGTCGCTGGTATTTGGTTTTTAAATGTGTCCAAAATTAATTGGCTTGTATATGCATTGGCACCAAATCTTTTCCGGATGCTGCAAGACACAGTGTTGAAAAATGACTTCCCGCTGTGTCTTCTGCATACAGAAGGCAAATATTTGTGTATTCAATGGATAACACAGCCGATAATCTGCTTTTAGACTGCATATCCCAATCTCATCTGGAAAGTTCAAAAGAAAACTATTTCTTAATTATATGTTGAGCTGGTTGTTCTTTGTTCTTACCATTTCATAGATAAGACTTTTGTGACAATTGGTGACTTGTTTACGAATGATTTTAATTAAAGCTGAGAGAAGCTGGGAATCAGGTCTTTGGATAAACAGTTTGCCACTTAAAAGAATATTCCCCACATGTCTGACAGGCCAGGCATCTTATTCGTAAATCCAGTCCTCAGAGAAGTGAAAGAAGGAAGTATGGAGGCGAGAGAGGACCGCAGGTGGGAGGGAGACAGGGAAGCAGGACAGGGCGGGGACACTGTAGGGTTTGAGGAAGGACAAAGCTGTGCCGGAGGGACTGGGAGAGCTCTAAGCTGCCCGTGTCCTGCTGGACTCACTCAGGGGCCCTGTGCTAGCCAGTTCCCTCGTGCCCCTTGTGAACCCCATCAGTCCATGTGGGCAAGGCCACAGCTCGTGTTCTTGTCCAAACCGGAAATCTCTAAGCAAATGGCTCTCTGGTCCCAGAGGGAGCAGGGGGACATGTTTACCAGCCTCTCTCTGGTAAGCAGCTTGCTCTGGGTGTGGCTGGTCTGGACTCCAGCCAGTGGGAAGGAGGAACACAATGTGGGGGGAGGGGGGCTGCCGACATTTCCAGCTGCTCCAAACATCCCAAGTGCATTGCCTCAATCCATCATGTGGGGTTCCCTCTCCTATCTTGGTGGGGGTGGGGTGGTGACCCCCGCATCTGCCCTGGAGGCAGCCTTTTCCATCTGACCCACCTTCTGGCTGCCTGTCATCCTTGTCCACACAAGATCCGGTCCACTCTTCCTTCTCCTGAACAGGGTGGCTGGTGATGCACATCTAAGCCTCATTTCTATCTGGCTTAATGGGCAGGTGGCAGGTCTACAGAATGCTCGCCCAGATTGTCAGGGTTCAGCTCACAGAGAAGGGCAACACTCTGGCCTTGAAGGAGGGAGAAAGATCAGAAGCACACAGGCAGAGGGAGCTGCTGGGCCAGGAATCCCAGTGGGCTGTGCTGTGAGCCTCCTGAGCCTCCTGGGGGTCTCGGGCACACACGTGTCTGTCCAGCCAGCTCAGGGTCTCTCCACGCCATGCTGTATCTTGCTCTAAAGCCTCTCGCATTGTCGGAGGCTCACCTGGCAGACCGGCTATTGGATGACTCAGGGTCCTTTTCCTGGGCACACATGTGTCTGTCCAGCCAGCTCAGGGTCTCTCCACGCCATGCTGTATCTTACGCCAGAGCCTCTCACGTTGTCAGGGGCTCACCTGACCGGCTCTTGGATGACTCGGGGCCCTCTTCCTGGACATCAGCTTCCCGGGTCCCTTTGATAGGGATCCACACCCATCAACACAGTGGACACAGTGTGGGTGGAACCTGTCAGCTTCCTTTCACCCGGGTGGCCTTTGGGTGTGATGGCTGGTACATATGGCTTATTTTGGATGCACGTGGACACCAGAAGGGACAGCTTTGTGGTGGATGGAAATGGGTGTGTGGATAAGCCAGCCTTATGGTGACAGATGCAGACACCATTCAGGACAGCCTTGTTAAAGAATGTGGACACAGAGATAGGACAGCCTGATTTTGGATGGATGCAGATACCAAATGGGACAGCTATGGATGGACACAAACCCCAGACAGGACGGCCTTGTGGTGGACAGACAAGGACACGTGGACAGAACATGCATCAGGCAGCAGAAGTGCCTTTGCTCTGCACAGCTCCGCCATTGCCGGCTCTTCATGTTGGGGCATGATAGCCTAGACCCGGTGCTTTTTGGTGATTTCATAGTTAACACACGTGTGTGCTAGAGGAGCATACAATGAAGACTGCAGAGTGCAAAAGTCTCTTCCCCAAAGTCTTAGTTTTTTGTTAACAGTTATGTCGATACTTTTTTTGACAAACACACACCCCTGGTTGTTCCTCTTTAAGCAGTTCTTGCAATTTGCTTTGCACTTAATCCTAAACCACATCCAGTGGGTCTGTAATCTTTTGGAAGGAGCTTTCACTTACCTGTGGGAGGCTGGAACATCCCCACCCCTCCATGTCCTTGCCCTCACATTGGCTGTAGGATTCTATGAGCCTCACCTGAGTTGCTCTGAGAAGGTGAGCTGGCCTCTCCTCGTGTGAAGGCAACAGAAGCTGGTCCCGGGTCATCCTTATCCAAAGCAACTATAAACAGTGAGCAGAAGGAGCACATCTTTGAGTGCAATGGTGAGCCCACCTTTGAGATCATCTGTGAGAGCACCGGTGAGCCCACTTTCTTGATCATCTGTGAGCTCGTCTGTTAGTATGCCAGTAAGTCTGCCAAGTCATTTCCTCAAGCACCTGTTGACCAGGAAAGTCTGAAAGCCTGAGGTGGCATCTTCCATCCAGGAGCCTGCTGGATGGTCCTTGCTCTCATCCCTGGAGCTTTGGAAGAGCCTGGCCTGGCCAGGTCCATGACAAGATAGCATCATGAGTTGCATAGCTGCTTTGTGGCTTCTGGTTGGGTGTGAGGGCCCTGATGCTGCCAGCCTGCCGTGCAGGTGAGGACAGCAGAAGGCTGGGCTACCAAGCAGGTCAGAGGGTGGGAGGCAGGGACATGCTGGACAGACAGTTAGAGGAGCAGAGTGCTGCTGGAGGTGAGTCTAATGGGCATCAAGCAAGGAGATGGTGGCCCAGAAAGGGCTCAGGACATGGGCCTGAGGTCTACAGGGAACCCCAGGACCTGCAAAGCCTCTGGGCACACCAGGGGTGAGAAACCCTCTGGAGATGGAAGCCCCTTTGTGCCACCATGCACCAGCTCAGGCGAGTCAGGGCAGAGGCTTTGCATGGGACTGCTTCTGCTACCCAGCCGAGCACAGGGCCAGTTCAGCACCATATTCACAGCATTTCAGACCCTCACAGGCAAGGCCGCCCATCACTGTGGAGATCGGTCCCCAGTGGGCATTGTTTCCATGGCAACGGGCATGCTATAGCGTGGAGATAAGGAAGGCTGGAGAAATGAACAAAAACACTGCAGAGAGCAGCCTCAGCGGTTCCTGCATGGCCTGCACACTCCCACCCCTCTGAGCCCCGATTCTAGGTACCTATACCTCCATACTCCATGACCCTGAGCCCCGATTCTCAGAACTTGCAGCTCCACACACCACGACCCTGAAGCTCGGGTCTGGACCTGTACCTGCAGATGTCATGGCTCTGAGCCCCAATTCTAGCCACTTGTGGCTCCACACACCATGACCCTGAGCCCCGATTCTAGGCACTGTGCTTCCACACACCAAGTCCTGGCCCCTAAACCTTAGTTCCGGGCACCTGCACCTCCACACGTGCCATTTTGGGGGTCCAGGTGCAGCCAACCCATCCCAGGATGATGTCCTCGCATCTGATTCCCACTGACCAGTTGCCACTGTCAGAGGAACCCAGGGCCTCCACCAGTAGCTCCAGGATGGCACAGACCGTTTCTACGAGGAATGCTTATCACAGTTGTCATGGTGAGGATTTGAGGATTACTAGGAGGGCCAAGGGAGCTCTGGTAGCATAATGGCTAAGACACTTGCCTGCTAACCAGAGGGCTGGCGGTTCAAGCCCACCAGCCACTCCTCGGAAGGAAGGTTGGGCAATCCTACTCCGTAGTGATACTGCCTCGGAAACCCAAGGAGGGGTCACTATGAGTCGGGGCCGACTTGACGGCACACAACAACAACAACAAGGAGGGCCAAGAAGCAGGGGAGGAAGTAGGAAGGAAGGCAGTTTGCCAAGGAAGAGCATCTCTACATAGCACAGCCCTGTTAGTAGGGCAGGAAGGCCAAGGTGGTCCAGCCCACACCCCGGAACAGCCATGTGGCATTCTGGAGACTTGGGACTGATTCCACAAAAGTCTCTTGCGCTGGGGGACCCTCAACTTCCCTGCTGCCTTGCAGGTGCTCTGTCCTGACGCCAATCCTTGCCCCTCCTTAGCTGCTTTAAGTTGGGGCTACCACTCATTTAGTGTGTACTTGGCTTGGGGTCCCTGGTAGTGCAAATGGTTTCACACTCAGTTGCAAACAGAAAGGCTGGCTGTTCGAGTCCATGCAGAGGGGCCTCAGAAAACAGGCTGGGAGATCTACTTCTGAGAAACTGGCCACCGAAGACCCAGGGAGCCCACTTCTGCTCTGACACACAGAGGGTCACCCTGAGCCGGAGCCCACCGCACAGCAGCCGTCATTTGCTCTGAAGTCACGAGGTGCTTAACTGCCTCTGGCGTGTAATGGCAAGTGTGGAGCAGCTCTGTAGAGGTGGGGCTGGGACACTGGTCGTGATGAGGGAGTCTGGAGGGGTCCTTCCTGAAGCCTTTCCCTACTCTAAGGCTTGGGGCCGTCCATCACTTGGACTGCAGGAAGGTTCAGGTGGCCTTCTTGTCCTGAATCCTTGTATCCTGTCCTTGGTGGTAGAGGGGAGGAGGTCTGCTTCTGATGAGAGGGTGAAGGGACCCTGCCAGTCCCAGGAACAACAGCTGCAACCCGGGGAAAAGGAAGGTGTTGGCTCAGCATTCACGGACAGGTGGAGGCTGATGAACTTGGCCCCACAGGGGAAGACATCTGACCCACCATGTCCTCCTGGCCATGCATATCACACATCCATGGACTCCCAGGATCTGAAGCAGCCTGATCAGAGCCCAACCTCCAACAAGCAGAACATGTTTGTTAACGAATTAAAAGCCAGCATGTGCATAGAAACCCAACCCCAAGATTTAAAGGCCTGCTTATTATGCCATCACTCACAATCCCCTGGTGTGGTTCTGCCTAATCATTTACTAGGAGGGAGGGGAGAGACTTAGCTTTGCAAAAATCATGCCATAAGATTTTTTATTGAGCAATCTTCTGCTTCTCCGAATATCACAGGTCTGAAGACAGCTAAAAAGCAATGTTAGAGCGCGGCTGAAATAATAAATCGATTTTTTTATCCTGCTTGATTCCATACCGCTGTGAATCATATTTTCTCCCAGCACTCTGTAAATGACGAAATATTATCACCTTTTTCCCCCAGCAGACCAATGACACAGCTCACCTGTCACTGGATGACGGATAGGGCAACCTTATCAAGCCCCTCTCAAGGCTCCCACACCCCACTGCCGGGTCCTCCTGGGAAGTCCCTCCTCAAATCAGATACTCGAGCTAAGAAGGCTCACAGTCCATCACGTTGTGAGAGATGAAGTGAGCCCGGGCACTGGTGCGCCACTTTGACCAGGTGAGATCAAGCTGCAGGCGAGAAAGCGGGGCACAGGAAGCAGAAAGGCAGTGCGGGAGCACACCCATATGCAGTTCTGTGCATGTTGGGGGGTGCTGAGTGCCATCAAGTCGATTCCGACTCATAGTGACACCATGGGACAGAATAGAACTGTCCCGTAGGGTTTCCTGGGTGCTGATCTCCATGGGAGAGATCACAGGCTTCTTTCCACTGGGTGGGTTCAAACTACTGACCTTCTGGTGAGCAGCTGACTGGCTGCCTGCTGTACCACCTGACTCCTCATGCATTATTGTGAGGACTGTAGGAGTCCAAGGGAACTCCCTGGGCAGTGGTCCCCAACATTCCAGTGTGGAGTGTGGGACAGCATCCAGTAGCCAGGACAGATGTGTCTCTGGTGAAATACCCTAATGGCCCATTTCCTCTGACAGCTTTATTCACTCTGCTTCTCTAAGATTCTTCAAAATGCATTTATCTAGCTCCAGGTCTAGTACAGTGACAAATGATTAAAGGTGCCAGAAATAATGGACCTGGAAGAAGGTCAATATTGAGATCATGTCTGGTGGGGAAGTGGGCAGATAGAGTCCCTTTCCTAATGAGGGCAAGAATGGACACTGTCCCTCTCTGGAGTCATTCCCAAACACTCTCCATGAAAGGTAGGGGATGCCTCCAGGAGAAGACTTAGAGGAGGGGTCTGCAGGCCCCAGGACAGCTAACCCCACCAGGCATGCAACTCGATATCCTGGCCTCCTAGTCCCACCCCTTCATTCCCAACCCACCAGGATGATCCAACCCCACTACTCCCAAGTAGTTCACCCAACTTCCAGTTTCTAATCCACATGTGAAGAGCTTGGCACTCATTTCTTTCACACTCACACCAAGAAAAAACTGAAAAACTGGAAATCAACTCTTCATAGATCCATCAGAGAAACCTGCCTGCCTGAAACTAGAGACACAAGCACACAGAGGAAATCCCAGATTCTTGAAAAGACACCCACCTCTGATGGATTCAGCATCTGGGAGGCATACTTATAGGGTAGCTCACTAGTCAGAGGCCCTGGCTGTTGGAAATGGATAATAAGCTTGGCTGCTAATGGAAAGGTTGGAGGTTCCAGTCCATTCAGAGGCTCCATAGAAGAAAGCCTGGTGATCTACTTCTGAAATACCAGCTACTGGGAACCCTGTGAGGCACAGTTCTGCTCTGACACATACAGGTTGGAACCAACACAGGCTGGAACTGACAAGATGGCAACTGGTTTGGTTTTGGTTTAATTGACCAATTGCTGGAGACTGAGATGGACTAGCTTGAGAGGTTAAAAACTCCCACGGAGCCAGCCTTAGGAGCCCCCAGATGTGGGTTCTGCCTTCAGGAGGCCCAGCAGGGTCTCACTGAAAGGATCAGGAAAAAAAAAAAGCCTGTGCTTGCAGCAGGAGGAAGAGAAAGCAGCCACTTTGAAACACTGGGAAGCTCTGCTCTCTTAACTATGTCCTGCCCTCCCCTCTAGGGAGATTGGTTTAGTAGGGCTTCCTACCAGTTTGAACTGGTTCGGTCATGGCGAACGAAGCAAAATAGGAACAGAGCTGATTTTTTTTTTTTTAATTTTATTTTCTTTCTTTCATTTTTTTTTTTTTTATTGTGATTTGGGTTAAGATTTACAGAGCAGATTCACTTTCCATAAAACAGTTCACATACACTTTGTCTCATGACATTGACCACCGTTTACCACAATGCAACAGTTCCCCTCCCACTTCCTCCCCATAGTTACCTCTTCCCAGTATCCATCCCTCCATGCACTCCTGCCCCCTGATCTGTCTCCCTGTGCATAAACACCCCTTCTTTCTTCCATGATTTTTCTCTCCAAGGAGTGTATCTACCTCAGGTAAATGTTCAACTCATATACCTGTCTTTTGTTTGGCTGGAAACCACAAGTGTGGGTTCAGTTCCAGACCTGAAGGGCAGCTAGGGGCTGTAGTCTCAGTGGTTCCACCAGGCTCTATCAGACCAGCAAACCTGGTCCTCCCTCCCTTTTTTTTTTTTCTCCAAATGATTTTGAGTTTTGT
>NW_006921625.1:2313776-2315889 GCF_000298275.1 Orycteropus afer afer
CATCAAGTCAGACCCAACTCATAGCAACCCCTCCTTAGGTTTCCGAGGCAGTATCACTACGGAAGTAGATTGCCCCATCTTTCTTCCAAGAAGTGGCTGGTGGGTTTGAACAGCCAGCCTTCTGGTTAGCAGTCAAGTGCCTTAGGCACTACGCTACCAGAGCTCCCCAATTTGAAGCCCTGGTTTTAGCAAAGCCTCACCTATGCATATCTGCCAAACACAGCTTTCAGCTTGTTGTTATTGTTGTTCTTAGGTGCCCTTGAGTCAGCCCTGACTCAATGACCCTATGCACAACAGAATGAAATGCTGCCCAGTCCTGCACCATCCTCACAACCCTTGCTATGTTTGAGCCCATCACTGCAGCTCCTGTGTCAATCTATCTCTTTGAGGGTCTTCCCCTTATATGCGGACCCTCTACTTTACCAACCATGATAAACATCCAGCTCACAGATTCATTATTCTGAGTGTCTGCCATGGGCCAAGTACAGAGGATCACATGGTAAATAAAGGTGGCAGGCTCTGCCCTCAGGGCTTTGTGGTCTGGTGGGGAAGACTGTCAGAGGTGAGGGTCATGACAAAGTTGCCTGAGGGTGGAGTCTCTAGCAGCGAAGAGCAGGGCTGTATAGTCAGGAAAGGTCTCTCTGAGGGCACCCTGCTGAGTGAGAGAGGGACCATGGTCCAGGAAGCAAGCGATGGGCTCTGTGGATGGAGCAGGCCACAGGGAAGTATGCAGAGGCAGGGCCCATAGGGGTACAGTACAATAAGGAATGTTCTGGGTTTTTGATTGGAAATTCATTGGTGCATCTTAAACCAAAACCAAGCCAAATAAGTTTCTATTGAGTGGATTCTGACTCATGGTGACCCCAAGTGTGTCAGAGTAGAACGCCATAGGATTTTCAATGGCTGTTGTTCAGAAATAGATTGCTAGGTCCTCCTTCTGAGGTGTCTTGCCTCTAGGCGGACTCAAACCTCCAACCTTTCAGGTAGAAACCAAGCATGTTAACTATTTGCAATACCTAGGGGCTCCTAGAGCATCTTGTTGTTGTTGTTGTTGTTATGTGCCATGGAGTCAGAACTGACTCATAGTGACCCCTCCTTGGGCTTCCGAGGCAGTATAACTATGGAAGTAGATTGCCCAACCTTCCTTCCAAGGAGTGGCTAGTGGGTTTGAACCACCAGCCTTCTGGTTAGCAGTCAAGTGTCTTAGGCTCTATGCTACCTAGAGCATCTTAGCAGGGCTTAATCTGGTCTGTATTTTAGATATCATTTGGGCAGCTGGATGGAATTTCATGAAGGCATTCAGAGCCCTGCTGATCCTTTGAGTCAGTGTTTCTCAATGCAGGGAGGATCTTTCCACAGCTCCCCATTGTGTAAGCATGAACACTTGTCTTTTGTCTCCTCCCAGGTGAGATTTTCATCCACACAAAAGCAGAAAAATATTGAAAACATGACAAAGTGGGCTGAGGTTTGCTGAAAGTGAGCTGTAGCATGTCTTTCCTTTTCCTTTTCAATAAAGAAAAATATATTTTGAATAATTCCTTTTTTCTTTGGATAAGTTTAATATTTCAAATACAATAAGTAGTGAATCACTAAAATAGTAAGTGCCTTTAATGGGTCAGGACTTTTCCAGAAGCAAGAACTGAAGTAGAAAATTGGCAAACAAGGTCCCTACTGAACTCATATTCTAGTTGGGAAAGACAGATAATACACAGGTAACCAAATAAACACAATTTCAGAACAGTGGTGAATTCTGTAAAATAAACACAATAGCTCAAAAGATGGAGAATTGAGGCTTCATTAGGTAGATTCAGTCAAGAAAGAAATGAAATCTTAGGTCAAAAGCCCAACTGCATCTCTCCTACTTTCCTTCATTACCTCTACTCACAACTTTTCCACCAACAGAAAACTTCACCAGGTCTATGTGGTGTTGTATACGTCTTATCCAACCTTTATCAATCCAGTCTTAATCTTATGCAAGTCTCACAGTCTTAGAATAAAAGCAAGAGGAGGACATTCCTAGCCCATTTTTAAGACCAGGGGAACTAGGGGTTCTGGCAAGATGGCAGACTAGGCAGAAAGACTGCACAGACCCTCTTCAACAAAGAAAAGGGAA
>NW_006921625.1:2317819-2319143 GCF_000298275.1 Orycteropus afer afer
GACACAACTACACCCACACCTCCTGCAACTTCACTTACTGAGTGAGAGCCACTACCTCCTTCTCCACCAATGGACCAATGATAAAAAAACCACCAAGAAGAGCCAGAATCATCCTTGACTGCTCTTCACAAACAGTTAACAGAGATCTAAATACAACAACACCACGATGCCTCAAAGACAATAGACCATCACAGTTCACACAAAGAAGCAGGATAAAGTGGTAGAAACAAGGGAGCAGGATACAGACCCAGAACACATCCCTGAGGAAGAACCAGCATTGGAACTCTCTGATAAGGAATTCAAAAGAATTATCTTTAGGTATCTTCAAAGGATTGAGAGACAGACCAAAGAAAACACAGAAAAAAACTTAGAAGCATTTTGGAAGAAAATACAAGAACAAAATGACAAAATAAATGAAAAATTAGAAATGTTTCTAAATCTACAGATAGAAATCTAGAAGATTAATAGTAAATTGTCAGAAATAGATAACACATTGGAAGGGCAAAGGAGTAGAATTGATGCAAGGAAAGACAGAATTAATGAGATTGAAGACTAATACCTGAATACTTCTTTGGAAAGTGATCAATCAGAAAAAAAATCAAAACAAAATGAAGAAAGCCTAAGGTTCATGTGGGATACCATCAAAAGTAAAAACCTACATATAATTGGAATTCTGGAACGGGAAGAGACAAATAAAACCACAGAAAAAATTGTCAAAGATTTGTTGGAAGAGAATTTTCCTGGTATGATGAAAGATCAAAATATATCCATTTAGGAATCCCAACAAACCGCAAACAGTATAGACCCCAAAAGAAAATCACCAAGCCATATCATCATCTAACTCACCAAAACCAAAGACAAAAAAAAATCATGATAGCAGCACAGGAAAAGTTACCTACAAGGGGAAACCAATAAGACTAAGCTCAGATTTCTTGGCAGAAACCATACAAGTGAGAAGACAATGGGATGGTATAGAAAAACCCTAAAAGATAAAGATTTCCAACCATGAATTATGTACCCAGCAAAACTGTCCCTCAAATATGATGGTCAAATTAGAACATTTCCAGATAAGCAGAAATTAAGGGAATTTGTTAAAACCAGACCAACCTTACAAGAGATGCTCAGTGGAGTCCTTTGGACAGAGAAGCAACAACAGCCAACAACAACTGACCATTAACACACTTGGTGACATAACCCAGAAACCAACTTAGCTGTGGAAGTATCCAAAGTAAATAAACCTGTTGTTGTTGTTGTTATGTGCCGTCGAGTCGTTTCCAACTCATAGCGACCCCATGCACAGCAGAACGAAACACTGCCCAATCCC
>NW_006921625.1:2322914-2324037 GCF_000298275.1 Orycteropus afer afer
AAAATAATATACTGAAATATATTTAAAGATTAAAAATGTTCCTTTTTAGTCAGAAATAAGAGTGGCTGTCATCACTCAGTGTGATTCAACATGATGAAAGAGTTCCTAGAGAGAAACATAAAATAAGAAAAACAATTTTTTAAGGCATGAAAAGACAAAATAAAATTGTCACCCTCACAAATATAAGATCCTATGGAAAGATTTTTTCAAACGAATAGGAGAGTTCACCAAGGTTGCTAGATAAAAGATAAAATCCAAAAACCAAAAGCTCTCCTAGACATATCAATGTCAATCAGAAAACACAATTTTAAAGGTCTGACCACCTAGGAGCACAAAAAACAAAGTAGCTAATAATAAACCCAACTCAAAAGAATTTAATGTGAAATAAAATTAAAGCCTTTTTCCATAATAACATAAATGGCAACATAAATAAAGACACAGATCTTGACTAACTAATGCTAAAATCCATATGCAAGTGCAAAAGGCCAAAGATTGCCAAAACAACTTTAGAGGGGACTAGATGAGCACTCTAGAAGATATCAAGACATACTATAAAATTATAGTAATTGCAATCATGTGGTATTCATACAGGCAGCAGACATAGACCATGGGAACATCTATGACACCCAAAAGAGAGATCTATTCACGTGTGGTTGAAAAGCCTTTGTAGATTTATGGGAAATGAATTTACAAGTCAGCTAATGATGAACACAAGAAATAAATTCTAGGTAAATTAAAGACTAAACATGAAAATAAAACTTTAAATTTTTGCTAGAAAATGTAAAAGAATGTCATTATGATTCCACAATAGGGAAGTTTTTGTTCGTTTTGTTTTGTTTTTCAGTAAAGTACAAAGAGCAAAAACTTTTAAAAGGATTGATTTAATTCAATCAGAATTGTGAAATAGTTTGCATTGGAAGAAATGATTTTCCATTGTAAGTATAAACTCCTATTTGTTAAGGCCATCCCATTTGTGGAATATTTCTTGTCAGAGTGGCACTAGAGAACCAGAAAACCAAGTGACAAAACATTTAGCAGACTGAGGAGAAGATATTTGCAGCAGATAGGATAACATGTAATTCAGAATAAACAATGTTTACAAGTTAATGTATAAAAAAAAAAA
>NW_006921625.1:2325187-2340341 GCF_000298275.1 Orycteropus afer afer
TGTACTTTTATGTGTGTTGTATCATCCTATCTACTCCTCACTCCTCAGCATCCCTGGCCACCCTCTCCTGCCATAGTTCCTGCATTCTTCTTTCACTTCACGTTTGCATTCCCCAATTTGACTACCGACCTATGTCACTCATCGGAAGGCTCTCCAGGAGGCCAGGATTTTGTGTCTGCTTTTTTCTCTGCCCTATGCCTGCATTTAGGAAAATATTTGGCACATAAAAAGTGCTGGAGGGATATTGCTTGAAATGATAAATGAAACTTGAAAACTTTAAAAATAAATAAGATAGTATTTTATTATTCCTCCTCTGGATATTGTAAGCAGGAAATGAAGTTATTGATTCCTGGGATGTTGAGCAGAGTTCACCAATAAGGATGTCTTTGTCAAAAGTTTAACATGATATCATTCTTTGATATTGTTCTTAATTTCTTATGTCACAGGAAGATTTGTTAGTACTCTGTTAAATACTCTTTGAACCATAAAAGATTAGACATGTGTTTTGTTCAGAATGAAAAAATAATTATTCTTTTGTCTTCTTGTTTGAGAAGTCTTCTTATAATTTTCTGTGAACACAACCTACATGGTTAATTTCACTGATGAAACTTACCACCATGTGCATAACACATCAAATTTATTTGATCAACTTATTTGATCTAGAAATAAATGTATAAATTTAATATTGCCACTTTATTTTTGGAAAAGTTTTTTATGAAAATTCTATTTGTACAGACATTTGAGTCCCTAAAGCTATTACAAATGTGAATGGGTGTGTATCAGCAACTTGCTCTGGTCAGTATGTTACATATGGTCCATAAGACAGGAGCCCCTCTCACTCAATGGGAAGTGACCTGGTTACCTTCTGTGCATGATAATCGTGCCCATCTGTTGCTAGGTCCAATATGTGAAACATGTCTCTCCAATACACAAATGAGCAAGGCGCCTTATGTCTCATCTTGAAAAGCAAGTAATAGAATGGATTCAGGCCTTCCACAAACAGGGGCTACATGTTTGTAGAAAGGGTACGTTGTCATAGAAAGAAACAATATTATGGGTGATTGGGACTGTACTTCACCAGTTTTGTGGTCAATGGCATTTTTGGGTAAAGCAGACAAGTCATGATCATGGCATGACATCTCTTGCTGAGCAGCTACAGACATAACTCAGTAAAAGATTTTTACAGGGTGTCTGTTTTATTCCACCCTTTGTCATCATTCATGCATGTCTCAGTTGCAGACCAAGTGTCCATAAAATCCACCCCTCTGTGTCTTAGTCAGGGTTCTATAGAGAATCATTAGATTCAGATATCGATATAGATCATATATGTGTAATATGTACAAACATGAGTATACATATATATATTTAGATATAGATTGTATATGTGCAATATACACAAGCATGTATATATTTAGATGAATGACCAAATCTCTCTTGCAAGATGTACAGATGGAATCTCCTTGGAAGTGAGGATGGTGAAACTGTCTCAAGTACTTTGGACAAGTTATCAGGAAGGATCAGCCCCTGGAAAAGGACATCATGCTTGGCAAAGCAGAGGGTCAGTGAAAAGAGGAAGACCCTCAAGGAGATACATTGACCCAGTGGCTGCAATGATGGGCTCAAACAAAGCAACAATTATGAGGATGACAAAACGGGTAGCACTTCATTCTGTTGTACATGGGGTGTTAAACCAACTGGACAGCACCTAACAACAATTCTTTGTATGAGAGAGATGTTAAGGAAATCACTCACACAATTACAATTGTGGGGGACTGACAAGTCTGCAATCTGTAGGTTGGGCGATAAGCTTGAGACTCCTACAGGCTATATGATACAACACGGATGAGCCTGAACAACAGCATGTAAGTGAAAGAAGTCAGACACCAGAGATAGTAGACTGCCTAGTTCTATCATAAGAAATAACCAGAGAAGGCAAATTTATAGAAAGCACCCAGAGCAGTGTTTACCTAAGGGGGAGAGTAGGAACTGAACTACAGATGTGCACAGAAGAGTACCTTGAGGTTGGAAGTGTTCTAAATGTGAATCCAGTGCACAGATTTTCCAAAATCCGTAGATCAGACAGTGGGAAGAGGGAAGAGTAAGAGTGTCTGGAAAAACTTCTATTTATAGTCTAGGCAGAACACAGCTGTGGTGGTTAAGTTTGTGTGTCAACCTGGCGGGCCTGCTTGAGTGTCTGGGCAGCTGAATGGAGTTATTCCCCATGGTGAGACTGATAATTAACTCCCTAGTGGAATCCATTGCAGCAGCTGAGTAGCTGGCTTAGGGAATGTTGTCTGCTTCCTGTATGTAAGTAGCAGCTTTGGAAATGGTCTCTAGCTTATGGCACGCTTGAACCCTGCATGTAGCTGTGTCATTGTGCAGCAGCCTGCCATGCTCTGCTGACCTTGGGACTTACAATGGATTTGAGTTAATGGCCTGCCGTGTAATTTGGTAACATTGGGACTGTGCCATTTTATTTGTCGACCTTGGGCCTGTTAGCCTCAGCAGCTATTAGTTGCCTGAGTGAAGAGATGCCTGTAGCTTCAGTGGGCCAGGAGCAAGAGGCAGAGCTGAAGCCCAAGGTCAAGGGGCTTTCGTCCAGCCCCTAGAGCCTGGCACTTTGAACTTGGACTTCTAGCCTCCCAAACTGTAAGAGAAAAAACTCCTTTTTGTTAAGGCCATCCCATTGGTGGTATATTCTTGTCAGAGCAGCACTAGGGAACCAGAACAACACCCAAGGGAAACTTGTTTTTGGTCTTAAGGCCTCTGACTCATTGGTTGAGGCCCAGCTACAGACGGAGCGTTATTGGCTTTTCCTGAGGCTAACTGACTTGATCACATCTACTTCGTAACTACAACTAGACTCGTGTTTGGCCAAACAAGGGGCAGCACAACCCGGTCAAGCTGACATGTACAACTAACCAAACCTCTGCATCTAGGAGCCCTACCTCCCCTGCTGCATCCCTTATTCGGTACTAGTTTAAGAAACTGCTGACTAAAGCCATGCATCTGTAAAGGCCTGAACTTCTGGGGCAGCAATATGAAGGAAGATGGAGGTGGGGTGGGTGCCGGACACAGACAAGGGACCTCCTCCCGCCCTTTAGCTCTGCTGAGGGGCCACAGAGAAAGGGCAGCCTCATACCTAGCTTCCCTTGTCTGCTTGGCTCAACCTGGGGCACTGGGTCTCCCCTTCACTCCTTTGTGTCCCTTGCTGAATTTCACTCTCTGACAAGGTGTGGTAGGATCCATGATTCATAGCGTGGTCACAGAGCTCACAGCCAACAAAGCCCTATGGGGCAGTTCTACCCTGTCACGGTGGTCTCTGTGAGTCACCCACCACCACTACCACCACCACCATCACCAAGCGACTAGAGCTGCTGGACATGTTCTCTTGTGGTCTGACATGCAGCGCACTGGGTTCTATCAATAACGTCATTTTATAGGCAAGGGCCCCAGGGCGCCAAGAGAACAGGTCGCTTCCCAGGGCCACAACATGGTATCAAGGTGAGCCAGAGTCCAACACAGGCTGGGCGACCAGGACTGTTCTGGTCCTGTAGGTTCTGGGAGCCTCCCAAAGGGGGGAACATGCTCTGTCTTGGCTTTACCATTGTTAGGCTGTGCCTAAATGTCACTGCAGATACTCTACTTCTAAAGGCAGGAGTGCTGATGATTAATTTACCCAGAGTAAAATTCCTCGTCTGAAATGAAGAGTTTCATGAATTAGGACAAGTGAGTACCGTCATGCAACCAGCACCACAAATAAGATGCAGACTGTCCCCAGTCACACTAAAGTCCCCTTCCCCATGCCGCTTGGCAGTCCATGCCCTAGTGCAGCCCCAGCCAGTGCCATCTCTCCTCTCGTAGCTCTGCCATATCAGTGGCATCATACACTTTGCAGCCCCTGCCTCTTTCACTGAGCACAACATGTGAGATCTCGTCATACTGTGCCGTGTGTCACTGCTCTGTTCCTTTGATTGCAGGGTAGTATTCTGTTGTGTGACTGTAGCACAATGTGTTTATCTGTTCACCAGCTGAGGGACTTTGTGCTATTTCCAATTTTTGGCTATTGTGAACAAAACAGCTATAAACATTTGCAAACAGGTGTTTGCGTGAGTGTTTGTTTTCATTTCTTCTGGATAAATATGCATTAGTGGGATTTGATGGGTCATGCAGGTTCATGGCTAGCACTTTTATTGAAGTGCGTTTCACCTAGCAGAGAATTCACCTGTTACATGAGGGCAATTAAATGATATTTTATATACATGTCTAAAGTTGTGCAGCCCTCACCGATCTGGATTTAGAACATTTCTGTGCACATTTGCAGTTCAGTTCCTACTCTCCCCTTAGGTAAACACTGCTCTGGGTTCTTTCTATAAATTCGCCTTCTCTGTGTATTTCTTGCGATAGAACCAGACAGCATATTATCTCTGGTGTCTGACTTCTTTCACTTACGTGCTGTTGTTTAGGCTCATCCGTGTTGTGTCATGTATCAGAACACCCTTCTTTTTTATTGCTGAGTCGTGTTCCATGAGATCCCTGGGTGATGCAAACGGCCTACACTAGACTAACCTGAAAAGGAGTCCTGGTGCCATAGTGGTTACACACCTGGCTGCTAACCAAAAGGTCGATGGTTCAAACCCACAAGCCAGTCCACGTGAAAAAGATGTGGCAGTCGGCTTCCATAAAGGCTGACAGCCTTGGAAACCATGAGTTCTACTCTGTGCCCTAGGGGTGCTGTGAGTTGTAATCCACTCAGTGGCAGTGGGTTCGGTTTGAGCTTTGCTTCCATGAAGAATTACAGCCTTGGAAACCCTGTGGGGCAGTTCCACTCTGTCCTACAGTGTCTGTCCTTCAGGGTCACTATTAGTCAATCAGCTTGACAGCAACGGAGTTTTAGAAACCTAAAAATTGGCGTTTCAACCTTACTCCTTAACATGTTCGATTGTTGTGAGTTGGAGTCCATTTGACGACAACAGGTTAGTGTGCCACAGGAACCCTTGGGTGGTGCAAACAGTTACATGCTCAGCTGCTAACAAAAAGTTGGAGGTTCTAGTCCATCTAGAGATGCCTTGGAAGAAAGCTCTGGGAATCTAGCTCCAAAAAATCAGCTCTTGCAAATTCTATGCAGCACATTCTACTCTGACACACAGGGGCGCAGTCGCAGTCACCTCAGCAGTGATGGGTGGGTGGGAGTGTCCCATGGTTTCTATGTAGTACATTCTGGTTATTCATCACATAATGGATGGATTTGGACTGTGTCCAGTTTCGGGTCCTTTGGAATAAGGCTGCTGTAAACATTCACACCCATGTCTTTACATGGACACATGTCTTCATTTTACTTGGGTCGATGCGAAGGAGTGGAATTTCTGGGTTGTATACTAAGTTTGTTTTTCATTTGTGTTATTTGTTTTACTTATAAACTCCATTTGGTTCTGCAGAATCTACTGGGTTAGGTGGCAGTAGTAAGCATCCTAAATCTTTGAGCATGTGTCCCTGGGGAAACATGCATTTAGCATCTCTAGGAACCAATCCCCATTCTGTCCACTGAGACCAGAGCCCTCACAGGCTTTCTGGAAGAAATCTGTCTCTCCTAGCAGTGGGCAAGGGCATCATCAGCCCTGGAGGGCCAACGAGAAGGGCTTGCCTCGAGCTGAGGAGCATCTGGGGACTTTGCAGACATGCCCTGGCAAACCAGCTCAGGCCCCTGGTCCCCATCAGGCCTTCAGCTGAGCTGAGGGACTTGTTGGCAGCTCAGGGGCAGTTGGCTTCTGTAAAGGCTGACAGCCTTGGAAACTGTGAGTTCTACTCTGTCTCCTAGGGGCACTGTGAGTTGGAATCCACTCAATGACAGTGGGTTTGGTGTAAAGGCAACTGCTGGGCATCCCATTAAGCCCAACCAAGCACTGTCTACCCTCTGCCTTGTTCCCTTTGCACACCTGGACCTTATGTCCACCTAGGCCACACAGACATCAAAGACACAGGAAGGCATCCTGCCTAAAACATATTTCCACATCACCAGTCAGACCTTCCCAGTTGCCTGTGGAGTCAGTACCTAGTCATGGTGCCCTGTGTAGCTCAGAGAAGAACTCTGACACAGAGAAGAACTGTACTCCATGAGGGTTCCCAATGGCTGGGTTTTCATGAGAAGACCACCAGGCCTTCCTTCTGAGGTGCCTCTGGGTGGACTCAAGCAGACAACCTTCCCATTAGCAGCTGAGCACATTACCCACTTCACCACTCAGGGACTCTGTTCACCAGGGCATTTGGACTGTGTCCAGTTTGGGCAGATGTCTACAAATATGCTCCTTTTGAGAAAGGCAATGGTGCATGGACATGGTTTGTTTTGTAGAGACTTAAGCATAATGGCTTTAAAGGTTGCACACCTCTGTGACATAACTTGTACTCAAGTAGCTGATATTTTTATTCATAATGAGAGAGGGACCTTAAAATGGAAGGGTAAATGTAAAGACTGGCCATGAGGACTTTGAGAAACTATAGGGCAGTATTCGTCTCTTAAGAGAAAAGAGCTCCCAAGAAATATCCAATGGATGAATTGGTATATGGGGCTGTTTATTACTGCAATATGACCTATCCTGTCCTGACTAAACCCAATACTATTTACAATAATATAAAACACCAAGAACTCAGTTTAACCAAAGAAATGGACCATCTTTAATGAGAAAATTTGGTAATTTACTGAATGGCATTAGAGGAGATGTAACTGGAGAAAAGTGCCAAGATCATGGATAATTAAACCCAATATTATAAAATCTGTGAAATCTCCTCAAATGGATCTAATTTTTCAATGCAGTTCTAATCAAAATCTCTGCAGGGGTTCTCATGGAACTTTACAAACTGATTCTCAGATTTATAGGGAAAAGCAGAAAGCTAAGACACTCTTGAAGATGAAGCAAGCACAGAAATGTACCCAGCCAAGAGCAGCACTTTTGCATTGTAAAGTTGTAATAATAGACACAACATGGAGCTGATTCAGGGGAGCACAAATGGACTGGAGAAGACCACGTACTGATGGAGACTAGACGTAGGATGCAGGTGGCAGAGAACAGTAGTGAAGTTGGGATTTTCCAATAAAAAAATAAAAATTGATTCCCTACTATGTTCAAACTTATGTATTCTGATACTAACTATAACATGTTTTTACTCAATGCTATATTTATGAAGAAATTATCAACAGTATTTTATTTACACTTATGTATACAGTAAAGCCATGAGTGGAATAATGAACACAAACTTCAGAATGGCAGAAAGTAGGGAAGAAGATGTAATTAAGGTGGGTACCAGGTGGCTGCAGCTGAACTTCTGTTTCTTAAGATGGATGATCCCCCACTCATGTCAGTTTGTCATACCATGATGGCTTGCATGTTGCAGTGAGGCTCCAGGAATTGGTGGAAACCCATTGAAATGTTTCAACAAACGGATGCAGTGCTGGAGGTGCTTATTTATTTATGCCAAGAGATTTGGAAGACACTGACTGGAAGAGACCCATATTTGTGCCCATTCCAAAGAAAAGTGATCCATTAGAATGTGGAAATTATAAAAAAAATATCATTAATATCACATACAAGTAAAATTTTGCTGAAGATAATTCAAAACAGTTGCAGCAGTATATTAACAAGGAACTTCCAGAAATTCAAGCTGGATTCAGAAGAAGATGTGTGAAATGAGAGACTTCATTGCTGATATCAGATGGATCTTGGCTGAAAGCAAAGAATACCAGAAAGATGTTTACTTATATTTTATACAAATGCATTTGACTGTGTGGATCACAACAAATTATGGATAGCATTGTTAAAAACAGGAATTCCAGAACATTTAATTGTGCTTATGAGGAACTGTACAGAGACCAAAAGGCTGTCATTTGAACAGAACAAGGGGATACAGCATGGTTTAAAATCAGGAAGGTTGTGTTTCAGGGTTGTATGCTTTCACCATACTTACTGAATCTGTATATTAAAAAAAAAAAAAAACAACTCACTGCCGTCGAGTCAGATCCAACTCATAGTGACCCTTCCTTGTGTTTCTGAGGCAGTATCACTACGGAAGTGGATTGTCCAGCCTTCCTACCGAGGGGTGGCTGGTCAGTTTGAACTGCCAGCCTTCTGGTTAGCAGTCAGATGCCTTAGGCACTACGCCACCAGAGCTCCTATTGAATCTGTATGCTGAGCAAATAATCCGAGAAGCTGGACTATTTGAAGGAGGACACAGCATCAAGATTGGAGGAAAACTCAGTAACCTGTGATATGCAGATGGCATAACCTTGCTTGCTGAAAGTAAAGATGACTTAAAACACTTGCTGATAAAGATCAAAGCGTACGGTCTTCAGTATGGATTATACCTCAACATAAAGAAAACAAAAATCTTCATAGCTGGACCAATCAACATCATGATAAATGGAGAAAAGATTGAAGTTGTCAGGGACTTCATTTTAGTTGGATCCACAAGCAATACCCATGGAAGCAGCACTCAAGAAACCAGATGTCATACTGCATTGGGAAAATGTTCTGCACAAGACCTCTTTAAAGTGTTAAGAAGCAGAGATGTCACTTTGAAGCCTGAGGGGAGCCTAAGCCAAGCCATGGTCTTTTCAATTGCCTCATTAAAATGTGAGAGCTGGGCAATGGATAAGGAAAACTGAACAAGAGTTGATGCTTTGGAATTGTGATGTTGGGGAAGAATACTGAAACTCCCAAGGACTGCCAGAAGAATGAAGAGATCTGTCATGGAAGAAGTGCAGCTGGCATGCTCCTTAGAAGTGAGAATGACCCAATATCGTCTCACCTATTTTGGTCATGTGGAGAGAAGTGACCAGTCTCTAAAGAAGGATATCATTCTTGATAAACTAAAGTGTCAGGGAGAAAAGAGAAGCCCCTCAATGAGATGGAATGACATTGGCTGCAACAAGCATAGCAAGGATTGTGAGGATGGCGCAGGACCAGTAATGTTCCGTTCCGTTGTACACGGGGTGCTATGAATCGGAGCTGACTGAACGGCACATAACGACAACAAGATAGATGATCAACTCATTGGTGAGACTTACATTGTTCTTTAGGCTATAGATATTTAAAGTATATCTTGTTGAATGTATAAAATATTCAGAACAGGAATTTTTCAAGGAAAAATTACCAGCCCAGTCTTCTTACTGGAAAGAAGAAGTAGGAAGTCCCTTTGGGTCCATTGTCATTTCCTTCTGTAAGTTAAGAGGAAGAGTAAGAGAAAATAAACCTTCACTGGAGGAAAGAAGTCATGGTTTGACCATTCCTTTGCCTTCTGATCCCTTAGCAGACTTTGAAAAGAAAAGGTACGAAACTGCAATATCGATCGTTATCCTCTAGAGAACTGGAGTCGTATTTCTGAGATTGTTGTTGTTTACTCAGATTAGCTATTTCTTTCTTAGATCAGCTATTTTAAAATTCTTTTCAAAAATGATTTAAAGGAAGCTAAGCCAGCCTCCTACCATGAGTAAAGTGCCTGGCTCAGGCTACAGAAATGGGCTCCAGTCATCTCAGCATTCCTATGATGCAAAACTTTCCATCTTGGAAACAAAAAGCCAGGCAGAACCTATTACAGATGCCATGCTGATTTCTTTGTTGCTGGTCCCTGGAGATGGGGCCGAGAGGGGATGTAGAACCTCTCTTCTGTTCCTGCAGGGGTCTGGTAAATCACGTAATGACTGTCCTTTGATCATCACAGACATCAAGTTGGAAATGAGCTAATTTAGTGATGTACAAAGGAAGTATTCATAGGAAGGGAAAAATGGGCATGACTTTCACGGTTCGGAAGGACGCCTTTGTGACAAACATAAATGAACCTCAGAGCCCTTTGTAGTCCAAAATAAAAACAACAAAAATCACAATTAATTGAGCGGCCCACTGCCCTGGCTTAAAGGTAGATGAGAGGCAGGAGGCAGCAACCCAGACAATGCGAATCACTTTTCCTGGTGTCATTTTCATTCCAGTGATGAGTGAACAGGCAAGATGTTAGTTGTAGAGGATATTTCAATCCAACAAAAAGAAACACTACCCTCATAGCTTGAAGGGAATTTAATTAAAGTCCATCATTTGATCCCATGAGTAACTCCAAACCTGAAAAGTAGACCGTGCACGTTATCTCCAGGGAACTTTCATGGTGAATTCATGGAGCTGGACTTGACCAGGCCCCTAGGTCAATATCTTTCTACCAAGGTTTCAGTCACCACCATGTTGGGTCCCTCACCCATATGATACATCTTGGATCTTGGCACTAAAACCTGCAAAGGAAGAATTGGATCAAGTTAACAAGAGGTGATGGAGGGAGAAAAACCCAGGGGCCAGCAGTTTGATTTACAGGGGGGATAGGGGGTCAGCCTTTTGAACTCTGAGATGGAATGATGTATTGGTTTCCTAGTGGTGCTGTAACAGGTACCACACACTGGCTTAAAGCAACAGACATTTATTATATCACAACTCTGGACGTTGGGAGAACAAAGGCAAGGTGGTAGCAGGGCCACACTCCCTTTGGAAGACTCTAGGGGAGGTTTCTCTGTCGCTTGAGTTCTGGTGGCCCTTGGCAATCCTTGGCTTTCCTTGGCTTGTGAATCATTCCAATAATCTCTGCCTTCATTGTCAGACAGCCATCTCTTCTCTGCACTTCTCTATCCCTGTGTCTTCTGTCTTTTGTTCATAAAGACACCACTCATACTAGATTATACAACTACTCCAGCTTGGCCTCATTTCACCCTAACTGACAACATCCTCCAAGACCTTATTTCCAACCAAGACTACACTCAGGGTAGTGTGGTTAAGACTTTAAATATAATTTCTTCAGGAACACCTTGCAGCCCATAATAAACGGGTAGCTGATGTAACCAGCATCTGAAGCAGCAGTGGGTCAGCGAGGCCCCTGGCACTGTTTCCTAAATGTGGGCTGAGCTGCAGGACCGTTTTTCAGGGAGCTGAGTAACTGTGGGTATCATGTGCCTCAGTTGGAAGCCCTTCAGGATCAAGAGGCCTCTTCTCCATCTGCATTCTTTCTCCCAGACATGCAACCCACAGCTCCATGGCCCCATGTCCTCATCACTCCATTGCTCCAGGGCCCCATGACCCCACAGCTTCTTGGGCTCACCATTCCATATCTCTGCATATCCCATGGTCCTATAGACCCACTGTTCCACAGCCCTATGGTCCCAGAAGCTCCATGTTCCCACAGTCCCACACATTCCATGGCCCCATAGTCCCACAATGCCATAACTCCACAGTTCCCATGACTCCACAGCCCCACAGCTCTGTGGTACCCTGATCCCACGTTCTCATAGCCCATGGCTCTACAGGCCCCATGTTCCCATAGTTCTATGACTGCATAGCTCCATGGCCACAGGGCCCCATGTTCCCACAGCCTATGACCCTACAGGCCTATAGCTCCCTGTCCCCACAGCCTCACAGTCTTACAGCCCCTTGGCTTCCCCATGTCCCCATGGCCCTATAGACCCATAGCTACATGTCCCCATGTCCCCATGGTCCCAAGGCCTCCCCATGTCCCCATGCCCCCATGGCCCCAGTGCCCTCCCTGGGAGACTTGGGAAGACATGTATGCACCACTGTTGTTGTTGTTGTAGTTAGGTGACATTGAGTTGTCTCTGACTCATAGTGACCCTATGCACAGCAAAACAAAACACCACTTGGTCCTGCACCAGCTCCGTGATCCTTGCTATACTTGAGCGAGCCCATCACTGAAGCCACTGTGCCAATTCATCTCATTGAGGGCCTTCCTTCTTACCAAGCATGACATCCTTCTCCAGGGAGTGGTCTCTTCTGACAACATGACCAAGTAGGTGAGACGAAGCCCAGCCATTCTCACCTCCAAGGAGTAGTCTGGCTGTACTTCTTCTAGGACAAATTTGTTAGTTCTTTTAGCAGTCCATGTTACTTTCAGCATTCTTTGCCAGCACCACAACTCAAAAACATCAATTCTTAGGTATCAATTCCTAGGTCTATGAACCTTGAGGATATGCCACTGGTGTTTCAAGCATCATCAGGATTGCACATGGTGCATAAGTTTCAACGCAACTTACAGACTGAGACAAACTAGGAAGAAGGAAGAGGCCATCCACTTCTCAAAGAACTGGCCAGGGAAAACCTTATGAACAGCAGAGAAACACTGTCTGATACATGCCACTGCTGTGTGGAAAATGAGGTGAATTCATTTTCTCCCAAAGTCAACATGGGAAACATTCTGTGACATTGCAGCAAATACATTAATTTCCTACTGATTGAGTTCTGTTCTCTTCTGGGCCTGGCCAGTGTGGGGAGGCAGGGGTGTACCTATTCAAATGACAAACATATTGCAAAGACCATATCAAGTGCTGGCATTTCCCACAGCCCAGAGCATCAAGCTGCATGTCTGAAGTAAATATTGCCTGCAGATCATGCTAACTCTGTGTATTTATCCTGCACTATAGTGATACTGCCTCGGAAACCCAAGGAGGGGTCGCTATGAGTCGGGGCTGACTTGATGGCACATAACAACAACAACAACAACATTATTCCCAAAGTGTGTGTGGATATAGCATCTCCTCTCATCCTCTCAGCTAATGCTTAATGACGTTTCCTTGAAGTGGGTACCAGCCAGGAAGGACAGATGGATGGTGATCAAGCTGCTTTGTGGCCCAGTACCTCTTGTAGGCTCTTTCCCTCCACCCCACACTTTCCTGCTCCTGCAGGGAGTCAGTAGGAGGAAGCTCAGAGGTGGTCATTTTTACAAGTTAGACTTTGCTGCTGTTGTCTGTGAAGACTCCTATCCTTTTTACAGCATGCACCCCCACTATTTCCTTCTCATGCAGCCTCCAACCCTGCCTCCCCACACAGTCTTTGTGAAGGGCTCCTCTCTCATGATTTGAGAAAATTTAGAGATTGTTCTGGGTGGTCTCCTTCATGTGTCAAACATACTTACCACCTACAGCCATACCACTTAGCCTCTTCTTGTTCCACAGGAAAATCCAAGGCCCACCAAACAGCCCCATCCACACTTGTTTTGTGCTACAAATGTGCAAATCTCTGACCTGGGCTGACTCTCACAGTATTGGGAAGAAGCTGACACCAATACTTTTCCCAGAGAAGCTGCTGTCTTTTATATGTAGATCTCCTCCATGGCAACTCTTTCCTGACTTCTCAGCAGCTCTGGGCACATGTGAGGGATCACTCTTCCTTGGCGGACTGTGACACTATACATCCTGGTTCTTCTGGCCTGTGAGAGTGGGAGAAAGGGGATAAATACAAGTTCTCCAAGCAAACAAACAAAGGAAGGCATCATGGGCAGAGAGTTCAAAGTCAAGACTCCAAAAGTCAGAGAGAGCATGGTGAGCTGTGAAAAATGATTTCAACATGGGCATGAGGTGGGTCATGGTATGGCTGGAACAGGTAATAGGTCAGGTGAGCTCTGTGGTTTGCAGAATGGTCTTTAGAGTCAGACCAAACTAAAATCCGCTGCCATCAAGTTGATTCCAACTCATAGCAACCCTGTAGGACAGAGTAGAAGTGCCGCCATAGGGTTTCCAAGGCTGTAAATCTTACAGAGCAGACAGCCCCATCTTTCTTCTGCAGAGAGACTGGTGGGTTCGAACTGCTGACTTTTTGGTTAACAGTCCAATGCTTTCGGATTTGTGCCAGCACAGCTCCTATTAGCGTCAGGCTCACTCACTCACTCACTGCAGTCGAGTTGGATCCGACTCATAGCAACCCCTTCTTGGGTTTCCGAGGCAGTACCTCTACAGAAGTAGATTGCCCAACCATCCTTCTGAGGAGTGGCTGGTGGGTTTGAACCGCCAGCCTTCTGGTTAGCAGTCAAATGCCTTAGGCACTATGCCACAGGATTCAAATCATGTGCTGACACCTTAATCCCCAGGTCCGTAACCTGCAGAGAGAAAATCAGCACTCCTCTCACCAGGAAATCATGCAGATTGAACAAAATGATGTATCTCATTGTCTGGTCATTCTCAAAGTTGGGGTGACTACAAACCTGTAGTCTATGTCAAGGGGTTTTGATTTTTCCTTGATTGTCTTGTTCCATGTAAAGAATGCATTGCAGAGCACACCATGACCAGATTTATATTTTAGCATCATCATGGTGGTTACACGGTGGAGAAGAGACTAAAGAAAGCCTCGTGAAAGAGCTGTTGCATTGACCTGAAAAAGAAGATCATGTTCTGGATGGGAAAGTGACTGGAAATGGAGAGATATTTGGGGTTTACTTAGCAATTAATTGTTTTTGGAGAATGGCAGTGGGAGAAGAAGGAAAAATCATATCTAAGTGTGAGTCTTACAACACTTGGTGAATGGTGGTTTGAGGGCTTAGATTAGGAACTCCAAGGCAGAAGATTGGGTGGGACAGCCTGGGGGGGGGGCAGAAAAAGCTGTGGGTTGAGTTGGGCAGGAACAAAGGGAGAGAATATGTAGAAAATAATGGTTTTGTCTCATTGGGTTTAAGGAACTTGATGGACTGGACTGCCAAAGAGGACCTCCCTTTTGGATCAAAGAGGACCTCCCATTTTGATCACAGGGCATGAGCTCCATCTGGAAGCATGGCTTGACCTGGGCACAATGAACCCAAGCAGCCAACACCCTGCTCGCTTGAATGGGCATGGGAGCCAGTGTTCATCACAACACTTCTCTGCTGACTGTAATGCTTTGATCCATGTATAACACTTCCTGATCACCATTAGAACCCCACCCAAAATCCAAGATATTGTTAAAATGCACCACCCAACACCAGGAAAGCAGGCCTGGTGGGTTCCCTGAGAATCATGGGAGTGTGAATGTGTAAGTGTGTGTGTGAACATGTGTGTATGCAACACACACATACACATGCATATATAAGTGTAGGAGCATATTATACACCAATGCATGAATGTGTGTGTGTGTGTGTATGTACAAAAAAAAAAAAAAAACAAGCTCACTGCCATCAAGTTGGCTTCAACTCATAGTGACCCCTCCTTGGGTTTCTAAGGAAGTATCTCTATGGAAGTAGATTGTCCAGTCTTCCTTCTGAGGAGTGGCTGGCGGCTTTGAACCACCAACCTCCTGGTTAGCAGTTAAATGCCATAGGCACTATGCCACCATGAATGATTCTTCTGCAGCGAAGGAGGCTTGGAGGAGAAAAAGCT
>NW_006921625.1:2340471-2351860 GCF_000298275.1 Orycteropus afer afer
AGGAGTGGCTGGTGGGTATATATGTATGTAAATATATATTGCACAAAGGATCTCTGATGGCATAATGCCTAAGCCATTTAACTGCTAACCAGAGGCTAGCAGTTCAAACCCACCAGTTGCTCCGCAGAAGAAAGATAGGGAAATATACTTCCATAAATATTCACCACTCCAGAAAACCAGTGGGGGTCGCTATGAGTTGGAATCCTCTTGACAGCAGTGAGTTTTTTTTTTTTTTTAGATATATATTACACAATTATACACACACATATGTATGTGTAGGAACATATTATGCATAAATCATATGAGATAAGCGTTAGAGTCAGTGAGTTTCTTCTTGCCCTAATTTACCTTTGGAATCAGCCACCATCTTGGTTATTTGTTCTTGTCTCCCAGTGTGACTGATTCATCGGCACCTTTTATTGTACACCCCCGAATAACTCTAAGGGCATATTCTACATCCATCTTTCCAAAGAAAATTACTGAGTGCTTATTTATTGTTGGCTTAGACAGGCCCAAGTGATATCATCTCCACGACGTGCCCCAGGAAATAAGATGAGCCCCTGGCAGGGCTGCTATCCATCACTGGAGCCCGGCTTCCTGATCCAGTGGGGGAAAAGCAGACACTGTGGCTGCTGAAGCGACTTTGGTCCCAGTTAATGGAGAGATGGAGGATTGAATCTGAGGGGGTGCCCTTGCTTTTGGATGACTAGCTGTTCTCAGGATTTATGGGCCTGGAATGACTAACGTTCTGTGAAATAGCCATTGCTCTCAGTATAGAAAACAGTCTTTTTGAAGAGCTGTGGGAGCTCTTTGAATACCAAACAGCTTTAGGAAATCTTTTGACTGATTTACTTACAAGGGAGCATTTTTCACTTTAGTGGTTTGGGGGAGAACTGTAAAAATGGGGAAAATGTCTGGGGAGCTTCAGCAGAGTTCCATGAAACTGAAGTTTCATGAGCAGCCGAGTCCAGGGTATATTTAGCTGTGACATTGAATTACTAAGAGGTAGTTTCTAGGGAGAGGACAAAGCCTGACAAATGCATTGGAGAAGAAGGACCACAGCCACCCAATTGCCTGAAAGTCAAGGTCCCTAAACACCCTCCAGGCTCCTATGTGCTCTGACCTCAATGCTTCTCCAACCTGCCCTGCACACTGCTCCTTATTCTCTCCACTCCCGCCACTCTGACCTCCTGCTCTTTTTCAAGCCCACCGTGCCCTCTTCTATTTTGGCCTTTGCTTTGGGCATCTGCTCCGCCGGGTGCTCTTTTACCTCGTGTATCTGCCTGGTTGAGTGTTAAAGCTCTCCAAGTTTTGCTCAGTCATCACTTCTCAATGCAGTTCGCCCTGACCATGTCATGTCCCAGCGTTACCTCCGTCTGGTTCCGGTTTTCTCTCCTTTTGTTGTTTTCTGCCTTTTGTTGTTGCGTGCTGTCGAGTCCATTCCGAATCCTAGCAACACCATGTGACAGACTAAAACAGACTTCCCTGCTGTAATTTTTATGGAAGCAGATTGCTTGGTCTTTTCTCCCTTGGTGTCACTAGTGCGTTGGAATCCTTGAAATTTCAATGGGCAGTGGAGCACTTAATCATTGTGCCACCAGTGCTTCTGTTATCAACTTATAGCATACTTTATAATTTGCATATTTAATGTGTTTGTTGCTCATTGCTTGTTTTCTGATAGGGGGTGCTCCCTTGAGGTCTGGGCTCTTTACCTGTTTAGTTCACTGATGCATCTCAAAAGCTTGTAACAGCCTTTGGCACATAGCTGCCTGTCAATAAGTAATTACTGAATGAAACACAGCCTAAAGAGGGTTCAGATCCAAGCTTCAGGACAACCTACTGTGTGAACGTGGACACATTCTTGAACCTCCCATGGTCTCATGTCTTCATCTGCAGGTGGAATTGTATCTGAAGGAATTGTGAAGATGAATGAGATAGCATTTGGGAAGTGTTAGTCTGGTGTCTAGCATGGAATGAGTATAGAAGGGGGCCAGCGTGCCTGTCCTATAACCTGTGAACAAGGTGCATTCCCCTTTAGAAGAAGCAGTGCCCCTTGTCACGCCCCCTGCATAGATGAGGGGCAGCCAGCATGTGCCTCCAGGAGCAGGGTGTGCCAAGTGCTCTCCATGCATGAGCTCATCGGTCTGATATCAACCCTGCAAAGTGGGTTCTGTTAGGAGCACCATGGCCTGGATGAGAAAAGGGGAGCACAGAGCTGTTACTCACCTTTCCCGGGTCACATGGCTACTAAGGGGGCCATCTGCTCCTCTAACCCATCCCATGCGTCACCCGTCCCAGCTGAAAATCATCAGGATACGTTTTTCTGCAGTGAGCATGTTCTGACTCTGAGCAGTCCTACGTACAGCATAACGAAATACTGCCCGGTCCTCTCCCATCCTCACAATCATTGCCATGTCTAAGCCCGTTGTTGCAACCACCGTGTCAATCCATCTTGTTAAGAGTCTTCCTCACTGACCTCTACCAAGCATGACGTTTTTCTCCAGGGACTGATCCCTTCTGATAACGGGTCCAAATTCTTGTCATCCTTGTTTCTAAGGAGCATTTTGGCTGGACTTCTTCCAACACAGATCTGGAAGAATTTGAACATAAATTCCCATGTCCTGTCTGATTTTGCATTTAAGATAAACTCCTAAGAATGAAATGCTGGCATAAGTATTGGGATGTGTTTTAATATCTTTGATACTAGTTGCCAAATTACCCTCCTAATTTTTCTCCACAATTTCCAGTCCCATCAACAGAAAATGAGTAATGAATGTCCAATAAACAACATTATTAAAGACCACACAATTTCCATTGAATATATTTTCCATGACTTATTGTCAGATATTAATTTTTAATTCTTAGCATTAGAAAAAAGACTCATATCAACATTTTGCTGAATAAACTCTTTTCTCTTTTGAGAGTTTCCCTTCCCTTTGGATGGACTTCTTTGATTAAAAAAAACAAAAACAAAAACAAAAAAACCTCAAGATTCCTATTCCAATCATTTCAAAATGAAATTATTTACAACTTTATTCTTTCCCCAAATGCTGGCTGAGAATCCATGATGGGCCAGACACTACTCTAGGTTCCTTGCCATGATGAAGTCTCAAACTGGTGCTTCTTCATATTTGAAATGAGGCTGGCCCTTTCTCTGACTGAAAGAGCCCTCACTATCTGCTGTGACAAAACTCAAAAGTTGCTGCCCTATCCCCTGGACAGGGTAGAGACTCTTTGTCCCAGACATGTGCCCACCCAGGGCTTGCAGAAATAGAGATTATCACTAGCTATCCAGAAGACAACAGATTGAAAAAAAAAAAAAAATTTCCAACTGGTTCATGCAGGTAATGTGGATGTAGCAGATTTACTTTGAACACCATTATTTTACTTTTACTGCTATTAATCACTTGACAACATTGAAATAAAATATGAACATTTCCTAGGGACAAAGTGATGAGCTATTCAATGTGAGGTGCAGTGAATGACTTGATCTGGCTCTCCTAGCCATGGTCTTTGTGATCCCCACCAGATGTCTAGGTGGGACTGTGCAAACATCAGGTGCCTATGGCCCACCAAGGGGATATGGCAGCGTGTTAGTAATGTCAACAAGGTACATGGCACCTTGTGGGGGTGGGACCATGGAAATAATGTGCATGGAACCCTAATGTGGGGATTGGTTAGTTTTGTCATTCTGCTAGGCTTAAAGAGAGCCCTCCTAGAGGCAGAAAAGGGGATCTCACTGCCATCAAGAGAGAAGAGCCATCAAGAGAGGGAGTAGCGTGCCTTCTTGGACCTGAGATCTCTGCCCTGGGCCTCCTTGGCAGAGAGATGAGCAGAGTTGGCAGAGAGTCAGCAGAGAGATGGCGGCAGTGGAACCCAGAGGCAGGAGACAGAGCAGCGGACTTGCCAGCCCACAGAGTGAGACAGCTGAGCGCCTTTGGGCAGGAGGCTTGGTGATGCAGTAGGGTACACCTAAATGCACTTATTGGAAGAGATAAAAGAGCTTTGTAACATTTGCCCAAGCAGGGCAGAGGCCAAGCCAAGGGCCAAAAGGAAGTGTGCTTTGGAGCATGGCTAAGGGGAGACTGTCTTGATTGAAAAATTGTATCCTGAGCACATTCTAGAATCTGAATTGTAACCTGTTACTTCCCTAATACACTCTGTGACCTGAAGTATTGTCTGTGAATTCTGTGTGACCATTGCAGTGAATTACTGAACCCAACAGAGAAGTAGTGAGGGCGGTAGGAAGACAGACTGTTGGTGCCAGAAATGGCAATAAGGCCAGAGCATGTGGTATGTCTGGTAACCAGCCATGGGTTGCTGATGGGGATTCAGTTTCCCCATCATGAGTTTGGAGGAGAGCAGAGGAGGAGGTCACCCCTGGGTCCTTTTTGCATCATGGTTTGACACTCTTTTTAAGACCTTATGGTCAACATTTATATGTCTTCTCTGGAAACTTGCAATTAGGTTATTGGCCAGTGAGATGAAGTTTCTCTGAGAAGGAAGCTTGTTTGTGACCTTTAAATTGTATTTATGGGACCGTGATGGTCCAGTGGTAGAATTCTTACATTCCACGCAGGAGGCCCAGGTTCGATTCCCA
Source organism: Orycteropus afer afer (assembly GCF_000298275.1). Taxonomy (NCBI): domain Eukaryota; kingdom Metazoa; phylum Chordata; class Mammalia; order Tubulidentata; family Orycteropodidae; genus Orycteropus; species Orycteropus afer. The sequence goes on from NW_006921625.1 coordinate 2,345,072, forward strand.
GCCAATGCACCTCGTGCACAGGTGTCAGCTGTCGGTCAGGGGAGCATGCGTTTCGCTATGATGGTGAACAGGTTTCAGTGGAGCTTCCCGGCCCAGAAACATCAATAAGGAAGGCCTGCCAATCTACTTCCAAAAATCTGCGAAAGCCCCGTGGGTCCCAATGGTCCAGCCCTGTCTGCATGGGGCTGCCCTGTGGACCCTGATGGTCCGGTCTTGTGCATGGGGCTGCCATGAACTGGGCAACTTGATGGCCACCAACAGCACAACAACAAAGTGATTTTTAAAGTCTGGACCATCCTTGGATGTTAAAACTGCAGGGAGAGCCACCTTCAGTTATGGCTGCTGATGAGAAGTGGGAAAGCACTGGGGTGAGGGGCACAGCTTGACGGCTTGTGTTTGAGTCCCCTCCTCTCACCCACAACAACACCAAACCCATGTTTTCTACAGCTGGAAATTCTGGGCTTTCGCATCCTTGCCACGTATAGAAGGCAGCTGATAAAATTTACTTGATCTTATTCTCCTTGTATTTTGCTGACAAGTTCTCAAGACTATTTAATTTGTGCTTTCTTTTCTCTCACATACACTGTGAAGACCACAAAGAGTGCAAGGTACAATAAGACTGAAAATCATGCTGGCTCTCTCTACATAACATCCCCGAGCAGTCTTGCCCTTACGAGAACAATTTAACTGGCTTCATGCTGATGGCTTATCTCAGCACCATGGTCTTGTTAAATGCACTGTAATTGTCTGTTGGCCACAGTGTTCTGGGATGTCATTTTCCTATCATGTACTTCAGCTGACCATTTTGGGCTCAGTAGCCCAAAATGTCTCCTTCGTGAAGAGGGCAGTGATCTCAGTAAATTGCCTCACTGGTTTGAAGAGGAGGGTGGAGGATCCATCCAGCACAATTCAGGCCCTTATTCATCGTTACTGCATATTTTTCCAGCACCTGTGTGTCAGCTTTTGCAGTTGGTGCGTGTTGATTTTCACACAAGTTTCCAAAGTTTTTGAAATGAATGCTCATGGAGGTAGACGGAGCCACTGCCCCAGATTATACCACAGAGCCATATCCTGCACACCCATATCCTGTGTCTCAGCCACATTATTGGTCAGGGTAGGTCCCAGGAGGCTGCCATAACCTCGTGTCCACAAGGCAGGGACGCTGCATCCATGCAGGAGGACTCTGGACTCTCGCTGCTCGGTGGGTGGTCTGTGGCCAAGTAGACTCAGCATCACTGGGGTGCTTGCTAGGAACACACAATCTCAGTCCCTGGCCCAGACCTTTGGAGTCAGAACTTGGCGATTTAACCCTACCCATAGGAAGGAAGTTTGGGCAATCCTACTTCCGTAGTGATACTGCCTCGGAAACCCAAGGAGGGGTCGCTATGAGTCGGGGCCGACTCGACGGCACATAACAACAACAACAACAACATAGGTAACTTGCATGTTCGCTATAATTTAGGACTCACTGGTTTAGGTCAGTGGTTGTAGACTCTAGGCTGTCACTACAACAACATGACTTAGGAGATTGTTTCCAAGTTCCCTTGTTGGGCACCCATCACAATGCTTTGTTTATTGTTGCTCAGGAATGAGGACTGTCATGAGATTTGCTAAAGTTCCATAGGCAGCCAGGGGTCAGAACATGAATACTAGAAAGCTTATCAACATCTCCTAGATTTCAAATCTAGTCAAACAACAATATCCTAACCAAGAGAGTTGGGACAACTCAGAATGATCTGGAGAAAATCGTTATGTTAACTGCTCCCGTGGGCCCGAGCAAGGACAAGATGCAATGTGAGGCCTGGGCCATTTAGGAGACGGGGCAGGGAGACATAATTTCTCAGTGTAATGGTGGTAAAAGAAACCCAACAAATGGGAGTCGTCCCCTCCCTAGTGTTCCATCTTGCAGTGTGGATAAATTTAATGCCACAGTGCTTTCAAGCCCTGATAGGGTTTATAACTAGGATAAAATTTTGACACGAAATAAATTTTGATCCAGGTTTGGTTTTATTCAGAGGTTATAGCTGATAGTGCATTAAAGTGTCTGGAATTACGTTACAAAGAGATTCTGTGCATTTCCTAGGTTTATAGCCAGCTGTGTCCTTGCCCGTGAAGACAGACATGATGTCTCTCTGGAGGGGAAATGGACTAGTCTTGGGGAGAAGTTGTCTTGCTGCCCGGGGCACCATTTTGTGGCTCAGAACTCAAGAGGTACATTCTAATAGAACCCTATATATTATTTCACCTAAATTGGTCCTGTGTCCTTCATGATCACGGCAGCACGAATGTTTCATGAGCCTTGGTGTGATGCAGGCTCTGTGGGAAATACACTCAGGGCTGGCTCCCCATCTTCAAAAGCTACTAGCCTATTTGATGCTACAAGCAGCACATTAAAGATAACAGGCAATGTCAGGATCATCGCAGGTTGCTTTGGGGTTCAAGCAACTGGTAGTTCATTATTCAGTAACCTCTTATTTTCCAAAAAAACAGCTTTCTTTTTTCCCTCTAAAAATGTTTTTAATTTGTGAGTACATAATAGATTCATAGGTTCCAAAAATCAAGTCAAGAGGATGGGGTGAGCCCTCTCCCTCCCACACATGTCTCTGGGTAACCAGACTCCCTCCACAGACATCTCTGCTGCTGATTCTGGAGGCTGCTTGCAGGGGTCTTATGTATGTATCAGACTCACTATCCAGCTCATCCAGTGTTCACACACGTGCTTACAGAGCCCTGCTTCATCCCAGTCTCTGTTCTAGGGACCAAGGAGACACATTTCAAACAACAGAATCCCTGCTCTTGGGATGCTTATGCACAGCCCAAGGGAAACAGACACAAAAGGACAAGTAACATAGTGAATATGTCTGATGTCAGGTGCTAAAAAAAAAAAAAAAGCACAAATGAGTGAGCATCACCAGTGAGAAAAATGAGAACCTGGACTACAGACATCATGGGATTTAGCAGTTCTGCCAACATCACAAATATAGCCACAGTGATCTGGGGGTGGTTTGCAGAGGAAAGAATGGGGAGAATGGGGTCTTAGTTCATCACCTTTCAATGAGACTACCTGGGGAAAAGGAAGCAGAGACCTTTTCATGTCAACCATCCATTTACCTGATTCAACTGCTGCTTTTGTAGGAATAGCCTCTCCTCCCATTACGGAACAATAAGCAGAATTCTGCCTTTCTCAAAGGTCCCCTAAGGTCATCTCTGGCTGGTACTGGCCACTCCTGATCAGCCCAGCTACCAGGTTGTCAGCATGAGGCCAAGGGGAAGCTGGCTATGCTGATATCTTGCAGGGTTCTGTGCTGCTGGACAAAGCCAACTGGATAGTTAAGTCTGACCAACTTGGCTCAGGCAGGAAGGGGACAGGTCTTGGGGAAAACCTTAACTCTTGATCAGGAAGATGAGATTTCAATTCCAGCAGGTGCTAGGAAAATGAGAGGTCACACTGTCACTGGCCAGGGGTTCTGGCTGGGCTCTCTCTGCTCGGTTGAGGTGACCAAGGTGTGCCCAACATGCACACCCAGCAGGGCAGCTTAGACCCACATATGTCATTTTTGACCAGAAGTTCAGTGAGCTCTGAGACAGAGATAGAAATTCAAAGGATCCTTTGTGGAGGCCAGTGTGGCTCTGTGGAGACCCTCAACAAGGAGAAGTTATACAAAGGCAGAAGGTGTGGAGGAGACTGCTGGGGGAAGGTGGGCATCTTTCTGCATTGGAGACTTCATCCTTCCTGGGCTGAGAGACCCACCAGAGCCTCCCTCTCGCTGAGGACCAGTGACCTTTCTGCATTCCTGGTGACCCACCCAGGTCCCAATCAGCTGCCTAAGGGGCTCCCTTCCCCTTCCTCTTCTTTCTCCTCTTCTTCCTTCTCCTTCCTCTTCTCCCTCCTCATCCTCCTCTTCTTCTATGCCCCCCCCCTTTGTTCAGAAGAGTGGGATCTGTGATGTCTGGAAATAACTACTCGATTGTCAAAATACCTGATGTACATTCTAGCCAACTCACATACCTGTAGGCATTTGGGAGCAAATTAAAGGGAAAAAGACAGATTCTATGTTATGGACTAATTTGAGTGAACAAGGTCAGACTCCTCTTAAGGTTACTCTATTCTCATCTCCTGACAAAGAGCTCTGGTGGCACTGTGATTAAAGCATTGGGCTGCTGAACAAAAGGTTGGTGGTTTGAACCCACTAGCTGCTGCAGGAGAAAGATGAGGCAGTCAGCTTCTGTAAAGATTTATAGCCTTGGAAACCCTATCCTATGGCTCAAAATCAACTCAGCAGCCGTGGGTTTGTTTTGGGCTTTGCTTTTGTAAAGGTTTATACCCCTGGAAACCCTGAGGAGGCAGCTCTCTTCTGGCCTCTAGTGGTGCTGTGAGTCAGAGTTGCCTCGATGACAGTGGGCTAGGTTTGGTTTGCCCTCATTTCCTGACACTTGCAATGACAATGCAGTTGGGTTGATGGTTACCTCCCCTGCCTTCTTCTTGTGTGCCTTACCTGGGCTCTATCTGGGTGGAGGCAGAAGATTGAGTTTACCGTCGAAGGTGACTCCCTGTGGGCTTTGCCCTGGAATGGAAGCCACTCTGGCTTTTCTTGGATTCACATTGGGAAGCTCTGCTCAGCTATTTCACTTCTTTGAGCCCCCTGGTCTCTAAAACAGGGATAATGGTACTGCTGACCAGGGGCAGATCGAAGCCATGGCAGGTATGGCATGTGCCCTGGGTGCCACTTGAAGGAGGTGCTATGGAGCCATTTCTATTAACCATCCCAGTTTCAATTGCCAGCTGTGAGAGATCATCCAGCAAGTTAAAGTAGTACCTTCACATCTGAAATGCTCCAAGGGTCAAGGAAGAATGTGTGATCCTGCTCTGCTGAGTGCAGGCAGAGAAGAAATGGGGGGGGGGCACTTTGAGCTCATCATAGACCAGTTTTCATCAGTGAGAGCAGGGAAGGTGCAGCTGTCATTTTCATGCAGTACCATCATGCATGAAGTAAAAGATTAATGAGCTTGACTTGTATTTTTGAGCTGATATGATGGTAAAGGAAGCTCTGGTAGCATAGTGCCTAAGGGGCTTGACTTCTAACCAGAAGGCTGGACATTTAATCCCACCAGCCACTCCTAGGAAGGAAAGTTGGGCAATCTACTTCCATAGTGATATCGCCTCAGAAACCCAAGGAGGGGTCACTCTGAGTCGGGTCTGACTCGATGGCACATAGCAACAACCACATGATGGTAAAGTTATCTAAAGATGGGTGTCAGAAGTTTGGACAGGGGCACAATTTCAGTGTGTGTCATAGGTACTATTTTCCTTATTTGCACCTCTGCTACTGACTTCTTGGAGTGGTGAGGATTAAATGACTTGAAATAAGTGCAGTGCTTGTCATAGTGTCCAGCCTGGGGGAAATACATACTTGCATTGCTGGCTGGTGTGTGGCAGGAGCATGGACGACTCCTCTCAACTTTTGCCTGGTCTAGAGAGAACGACAGGTGGGGCACCAGCACAGCCCATGGCATTAGATGCTCCTGGTTGAGGAGTGAGTGGTCACTGAGTGAACAAGCTTGCAAAGCATTTTTCAAATTGGAGAAGTGACAAGGATAGCTCATTTATTCAAGTAATATTTGTCAAGGGCCACCTGTGGGCCAGCATGGAGGCAGATGAGAAGGACCTCTACGAGCCCCAACAGGTCCCAGATACACCTGCACCATACCCTGCAGCTTCAACGAGTGGTAAGTGCAAGACACATAGCGGTGCAGGATGCAGAGTGAAGTGGGGCTGATGAGGCAACCCAGGGCAGAGAGTGGAGCACTCTCAGGAGGTGGCCTTTGAGTTGAGACCTGAATGAAAAGAAGGGCAGTGCACACAAAGGAGGGAACAGCATCTCAGACAGAGGGGACAGCAAGCACAAAGTCCCCACCACATCAGTGGGATGACATTTTCCCAGACATGAACAGCGTGGCATACCTACTGAGTAAGGGGCAGAGTAGGACAGCATGAGGTCAGAGCATTGGCAGCATCACTGTGTTTGGAGACTTGTCGGCTGCAGAATGAAGTTTGAGCCTTATCCTAAAACAGAATCACACTCATGCTTTAAGATTATTGCAGTGGATACTGTGATGCACCACCCAAAGCCCCTTCAGGAACCAAAGATTCACCCCCGGCCACCGCAAGCCCTCTGTGGAGATTGCCCAGGATGAGGCAAAAGGCTTTGTCCAAGGTCACATGTCTTTCCTGATAGCCCACATCCAATGATTGAACAACAGAGAGGTGTAAAGACCTAGCCACCACAACTCAGGCCACCTCTGGGGGGCCTTCCCCCTAGAGCTACCTGTGGGGTCAGCAGAGAACTTCTTGAGACTTCATTGTGACCCCTTCTCTTCCCTTGCAATCCTGCTCCTTCCGAGCCCTTCCACTGGTGTTATCCCAGGAGCAGACGTTGCTCTAGCTGCCGTGTAAAGAATGTGTTGAAATGGAGACAAAGAGAAGTAGTCAATTAAAGGGCCCTTTGGCAAGTCTAGGAGAGAGATGAAGTTAGCTTGCACCCACTTGAGGCCTAGAAATGATGAGGCAAATTCAGGATATATATATGTACATATATATATAATTTTTATTGTGGTTTGGGTGAAAGTTTACAGAGCAATTTCATTTTGCATACAGCAGTTCATACACATTTTGTCTCATGACAGTGACTGTAATTCTCCACAATGTAACAGCTCCCTCCCATTTTCTCCCCATAGTTACCTCTTCCCTGTGTCTTTCCCTCCCACACACTCCTGCTCCCTGAGCTGTGT
>NW_006921625.1:2352355-2357050 GCF_000298275.1 Orycteropus afer afer
TGTTACTGTTGTTGGGCACCACTGGGTTGATTTTCTACTCATAGTGACCCCATATGAATAAACCCCAGGGTTTTCCAGACTGTAATCTTTATAAGAACAGATTGCAAGTCTTTTTCTTATAGAGCCACTGGGTGTGTTTGAATCTTTGGTTATCACACAAGTGCTTAACTGGTTTCAGCACCACCAGGGCTAAAACCAAGGATATTCTGGGCAAACTGTGATGAGTCATCACCCCACTGAGCTTGTTGTCTCTCTGAAGATTTCACTTGAGCCCTGATGTCTTATAAACTCCCCATGCTGCCACCACACCAAAGTGGTAGAACCATAAGACTTAAATTCTTGAGTCAACAGAGTTTATGCTGACCCTTTCTGTCTGTGGGATTTGAAGAAGCACAGATTATCAGAGCTGGAAGCACCCGTAAGAAAAATCTAGTTCGACACCTCCCTCCACAATCACATGGCTAGGGCCCAGAGAGTTTGGGTGAGTTTACTAACGTCTCCTAGATAATTGCTGGTGGAACTGGGGTCAGACACTTATCCATGAATTAGGGTCACAGGTATTCTTTCATGCTGCCTTTCATCCCTTCACTCTGGGTGTTTTAAGTACACTATGATCAGAGATATGCAGACAACACAACCTTGCTTGCTGAAATTGAAGATGACTTGAAGCACTTAACTGGTGAAGATTAAGGAGTACAGTCTCTAGTATGGATTACACCTCAACATAAAGAAAACAAAAATTCTGATAACTAGACTGATAAGAAGCATCATGATAAATGGAGAAAAGATTGAAGTTGTCAAGGATTTCATATTACTTGGTTCCACAATCAACACCAATGGAAGAAGCAGTCAAGATATCAGATGACATATTGCACTGGGCAAATCTGCAAAAGAGCAAAGATGTCCCTTTGAAGACTGAGGTGAGCCTAACCCAAGCCATGGCATTTCCAATAGCCTCATATTCATGTGAAAGTTGGACAATGGATAAGGAAGATCAAAAAGAGTTGATGCTTTTGGGTTGTGGTTTTGGCAAAGAATACTGAAGGCACCATGGACCGCCAGAAGAATGAAGAAATCTGTCCTGGAGGAAGTGAAGCTTGAATGCTCCTTAGAAGTGAGAATGGCCAGACTTCATCCCACCTACTTCACTCATGTTGTCAGAAAGGACTGTCCCTAGAGAAGGATATCATGCTTGGTAAAGTGGAGGGTCAGTGAGAAAGGGGAAGGCCCTCAACAAGATGGAGAGATATAGTGGCTGCAGTGATGGGCTCAGGTGTAGTAAGGACAGTGAGGCTGGCGCAGGACCAGGCAGGGTTTCGTTCTGTTGTATATAAGGTTGCTATGAGTCAGAGCCGACTTGACAGCACCTAACAACAAATAACAACAATATGATCAGATGTACAGTGAGAATGCAACACTCCTAAAACATCAGAGGTCATATTCGTATTAAGGTGTGTTAGTTGTTTCCTCTCAAGGAGAGACGATTTTCAGTGGTTCCCAGGCCATGAGTTATAATTGGGCTGCATCCTTTCTATTATTGCACACTTTAATGAAACATTAAAGGTGGTTTATCAAGCAGTCCTTCAATGCAGAAGGCCACACTTGTTGTGTATAGCATTTCCATAAATTGGGTAGGGGTCAAAGACTAATCAGTCTCTAAAATAGTGTATGTTTTAAAAAGGAAAGAAGGAAAAGCACATATGTGCTCTGGGCATCCTCAGAGTCTTTCATCAGAGTGACCAGAGGCTGTATGTTGATTGCAGAATATGGGAGCTGTAGCTCCAAGCACTTACTGAGAAGCATTCTCTATTGTGGCCCATGGTAGTGGGTACTTGTGCACAGGGTCTGGAGTGATCGCCAGTGTGCCAATACCATGCCACATTAGGGGCAGTACCTGCAAGGCCCATTACAGTAAGCCATGTTCCAACGTGCACTCTAGTGCCACAGTGTTTAAAGCACTGAGCTGCTAACCAGAAGGTTGATGATTTGAAGCCACCAGCTGCACCATGGGAGAAAGGTGAAGTAGTCCACTTCATGCAGATTGACAACTTTGGAAACCCTATGGGTCAGTATCCTCTCAGGCTGCTATGAGTGTCCCGAGTGTCCATGCCTCAGGGACCACCAGTGGTTCCAGGGAGAAGCAACAGTGGATGGGAGATTGTGGTAGCCCAACACCTGGCCAGATGAGTCTTGAACATTTGACTCCAGAAGGTGACCGTGAAGGGCCAGGCTAGAGCACAGTGGCTTTGCAGAAATGAGAAAGGGTCAGGACTTCATACCTTGAGACTGCATCCAGCTAGCTGTAGTGCTTAGCTGTGGTACCCTCTAGAGACTGCATCACCTTTGGGAAAGGACAAGAGTAAGTGTCAGGAGTCCCCAGTCTACCCTGCTGCACAGCTGCCACCCTTTAGTCCTCCTAGCCCTATCCCTTTCCTTGTAGCAGACATCACCTCCCCGGGAAAATGGGAGTCCCATTTTAGTATCGGGAAGACAAGGCCATTATAAGTATCAATACAGACTTGTGACCAGCAGAAGGGACTGGTCCTCAGGGATGATTTAACTCAGGGGAGTAGCCAGTCTCCTTGGAGTGTGCTAGCTCAGGGTCTCTGTGCCATGTGAGAACTAAGCAAGGCGACATGCACTGGGGCAGGTAGTTTCTGAACCGCCATGGGTTAGCCTCCCTCATTGCTGGGTTTTCAACTTTTCCTGACAATTACTACATACTTACTCCACTCGCTGCACCCCACACACACCCCAAATATTAAAACCAGCTTGCCCAGCTCCAGGCAAAAACAAACAAATAAATAAAAGCTCCTTTTCAAGCACATGGCTTTTATTTCACGTTTTAAATTGTGCTTTGAGTGAAAGTTTACAGAGCAAATTAGTTTTCAATTTAACAATTTATGCACCTTTTGCTGTGACATTGATGGCAATCCTTCCATGTAACAGCACTCTTCCCACTTCCTCCCTAGGTTCCCCATTGCCATTCACCCATCTTCCCTGCCATTCCTGCCTTCTGAGCTTTGTTTTTGGACAAATGCTGCCCTTTTGGTCTCTTAAGGTTGATTTTCTAAGGAGCATGCTTCTCCCTGAGGTAGGCAGGCCTAGAGCTTGGAGGCTGCTTTTCACTTATATTGTGGCTCTATATTAAGTCCAGGGCCTGAGCTAGGCAGGCCAGGGGCTTGGAGGCTAGTTTTCAATTGGGTTTTGGTCTATACTAAGTCAGGGCCCTGGGGTAGGCAGACCTAGGTCTTGGAGGCTGCTTTTCACTTGGGTGTGGTTCTATATCAAGGCAGGTGCAGAGGGGTTAGGACCAACTAAGGGAGACAAACTTGTCTCTCAGTTTGTCATCCTATGGTGGCTTATATGCTGCTGTGAGGCTGGTGGCTATGACTCCATGTTGCAAAATGCCAGCAGGGTTACCCATGGAGGAGAGTTTTCATTGGAGATTCAAGGCTTGACAGACTCAGAAGAAGGAAGAGGCCTTCCACTTCTCAAAGAATTGGCCAGTGAAAATTTTATGAATAGCAGTGAAACACTGTCTGATATATTACTGGAAAACTTTTTGAACAGCCCTGAAACATTGTGCAACATAGTGCTGGAAGATGACCCCATCAGGTCAGAAGTCACTCAAAAATTTGACTGGGGAAAAGCTGACTACTCAGAGTAGAGATGATCTTAATGATATGGATAGAATAAAGCTTTCAGGACCCCCATTGGCTAATGTGACATTACTCAAAATGAGCAGAAACAGATGCAAATATCCATTAATAATTGGGACAGGCAATGTACAAAGTACAAATCTAGGAAAACTGGAAGTTGTCAAAAATGAAATGGAATGGATAAAGATCCACATCCTAGGCATTAGTGAGCTGAAATGAACTAGCTTTGCCATTTTGTATCAAACAAACTACTGCGCTGGGAATGAAAAATTGAAGAGGAATGGTGTGTCATTCATTATCACAAAGACTGTTTCAAAATCAGTCCTGAAGTACAATGCTGTCAGTGATAGGATAATATCCATCCTTCTACAAGGAAGACTAGTTAATACTACTATTATCCAAATTTTCACACCAATCACCAAAGCCAAAGATGAAGATATTCAAGATTTCTACCAATTTCTGCAGTTTGAAATTGATCGAACATGCATTCAAGATGTGTTGATTATAACTGGTAACTGGAATGCAAAAGTTGGAAACAAAGAAGTTGGTGATAGAAATAACACTGGAGAGTGCATGATAGAATTTTGCAAGACCAATGAGTTATTCATTGCAAATACCTTTTATCAATAACATAAGTGATGACTATACATGTGGACTTCACCAGATGGAGTACTCAGGAATCATATTGACTACATCTGTGGCAAGAGGTGATGGAGAAGTTCATTATCTTCAGCCAAAACAAGGCCAGGAGCTGATCATGGAACCAACCATCAACTGCTCATTTGCAAGTTCAAGTTGAAGTTGAAGACAATTAAAACTAGTCCACAAGAACCAAAATATGATCTTGAATATATCCCTCCTGACTTTAGAGACCATTTAAAGAATAGATTTGATGCATTGAACACTAATGACCGAAAACCAGAGGAATTGTGGCATGACATCAAGAACATAATCCATGAAGAAAGCAAGAGGTCATTAAAAAGATGAGAAAGGAAGAAAAGACCAAAATGTATGTCAGAAGAGACTCTGAAAT
>NW_006921625.1:2358420-2361885 GCF_000298275.1 Orycteropus afer afer
CTTCTCCCTGGTGCTATTATTCACTTTATGGGCCTGTCTATATTCCATAGTGATACTGCCTTGGCAGCCCAAGGAGGCGTCGCTATGAGTCGGGTCCAACTTGACGGCACATAACAACAACATAGGGCTGAGAGGTGAGTCGTAGGGTGAGTTCAGTTGCATGTTTGAAGAGTGTTGGAAAGCATAGTCATAGGGATTCCAGCAGCCTGTGCTTTTAATTGTTCACAGAGACCTCTGTGATTTTCAGGGTAAGGTTAAATATTTTCTCCGCCTGTAGATAATATGATATAGGAGCTATGACTGACATCATCCTTAAGACATTTGATGACTAACCAAAAGGCTGGCAGTTCAAACCCTGTAGCCACTCCTCAGAAGGAAGAGTGGGCAATCAACTTCCATAGACACACCACCTCGGAAACCCAAGGAGGGGTCACTATTAGCCAAATCAACTTGACAGCAGTGCGTTTGGTTTTGGTTTGCTTTTAGATATTATATAAGAAGCCATGGTGGTGCAGTGCTTAAGCCTGACTGCTAACCGAGGGGTCAGCGTTTAGACCTGACCAGCCTGCCCTGTACAAGAAGTATATGGAAATCTGCTTCCATAAAGATCTCAGCTTTGCAAACCCTGTAAGGCAGTTCTGCTCTGTTAATGGGGTTGCTTTAAGTTGGAATTGACTCTCTGGCAAGGAGTTTTTATAGGTATTGTATGTTTCGACTTTATAGAAATTTATCCCAGAGAATTTCATCTTTTCTCTTGCTATGGGTCATGGGGTTTTCTCTTCCATTATGTGTTTTATGCCATGTGTGTTCCATTATAGTTTAATATATGAAGACTTTGGATTTTGCACCTTAACTTTATATCCTGCTTTCCTAGTGAATTATAATTTTGTGTTCATTCATTATAGAATTTGCTGTTTGTTTCAGGTATCCTCTCATATTTTCCAGAGATATAAATGGCTTTACTTCTTTTCTCTAGTAATTATGTTTAAAATGGTTTTCTCTTGTGTAACTGTATTGGTTCGTACCTCCATATAATGTTAAATACATAGTGCTGGAAGTGGGGGACCTCCTTGCTGTGTGCCAGTCTCCCTGAGCAGCATCTAGTGTTTCTGCATCAAATGCCTGCTGTGTTGTATTGTGTTGTATTGCAGAAATGTCTGTTTCCACCTATTTTTATTTAGTGTTCTATCAAGAATGAATGGTGCTGCATTTGGTCAAAAACTATTTTGGTATCTGTACAGGTGCCACAAAATTTTTATCATTAGATCCATTAATATGGGTAATTATATTGACATATTTCCTAATTTTGAATCATCATTACATAACTGGAATAAATCCTACATGGTCAGAAAGTGGTACTCTTTTTTTCCTTAATAGGGTATTTGATTCTCCTTGTTAAAGTTTCACAGAATTTTACATTCCTGTGCACGAGGAAGGTTCGACAATCTACTTCCGTAGTGATACCACCTCAGAAACCGGAGAAGGGGTCGCTATGAGTTGGGTCCAACACGACAGCACATAACAACAACAACGTGCCACAACTCTGGCCTCTCCTTATCACGCCTGTGCTGTTTCTCTGGGTTTATCAAGGCTGATGGATCACATTTTCCTGTCGGGAGTGGTCTCTATTTTCACATCTCCTGTCACGTCTCCTTATGAAGCCAGTCACTGAGCTATTCAGTGTACAGGCGTTCTGAAAGGGTCGTATCTCCGTTTTGAATAGTGGCTTTCAGTATTAGAAAAAGTTCTGCATGAGATTTAATTGTGGAGGCATGAATTCATGTAAAATATCAGGATCTCAGCCCCTGCTTCCTGTTGTGTGTACCTTTTCATTTTTGCACTTGTCTGATATACCTTTGCCTAATTATTATTGCTTTATTAAAATTATCCCCTATCCACTAAATTTTCAACAGTGGTTATCTCTGCTGAAGCTATTATAGTTGATTTTAATTATCTTTCATTCTGCTTTTGTGTATTTAATTTTCTTCTAAATGAACAATAGTTTTATTAACAAAAATAATTTTAACAAAGCAATGTTTGTTGTAGTGTAATAGCTGTGACAAACTTAATGAACATTTTCTGTTATCAACAACAGTTTGCACATGTAGACCCATAAGGAAAGCAGTGATTTCGACTATAACCACTAAGGCTTTCCATAGAGGAGGGAGAATATTATTTGCAAACACAGTTTTTACCTTGGAAGGTAGAACAGAGCCCCATGGTTTTTTGTGATTTTCACATCATTGAATTGAAGTATGTCTTTGGTGCCACGGAGTTGGAGTTCGGGCATATGAGGCAGCTTGAAAATCCTCATATTTCATAAGCTGTATAGCCCAATTTATGTTTGCTAAAATGACCGTCATATTGATCTCATTCTGAAATATTAGTTATTTTAATTTAAATATTAATGGCATTTGATTATATATTTACAGAGTTTCATTCTGTGCATGGTCAGTTTTCTTTGTTCATGTAAACATACGTTTATTTTGGATATTGTTATCCTCTGATGACTTTTACATTAATATCCTTTCTGTTGCACACCACCTCCCTCTGACTTATACAGGTCTCCACTATTTGTTTGGTCAGTGTTAAAAGTGATAGATACCCTTTGGCTCCCACTGCTCACTTGGCAAAAAAACAGTGAGCTTAGTTAATTTCCCCCTTTTCACACTCCTTTCTGCCATTTTCATTTGTATTATTTTTATTTTTTAAGAACATAAAACATTTGCATAGCATTATTTTACCACTGTCCCCATTTTGCACCTTTCAGATATAATTGAGCTAAGATGGTGTCAACTGGACTAGTGGGCCCTAAGGCCAGCATGGTTGTGTGCTCATAGGAAGAGGGGAGTTTGCTATAGTGACACACAGAAGGTCGTGTGGTGATGGAGGTAGAGACTAAGTGACTAAGTGATGTGTCCACCAACCAAGGATTGCCAGCCAGCAGCAGAAGTCATAGAGGGAGGAAGGGCTGTCTTCTAGGACCATCAGAGGAAGGACAGCCCAGCCAACAACTTGGTCTGGACTTTGAGCTTCCAGAACTGGGAAAGAACAGAGTTCTGTTGTCTGAAGCCACCTAGTTCACAGTGATTTGTTACAGCAGCCCTTGTTGTTGTTGTTATGTGCCGTCAAGTTGGATTCGACTCATATTGACCCCTCCTTGGGTTTCTGAGGCAGTATCACTACAGAAGTAGATTGCCTAACCTTCTTTTCAAGGAGTGGCTGGTGGGTTTGAACCGCCAGCCTTCTGGTTAGCAGTCAAGTGAAGTCATAATTCTTGGTCGGAAGTTTCACTAGTTATTTTCTTTTTCTTTCCTTCTTCTTCTTTGTTTAAATACCAGAACATTCATGGCACAACCAAGCATTTAAATTCTTAAGACAAGCATCTGCCCTCTTTCGATTGTTCCTTCACAGAATCCATGCGTGAATCTGAGGTACACAATTTGTAAGTCTCATCTGACCAGT
>NW_006921625.1:2365135-2421503 GCF_000298275.1 Orycteropus afer afer
CTCACCTATTTTGGTCATGTTGTAAGAAGGGACCATTCCCTGGAGAAGGATGTCATGCTTGGTAGGATGGAGGGTCAACGAAAGAGGGGGAGGCCTTCAACGAGATGGATGGACACGGTGGCTTCGATGATGGGCTCAAGTATAGCAGGGATCTTGGGGCTGGCGCAGGATCGGGCAGTGTTTCGTTCTGCTGTGCATGGGGTCTCTATGAGTCGGAAACGACTTGACGGCACTTAACAACAACAACAGCAGGGAGTTTAGTGGGAGCTCTGGTAGTGTAGTGCCTAAGGCACTGGACTGCTAACCAGAGGGCTGGGGGTCCAAACCCACCAGAAACTCCTCGGAAAGAAGATCGGGCAATTTACTTCTGTAGTCATACTGCCTCGGAAACCCAAGGAGGGGTGGCTAGGAGTTGTGTCCGACTCGACAGCACATAACAACAACAACAACAGGGAGTTTTGTGATTTAGTCTCTACTTTTTAGAGTATTGTATCTTTGCCTCAATATTATTCCTAAGTTAAGTCAAATTTCATTTCCTGTGTGTCTGATTTTTGTGCATTTCTGCCCTGAGTTCTTGAAAATCGGATTCAAGGTGTTTCTTCGTATCTGCCAATGCTTGTTGAGAAATAGTTATTTTAGGTCACATATTGTCATTTTATTCTGTGGTGTATATTCTGAGTTGGAGGAGATCCACTTGTATGGACATTGTCTGCCCTTTTTGGTTCACTTATAAAAAGTGGCATCTTTCCAGAGCCAGAGATCATGGGTGTTTATACCTAGGTAGGGTGAGAAGTGTGGGTACTGCTAGGTTTCTTAGTCCAAGAGCACCTGCTTCTGTAGGTGTCCTGAGACATAGATTCTTTAATCCGTAATGCCCCTTTCTTTGAGGAGTGTTTGTTGCATTCCCTTTTTTTTCCCTATCATTTGTTTTTTTTGTTCCCTCATTAGTAAATCTCATCACCTCATTTCTCCCCACCAACATCTCTTCTGCCTGAGTCATCCCTTCTTCCTGAGAAGTGGTCCCTTGCCAAGGCTAAGGCTTCTGTTCCACACACGTCCAAGCCCCTTCTTTCGATTCCCCACTACTTGTTGTTGTTGTTCTGTGCCCTCAAGTTGGTCCCAACTCATAGTGACCCCTCCTTGGGTTTCTGAGGCAGTATCACTACGGAAGTAGATTGCCCAACCTTCCTTCCAAGGAGTGGCTGGTGGGTTTGAACCACCAGCCTTCTGGTTAGCAGGCAAGTGCCTAAGGCACTACGTTACCAGAGCTCCTTCCCCACTACTAGTTGCTCTAATCCATCAGATACCACCCTCATTCTAGGTTTTCCTCTGTTCAGGTGGGGCTTTCTTGTTCTAGGGGTGATTTTGTCCCTGTTCCCAGACCTCTATCCCCCTCTCCTAATTCCTGTGCAGTGCCTGCCTAACTCCAGTGTGGGCTTCAGGCTGGCCCTGTGAGATTTGGGCATTTAATTCTGCACTCACAATTCTGTGTGGTCCTCATGTTCTATCACTGAATCTGCTGTGAGCTTGGGGATTGAGTGGTTTCATTTCTTCTCCATGTTGGGCTATGATGGATTTTGGAGTGTGAGTGGAGAAATATAGATTAAAGCATCTGCTATTATCTTTTTGTAACAAGAATGCCCCTTTTTTTCTTTTAATATCAAGGTTCTTTTCTTCTGAGTTGTGTTCATAATACATATGCAATTACATGTGTATGTCTTTGTTTTACTTTACACTGTAATGAACATTTTTTTCCTATTACTATACTTTGTAAAAATATTTTTAATAATTTCATAATATTTCAGTGGCTTTAACTCTATTCATTTATTTAACTGTCCTCTATGAATGGACTGATAAATATTTTTTTAAGAATTATTTCCTAGATTTCCAACAGTACAATTAACTGATAATCAGTTTACAATGTCTTAAGGTACTCTGTACCATTTAAAAATCATTTTCCAAACTCTTATATCAGTTTAATCTCTCACCACATGTATTTAAAGACCTGTTCATGGTCCCCTCATCAGGATTTGACTCCTGTGGAAGCTCTTTGCCATGTAAACTTAGCTAATCCAAGACTATTCGCAGAATTCTCCTCTCTGGTTGGTTCAGGGTTAGGATTGGCCACAAGAGGAGTTTGCATGATGTTTGGAAGACAGAAATGAAGCAGCAGCTTTTTTAGGTTCTGGCGGCTGAGGTAGGGTGCCAGGCCCTGTGGCTGCCTGAGTGCAGTGCTCAAGCCTGCTGGATCACCTCACTGACATGGGCAGCCCCAGGCTTGCAGTTCCTCAAGCTCCTGCTCTCTCTTTTCCTTCAGCTTCTCTGAGTCCTTGAAGTATTTGGGTGCAGCTTCTCAGCAAAGGGCACCTGCTTCTGCTCTAGGTCACAGCACCATCCAGCAGGTTGGAGGTGATGCAAATCAGATGAGTAGGTCCAGATTCCACAAGGTTTCCAGTGTGCTCATGAGATTTCAGTTCATCCTGTGGGTTCTTTCTCCCATTTCATGTCCAGATTTCTTCCCAACTGCTGGTCTGGATGACCCAAAGTGACTTTACATTCAAACAGCCTGCACAGAGTCTCTACTGGTGTCCACATGGTGAAAGGTCTAATCCCAATAATGAATCTCGTGTTCTATTTTCTTCTCGTGGCTCTACTTCTAAGATAAGACTCTGGCTGCTACTGTTGCACAGCTCCAAGGTGGATTTCATGAGGAATGCCAATATCACAAGTCCCTGAAGACCACAGTCAGGAGACCGACAACAGTCAAGAGGGAACTGCTATGTGGGAAACAGAGGGACAGCAGGGCTGCAATCCTGGAGGATCACACACCCAGTACTTCCCATTGACAACCGTGGGTGTTTTCCTTCACCATCCACTGTAAGCACCTGAGGGCAGGGACCATGTCTGCTTAATCTCCCTCCCAACTCCAGTTTCTAGTGTAGTGCCCAACATGTGGTGCTGTTTTCAACTGCCATCAAGTTAACTGTGACTCATGGTGAATTGCACAACAGAACAAAGAGTCGCCTGGTCCTGAGCCACCTTCATGACTGTTAGTATGTTTGAGGCCATTGTTTTGCCTATGCCTAACCTACATAACAACAATAACAACAACAACCTGTACTCACTCCCATCCAGTCAATTCTGAGTCATAGCAACCCCCAATGGGTTTCCAAGGCTGTAAATCTTTAAGGAAGCAGACTGTTCCATCTTTCTTTCATGGAGCAGCTGGTGGGTTTGAACCACTGACCTTTTGGTTATCAGCCAAATGCTTTAACAGCTGCACCACCAGAGCTCCTGATGCCTAACCTATGTTGTTGTTAGTGCCATCAAGTCATGTCCGACTCACAGTGACCCTATGTACAATAGAACAAAACACTGCCTGGTTCTGTGCCAGCTTCATGATCCCTGCTATACCTATAGTAGCCACTAAATTAATATCCATTGACTTTTTCCATGAGAAATTCAGCTACTAGACTCTACTCAGCTTCCTTCTTCCAGGTCCAAAGTTACTCTGAGGCCCACAGGATCTCCCATACCTGCTGTGGAAGGAAAAGAGGGCTGTCTGACATAACTTGGGGGTTTCTGGATTATATTGAAACTAGGTGATGTGTTCTCTTATCAGTAACTGATATAGCAAACAGACGCGGGTGGGTAGGCTGGATGATGAATTGTGTGCAGTAACCAAAAAACAAAATATTTATTGCAAAGTTTCTCAAAGTGTTATTCCTGCTTGCAAATGTTGTGCTACAGACATATGCCAACAGAGTGTGCCTCCAGCACTAAGAAGGCAAGTGAACAGAGATATTTTTGTTTGAGCTACAGTGCGCATCTTGTCTGACAGTTTTATGATGGGTCTCGTGCCTTCCATATGCTGTGGGTGATGACTAAGCCATTACCTTCCTTCCCAACATGAGCAGCAAGGCAGTTGAGGGGAGGGAGGAAGGATTGTGAAAGGGCGTGGGCATACACTAAGCATCTACTGTATGCCAGCTTCTGAGTTGAGTGATTTGTATTTCATGCTAGTTAATCCTCACCAAAACTCCAGGGAGGAGCATTCTCCCCATTTTGTGCAAGAACAAGAAGGCTCAGGATGGATGAGAGATTTGCACAAATTCATGCAGGTTGGGATTTGCAGAGCTGGGGTTTTATCGCAGGTCTGTGGAACAATAAAGCCTGTGTTTGTTTTACTTATGCCCCAAAATAACAAGGTACTTGGAAGCAGGATGAGGTAGAACAAGTTACAGCACTCTCCTTAGCCATGCAGTTTCTGTTATTCCTTTCTCCATGGACATCCCATCACAGGGCAAGAGTCAAGAAAGGAAGGGGGAACCTTCATGCTACAGCCCAGTATAGCATCAGGTAGTGTGGGCTTTGCTTGACACAGACTCAGGGCTGAGTTCTGGCTCTACTCCTTACTGTGTGGTCTTAAACACATCATATAATGGCCCAGGGAGTCAGCTTCTTCTCTGTCAAGTAGAACATTCCCCATAGGGCTGCTCTGAGCATTGCAGGGTTCTTTGAAGGTGAGCTGTCTGGAGGTGGCAGTTCTCAATGAGCATAGACCTCTGAACCTTTCACCCCAGGATCACAGGCAGTTATGAGCACACAGACCCTCAACAGAGCTGCTCAGAGAGCAGGGAACCCTAGGAGGAAATTCTGTTCCAAATGGTCACAATTATTCCATATATTTGGGGAATGACTGTTCAAGAAGCATGTGTGGACCATTGAGTTGGGCACTGAAGATGTGGTCCACCATCCTCACCACCTCTAGCAGAGCCCTCATGATAAATGTCCCTTGAACTGAAGCCCAGAGAAATGTTATAGCCACACATTTGGTTATTTTTCTTCTTTTTCTCACCTATTATTATTATTATTCATTCATTCATTCATTTATTTTTATTATATACACTGGAAAGCTTCAGGATGAATTCCTTTCCAACTTATCACTGTGCATTTATCTCAGAAATCCACTAGCATCTTCTCTTTCCGCTTACTTTTACAACATTAAAGGGTTCTTATCCAGAGATTAATCCAAGAAGCTGCACTATATGAAGAAGAATGTGATATCAGGATTGGAGGAAGACTCCATTAACAACCTGTGACATGCAGATGACACAACCTTGCTTGAAGCACTTACTGATGAAGATCAAAGAAGGTTATGCCTTTCAGCATGGATTACACTTCAACATAAAGAAAATAAAAATCCTCACTACTGGACCAATAAGCAACATCACAATGAATGGAGAAAAGATCAAAGTTGTCAAGGATTTCATTTTACTTGGATCCAAAATTAACGCCCATAGAAGTAGCAGGCAAGAAATCAAATGACGGATTGCATTGAGAAAATCTGCAAAAGATCTCTTTAAAATGTTAAAGAACAAAGATGTCTCTTTGAAGACTAAGGTGCACCTAACCGAAGCCACGGTATTTTCAGTTGCCTCATATGCATGTGAGAGCTGGACAACGAACAAGAAAGACTGAAGAAGAGTAGATGCTTTTGAGTTGTGGTGTTGATGAAGAATATTGAAAATACCATGGACAGCCAGAAGAATGAACAAATTTGTCCTAGAAGAAGTGCAACCGGAATGCTCCTTAAAAGAGACAATGGGCAGACTTCCTGCCTTGCACTTTGGTCTAGTTCTCAGGAGGGACAGTCCCTGGAGAAGCATATCATGCTTGGTAAGGTAGAGGGTCAGTGGAAAAGGAGAAGACTTACACCAAGATGGATTGACATGGCGCTGCAGATGATAGGCTCAAGCATGGCAATGGCTGTGTGGATAGCGCAGGACCAGGCAGTGTTCTGTTCTGTTGCTCATAGGATCACTGAGTTGGATCCAACTCTATGGCACCTATACAGCAACAACCCTGGAGTTAAGATTTCAGAAAATTCATGATCCCCTGATCACGTGCATGTGAGTATGAATGAGTGTGTATGTGCACATATGTGTGTTTATGTGTCAATTTGTATGTGTATGTGTGCATGAGTGTGTGTGCATGTATGATATGTATGTGTGTGTTTATGTGTGAATGTGTATGTGTGACTGCATATGTGTCAGTGTGTATGTATGCCCTATATGCATGTGAGTGTGTGTTTATGTGTGAATGTGTATGTGTGTGTATGTGTGTGTGTTTATGTGTGAGTGTGTATGTATGAACATATATATATATATATGCATATATAAATGTGAGTGTGTGTATGAGTGTGCATGTGTGTGTGTATTTCTGTGGAGGGGGGAGATTCACAGCTGTTATCAGATTTCCAAGGGCAAGGACCCTCTGTGAAGAATATCTTAACTATATATTTGGCTAGTCTGGACACCTTAGAGTTCACTTGATGTAAGCAAGGAGAAAGGTTTAAAGAGATCAATCAAGAGAAAAGTGTCTTACAATTTGGTCTTACTTACTCCCAAAGGTAGAAAGGGCAGGTACTGTCAGTTTGCCCTGTATCCTCAGGCCACACTCTCTGGTGAAGGACACTGACTCCTCCAAGGCAATGATTGTCAGAGTGCAGTCTGCACTCAGTGGCATCACCTGGGAACTCAGGAAACAGGTGAAGTTTGCAGTCGTACAGTCCATTCCAACCCACAGCGCCCCATGTGGGTCAGAGTAGAACCGCGCTCAGCAGTCATGCTGGAAGGAGAATGCCAGGGCTTTCTTCTGAGGCACCCCTGAGCAGACTGGAGCCTCCAAACTTTCAATGAGCAGCTGAGTGTTTGCACAACCAAGACCTCCAGAAACATGTTAGGAAGCACATCCTGAGTCAGGAAGCCAGAAATGGGGCCCTCCAGTGATTAATGCTCAGGAAGCAGGAGAGCCTCTGCTGGAGGTAAAAACAAAGAGGGAGGGGGCAGCAGCAGTTCCCAGAGGAAGTAGGGGCACTGTCACTGTCTTCTCAGAGCCTGCACTGGGCTGAATGTGGATCCTGGTTATCACATGCTAAGTGACGGCTTTCTATTTCCTAGGTGTCCACAACCCATCTGCTTGTTTGGCCTATGGGAGGAGCTTGTTCTTACAGTTAGCATCAGTCAATGGAAGCCTTTCAGGAAGAGAAAGGGATCTGCATATTTCAATCACATGACAGATGAGACTCTTCTCCGAGGAGCTGCCTTCCCTGGAGGTACAGCCTTGAGTAGAGCAACAGTGATCTGTACCTTGGGTAGGTGTCTGTCAATACACAGGGAGACCCCTCTAACAGCCATGGTTATCCCTGGTGACAAGCATTCTGTGGAGTCCTATCCCACAGCCACACCCCCAATTGGACTTCTTCAACTCCACCTGCACATGTGCAGCCTTTAACCTGCCAAGGACATGGCCCCTCTTCTTGATATTGCACAAACCAAAAACCATGCCAGACTCCAGAGAAAGTAGGCACTGGGAGAATTGGGCCTTAGAACAGGGACCCCATTGCGCAGGGCTGCTGGTCTCCATGTACATTCATGTGAGCACACTCATTGCTAACCAAAAGGTTGGAGGTTTAAGTCCATCCAGTGGCCCCATGGAAGACAGACCTGATGATCCAAAAATCCAGCCATTGGAAATTCTATGGAGCACAGTTCTGCACTCACACCAATGGGGTCACTGTGAGTCAGAATTGATGTGATGGCAACTAGTTTTTTGGCTTAACACAACACAGCTTATATTTTCTGCTCAAATCACTTCTATGTGTCAGCAGAGGGTGTTAACTCACGTAATTCACAGGCCCCCTGGAGTCTTGGCCTTCCCATTGAGTCTCTGGGGCTTGCACTTCACCAGCACATAAGGAGAGAGGGATGAGAAGTATGGCTGTGGGCTTATGACGACCCCATGCACAAGGGAACAAAGTGCTCGTCAGTTGTGGGCCGGACCATGTGGTCCACAGAGTTTTCACTGTGAGAAGAACACCAGCCTTTCTTCCCAGGCTGTCTCAGTATAGATGCACTGTTGAACCTTGTGTAGCATCACAACAACAAGCAGGCCTCCACTGACAGACAGGCAGTGGCTGCACTTGAGGCACGTTGGCCAGGAATTGAAGCTGGGTCTCCCACGTGCAAGGTGGGAATTCTGCTACGGCGCCATCACCACCCCTTCTGTTAATCTATTTTGGGTTAATTCAGTCATCATTAATGAGAATGGACATGGATTCATGTTATTGAGATTTGGGTCATTGCCTGTGAATTAGGGCTAGTTATCCCTTTCCTAGGTTTCCAAACCCAGTGGATTCATCTTGCCAATCTGCCTACCCTCAGCAGTGTGTGAAGTTTGGAGCAAGGATGTTTACTGCTGATCATCCACCAGTTCTTCAAGGCAAGAGTAGCTGAGGCCAGGAGGGTCAAGGTTGAGCTGTGAGTGCAAGACATCTAGGGCAACACCTGGACTGCAGACAGAACTAAGGACTGAGAAGTGGAGGCAGACGGGGTGGATATAACCCCAAAATATCCCTGGGGCATCTTCCAGGCAAAGCCACACTGGACACCTTGACCTGCTGCCCGCTCTTCCTCCTCCTCCAGGTTAAATGGTGATACTTGTGGGGTTGCCCACATTCACTGGGGGTCTCTCCTGGCTCCCAAACCTCAAACAATCATATTAGAGGTTCCCTTTCCAAAGAAAAAATAATAATACTTAGGTCTTATATGGTGCTTTTCATCTTCAAAGCAGTTTCACACTTGGAGCTATAAAAATGAACACAAACTTATAAAAGTAACACCATAAAGATGCCTTGGAATTACCGAATTGCCATAAGTAAAATTAAATTGTAGTGATGGTGGGAGCATTATTTTTTATGCCTGGAAAACCTTAGTTACAGATTAACCATAGGAACCGCAAAGACTCATGTATTTAAAGTCTGTGTTTTAAAAACAAGGATCAGCTATGCGTGTGTCCAGGACCTGCCTCCAGAAATAAATGAATAGATTCTGCTCTTGTGGGTGTAAGGTGGCTTCCAAGGTTTCTCCTGCAAAGGGGCTACCCTCTCCTCACTGTTCCATCTCCCTGAAGTCCAGCAGGCCCTTTCCTTTTCCTGGCTCAGTGTCCTGGGGATGCCATCCCAATGCACCTCCAAGCGAATGGCCCTAAGGAACCGAAATGTATTGTCTCTCAGTTCTGGAGGCTGGGAGTCTGCAATCAGGTTATCAGCCGTGTTGATTCCTTCTGAGGCTCTCAGAAAGGAGTTGCTCCAGGGCTCTCTCCTAGCATCTGGACCTTGCCCACAATCCTTGGCATTCTTGTGCTCATAAGTGGACCTCACATGCTGTCTCCCTAGTGTGTGACTGCCTTCTGCTTGTAGGTGGACCTCACACTCTCTCTTCTCCATGCATGATTCTGTCCTGTGCTCATAGATGGACCTTACACTGTTTCCCTTGTGCATGACTTGTCCTCTGCTCGTAGGTGGACCCTCACACTCTGACTCCTCTGTGCGTGAGTCTATCCTCTGCTCATTAGTGGACCTCACATGCTGTCTCCCCACTGTGTGACTCTGTCCTCTGCTAGTAGGTGGACCTCACATGCTGTCTCCCCAGAGTGTGTGACTCTGCTTTCCGTATCTGTTCTTTTTATAAGACATCACTCAGAAGGGATTTGGATGTTTCCTACTCCCATGCAATGTGGCTTAACCGATAACAGAAAGAAATCTTTTTCTCACACCAAGTTGCATCCACAGATGTAGGGTTAGGATGTCAGCCCTGAGGACACAATTCAGTCCCCAGGGATGGCAGGCTGGGCTGAAGATGACCCACCAGCTGGTGGACCACAGGCAAATCCAGTCCCTCTCAGTCTCACCATGCTCTCCAGAGCATGACACCCATTCTCCACCTCCTGCAGAAGGCTGCTGGCCTGAGAGGTTCACACGGCCCTCTTCTCCCTGTCTGTAGTCAGCTCACCTTCTCTCTGACCTCCTGGCCTCCCTTGAGTAAGGTCAGCTCCTAAACCTGGAGGACGGCTCCTCGGGGCTGATCTCATCGACTTGTCTCAGGTGCAGAGATCTGTCCTGCAGCCTCGGTTCCAAGGCTCACCTGTGTGCATGGGACCCGGGGTCCTACCCCACGACCTGCTGTGATTCTCCTGGACCTTCACTCCGGGGCTGAGACCATGTTGAGGCACGGTTCCCATGGCCTGCAGAAAGGTTCTCCACAGGACCCCAGCCGCTCCCTCTGTGCTTCTCCCGCCCAATACCCCAACCTGGCTCGGCTGCGCTGGGGGTACACCCAGGCGGGCAGCACATCTTCCTCACCTGGGTGTACATATTCACAGGGCCCGTGTGCTGCTGCTAACCAGGGACAGAAATGGCTGCTGTTCCCAGGGCCCTTGCCAAGGGTCAGTCCCTGGCTGGGAACACTGCATGCATCACCCATTCCCTTCTCGAGCAGCCCCAAACCTTCATCGTTCTGCTGGCAGGTAACGAGAGGCTCAGCAGTAGTATGTCAATCCTTGGAAGCAAGCAGTGGCAGTCGTGTGCCCACAGGCCATGCTGGCCCTATCTCCATGGTGCTTATAGAGCTAGGAATCAGAGTCTGGCCCATCCACGAAGAATAAATCAGGCTGGACTGAGTCCTGTACCCCACAAAGTGGAGACAGTTGTCTGCATTGGGCAAAGCTGCTGTCTGTCTCAGACGATGGTACCAGCAGGTCCTGGCAAGGTCAGAGCCATGACCTGTCAGGATGTGGGCGTGGACGTGCACACGGGGGCTTTGGGAAAGCCCCCTGGTGGTCGGAGGGTCCAGTCCACCCCTGTACGGGGATGAAGCTAGTGCCAGGGAGGGAACAATCACTTCCCTTCCCACAAAACTTCCACCGAATCCCGGCCACCCGCTCTGCAGTCCAGGGCTTTCCTTCCTGGAAGAACAGAACACACACAGCTGCTGTCACTGCAAGGACCTGCCATTCTTCCACGGGAGCCAAGAGCAGGAGCAAGCAGCTTTATCCTGTGGGCCACGTCCACGATGTTCCTCAGAGCCTTTATTCTAGAAGACTTTTCGCGGAGCCCTCGGGAAGCATGACAGGGCTCCAGGAAGGGGACAGAGAGCCTCATGACCTGTTTCCGGACAGACAGCTCTGCCGAGCGAGCGGCACACACCCCCAGGCCACGCACCCTGCACGCTAATGCAGCAGCTATGCTAAATAATACAACACCCAGGAATAATTGATGAGGCCTGTCCTGCCCCAATTTCATTTCAGAGTGAGCGAGGAGGGTGCTGTCAGTGTGGCTGGTGCACCCGCGTGCAGAGCAGGCCCAAGCGAGGGCTGTGGACGTGTCAGCTGAGTCCCAGGTGTCAGATCCCTGTGTGGTGCTGAGAGGCTACAGAGGGTGCCCAGAGACAGGCCATGCCAGTCAGTGTCCTGGAAACCCATGGCTTTAGAAGAGTGCAAGAGACAGGGGTGACCCTCAGAAGTGGAAGAGAGCCCAAGTGGGCCAGGAGGTCATAAAGAAGAGTGACAGCCCCAAGTCCTTGTTCGGTAAGAAGCAGGACGTGTAACTTTGTAATGGCGGTTTGGGAAGCAGAACCTCCAGGCCTCCACTTAGCATTCAGGGAATTCTCCTGTGTCCAGTGTACCAGGTGTCTGTGAGGATGGGCGAGGTGGGTGGACAGAAGACATCCTGCCCTCTGCCTAGTCAAGCAGAGATCTGTGTGTGGAATCATCTCCCACTGGGATCAGGCCAAGGGTTACCCACTCCAGGAGCTCATCCAGACCCCACTGTCAAGAGTAACCTTGCTCTCCTTCCAACCCCCGTCTTGCATTGCAGGTAACCTATAATCCATTATGTCCACCTGTGTCTTATCTCCCCTAGTGGCTGTCAGCCCTCAGGGAGTTGCTTATCCACATGCTAGCTGATTAGCAGAAACCTGCAACCTTCTGAAATGAAAAGGTGAGAACAGGGGAGGGGTCCACAGCTCAAGAAGCATCATCTCCTCCTTGGTGACCCAGACGGTGTTCTTTGAGGGGGAGGACACAGTGCTACTCTAGTGCAGTGTCCAGTGCTCAAGACAACATGATACGGGAACTTTCCATGATGCACACAGCTTTTAGTGGCAATTTTCAGAGAGAAATCCTCACCACTGAATATACCATGTGATGTAAGAACCTGCAACCCAGCATTTTCCTTCATGAGGCAGCCCACGGGGAGGAAATGCACCCAGGAAACCCAACAGAGAAGAATTTGCTTGATGCAGTACATTTCTTTCTCTGTCCTTATAGCTCAGTGGAGTCCCTGTTTTGGGTGCTTCTCCTTGCAGATGGTTCATGCACATGTCAGCGGCACCATCTGGAGACAAAGCCAGAACTTTGGAGGAGAGGCAGGAGCATGGTGTTGTGCGGACTGTCTCTTGTCAACACTGCACCACTGCACCCCTTTTAAGGGACTATCTCTGCACAGTACGAAGAGACACAAACTGCATGCATCACTCAAGAATCCTTCCCTGAGTGGTCCCAGGTCAGATGTTCGGAGAAGATATTTGTGTGAGATTTGCACATGGGGGCCTTTTGCTCCAGCAGCAGCTGCAGACAAGCGTGGCCTTTGAAGGAGCTTCCAGTGGTTGAGTTCCTCGTGCATTCCCTCTGGGCACTGCAGCCTGCCTGGGCACTGCCAAGGCCAGAGGCCTTGGGGCTTTCTGAGGGCAGGGTGAGCCTCAGTGCTGTCCCTGACGATGTCAAGAGGAGCACAACAGGTCACTCTTCTCCAGAAGCTCAAGGCCATGGACTAACCCAGAGCCCTCGGTGCGTCACCCTGTGTCACGCACACACCAGGGAGGGCCTTGTTGGTGAGCGCCCATCGTCAGCAAGTTGACTCCAGTGCATGGCGGCCCCCGTGTGCAGAGTAGACCTGTGCTCTGTGGGGTTGTCGGTGTTGTGTTGTGTTGGAAGCACTTCACGAGACCTTTGTTCCAAGGAGCCCCTGCATCCAAATGGGGGAGCCATCTAGGCCAGGCTGGAATGGGGGGAGAGTGAGACATCCCTCTCTGAGGGCATACTGATGCAAGCACATCCCACAAGAGGACACTCCCTGTGGTATTCCAGTCATTTCATGCAAAGGACCCCTGTGGCTCTAGTCAATGGGACACTGGGTCATTGATTTTTTCACCCATTTGTCAGTCATTCATGGAGCAGCTTGGACTGCCAAGTGCTGGGCTCATCATAGGAGGTGAGTGTGCAGACAGATGCAGGCTGTGCGTGTAGGAGCCCAGGGCCAGGTGAGGGAAGGGGACAGGTAAACCCGCTCCCCCATCAGGCTGCATGGAGCATGTGTGACATCACAAGACAGCAACCTGGTTGGTGGCGCTGGTGCTGCCTGAGGGATCAAAGACAAAATTTGAGCTGAGGGCAGCTCCCTGAGCTGGAACCCAAAAAGCTGCCACATCTGGACCCCAAGACAAAACAAGAAAAATGATTATGAATAAGGCCCACATTGGGAAGACAGACAAACAGCTTTCCCATGTGGGAAAATGAGATAAACTGACATTTTGATGAAGCCTCTTGATGGCTGGGAGATAGAGGATTTTTATGGCTCTGCAGGTACATTGTAATTGATCAAAAAGCCCTTCCCAAGTGGAAGTGGAACACCCTGGTCCGCACTCACCCCAGACCGTAAATCATCCCCGGCACATCTCCCAGCACCGCACTGCCTGGTGAGGAATTTCTGATGGATTTGCTAACTCCTCCTCAGTCTCTAAGAGGATCTCTGGGGGGTAATGATGCCAGAGTGTAACTCACCCAGCAGGAAAGTCAGAGCCCAGCTCAAAGGAGCTTTGTTAAAGGCAGGAGTGACCCTGGACTGTGCAGGCAGGGGGCTCGCTGAGGGCCATGGGGCCTTCGCACCCGCACAGTCTTTACTCCCTGACCGACCCTGCTGGCAGGCCCTAGACGTCCACGTAGACCCCCCTCCGGAAGCCAGCGCTGTCTCCCAGGTGCACTCTGCTCCAGCAGCAGCCCTGGGCTTTCCGACTCCAGGAACTCTAGCCAAGAAGAATGAAAACACGCCTGCACGTGCTCGCAAAGGAGTGCTCACGATGGCCAGGGATGCCAACCCCAATGTCCAGCCTGGGATGCCTGGGTAAATAAAATGTGGCCCATGCCAACAAAGAGATGCTACCTGATAACAAGCGGCACCGTGCTTAAGGCATTTGACCACTAACCAAAAGGTTGAGGATTCGATGCCACCAGCCTCGCTGCGAAAGTAAGATGGAGCAATCTACTTGCATAAAGATTTACAGTCTCAGAAACCCAACAGAGGTGGCTGTGAGTCAGAATTGACTCAATGGCAGTGGGCTTGGTTTGTTTTTTGGTTTCTTCAGTGATCAAAAGGAATGCGCTTCTGACCCAAGCTAGCGAGGGGAAACTTTGACATTATGCTGGTACAAGAAGTCAGTCACCAAGCCAGCATGCTTGTCTGCAGCTGTGAAAACTTCTAGAGCCCTCTAAAGGAAATTCTGTGTGTTTGTGTAACTGTGCTGTCCTTCCACCACCCTGACTGAGGAAGAGAGCAGAAAATAAAAGAAATGCAACAAAAAAAACCCTGAAACCCCAGGCTATAATCCAGCAGATTTGCAAAAAAGAAAAAGGCATTAGCACAAAGGAAAGAAGGAGTTGAAGTGGGGGAATGAGGCCGCGGGCTGCGTGTCTAGGGGCTACACTTTGTGGAAAGTGCGTTTCCTGCACTGGGGTGCAGTGACTGCCCACTTGGCACTGAGCAAGCCAAGGCCCCTTTGCTCCAGGAGCTCTGAGCAAGGCCTCAGCCTAATTGAGAGTCAGGCCCAGGAGCATTTCCTGGGAAGGCGGGTTCCCAGACTTCATAGACAGACCCCAGGGCACCTTCGCCCTGAAAATGAGCCCTGAAAGGATCAGTTCCCTCTTTAGAATTCACGTTGGCACTCTGCCCCGCGCATGGCCGTGGGCAAGATATTGGGCCTCAGGGGTGCCTGCAGGCTGCATCCTCAGAGCTCTGAGCCTCCCCCGTACTGCGTCACCCACAGGGGAGGGGTGGACTTGCTGAGCGCCTGCTCAGAACACCGTTGTACCTGTCAGTTCAGCCAGTCCTCCCCACAGTGTGGACTGCCACGTTGCCATCATCATCTTAACATGTGGGAAAATGGACACTCAGGGAAATAAAGCAATTTGTCCCAAGGCACATGCTAACAAGGGGAGGAGATGGGACTCAGGTGGTCTGTCTGGGGCCACAACTGTGCCCTTTTCCCCTTCACATGTGATCTCCACTGTGAGAGAAGAGGGGGGCGGAGAATGTCCTGGGCCCCTGTCATGGTGTCACCCTGTGCCACAGCCACCAAGACTCCATAAGACGATCTGAGACCCTCCACGGCAGAGATTAAAGATCGCAACGTGCAGTAGAAAGCTAAACAACATGCCAAGTTCTCAACCGGCAAACAGCTCAGCCAGGACTTGAACCTGAGTTTTAATAAACCCAATGCAGGGGGTTTTAGTATATGCTGCTGTCTCCTCAAGTCTTGCGGAATTATTCACCCAGAGAAGTGAGGGCTCGGCCATGCTCCCACAACACGTAAGATCAATATATCGCTGCCCCCCTCCGATTCCTTACTCTGTGTGTCTGCCATCTCTTTACAGCAATGAATTGCTGGCTGCTCATGACAGCCCTCCCCTCTCCAAGTGAGCTGGCCTTTACCTCTGATAGTGTCACCTCATTTACCTCCCATCCCATCCCCAATCAGGCTGCAAGTTCTGTAGAATCAGGACCATGCCCCTGATGTCTGTGTAAGCATTAGTGGATTGATTGCAAGACTAGTTCATCTAGAGTCCTTGAAGAGGAGACCCTTGCTCATGAAACAACGTCCCAGGAAGAGGTGGAGAGGGAGTCCATCAGACAGGCCAACCCCGCTGCAGTAACAAATAGCTCTCGAATGCTGGAGCTTCTCACAACACTGTGTCCATCCTAGGCCACTGGAGGGTCTGCTGGTGCTCCCAACCCCTGGACCCCGGTGTGCTGGAGAGCTGTGCAGAGGGTCTGGATGGCCCTTCAAAGCTCTGTGCCAGAGGGGACATCTGTCATTTCCACTCAGTCTCACTAAGGATGCAGGTGGAGGGCAAAGGGAACATTAGACAAACAGGACTAATGTGGTATGCACACAGAGACCCATGGAGTCATTACCCAAGGTTGACATTCCATATTTCAAAACTGACCCAGAAAAGAACTACTGAGTGATAGGACCTGCAGAGGCCTAACATGCTATGAAGCCATTAATCCATCCACCCACTCACCCATCCATCCACCCATCCACCTACCCACCCAGTTATCCACCCACCCATCCATCCATCCATCCATCCACCCACCCACACATCCATCCACCCACCCACACATCCATCCATCTGTCCACTCACACATTCATCCATCCACCCACCCACCCATCCATCTACCCATCTATTCATCCCTCCATCCATCCACCCATGCATCCATCTTCTATTGATGCATTCATCCATTCATTTCTCCATCTATGCATCCATCTATCCATTTGTCCATCCATTTACCAAGTAATTC
Organism: Orycteropus afer afer; assembly: GCF_000298275.1. Classification (NCBI taxonomy): domain Eukaryota; kingdom Metazoa; phylum Chordata; class Mammalia; order Tubulidentata; family Orycteropodidae; genus Orycteropus; species Orycteropus afer. The sequence goes on from NW_006921625.1 coordinate 2,381,610, forward strand.
ATCCATTCATCCAAAAAACTTGTGAGCACCTGCTATGAGTGGATAAATTGTGCTCTCTGAACACCTGAGCCACCTCATCTCTGCCTCAGTTTCTTGTCTCTGTACATGGAGAGGCATCCTGTGGCATCCTGTGTCCTGGTGCTGCCAATCCAACTCTCAGAATCTATCAAGGTCATGCAATGGTCAACTTTGTAACTGGAAGACTCTGAGACTCGTCACATGTACTTGTTCTTTTCCAGAGGGCATGTGAAGTGGGATCTTTGGACCCTGAGGACTCAGTGGCCCTGGCCCATGGCAGTGAGCTTCTCCCCCCTGTACTTTACTTGCAGCTGGATATCCCTATGTGGAGGTAACATGGACTCTGGCTGGTAGCCAGGTCCTGTGGAGGAGAGGTGCAGGGATTCTGACCTCTCGTGGCTCACACGCAGGCTGGGTGGGGGGGGGGTGGCATGGGAAGATGGTGGGGCAAATCCAACCAATGGAACGTGTATAAGCCCAGCCCCTCCTTGTGGGTCCCATGGGAAGGGAGGTGATGGGGTGTGAGAACAGACCACCAGGCCAGCCAAAGTATCACCAGCAGGAAAGAGCTCTGCTGGCCTCCCCTTCTCACTCACACCTCCCTCTCACTGTGCCCTCGGTGCCCGCTTCAACAGCCCTCCTGGCAGCTACAGCCCCATGAAGCGGAGCAGGCAGCAAGCCTTGCCCTGAGGGAGGTCTCTGCAGATATACCAGGACGCAGGAGAGCCTAGTTCAGGAGCAGGTAGGCCGTGGGGTCCATGCTGGTAGAGCCAGGGGTCCCCTGGACTGGGATCCCAGGGTGCAGCCTAGCATAGGGATCCATGTGGGACACCTTGAAGGCCAGCAGCCTGTCCAAGAAACCCCAGCCCAGCAGTGGGGCATCTGTTCTGTGCTTCAGCCTGGATGAGCGTTCTGCCCCAACCCCTACCATTTCATTTTGAGAGTCTGGAAGGGCTCATAAAATCCTGCTGTCTTCAGGCTAAGGGGCTGGGTTGGTTCTACAGGGCTGAGCAGCATCAGGACACAGAATGTCAGCCTGGACTCAGGTGACAGGAACATTAAACACAGGGCTGATCTATTGACTCATATGCTCTGTCTGCAGCATCACACTGGCTTCTCCAGACCCAGGCTCAGAGCTGATGCCTTCTTCAGGGTGGGCAAAACCCTTATCCTGACAGCCAGGTGCTCAACTCCCCAGTGGGGCTCCCTGAGTCTCTCAGTTTCTCTCAGGTGCCCATGCACCCTCTCCGTGGGTCTGGAGTCCAATCTGATGGTCTGTCTCCGATCAAATGCAAGTCCCATGAGGACAGACACTGCCTGAGGCACTGCCCAGGTCTGCTCTCTGGTAGTGGGTTGGCCTGGACCAGGTGCACCCAGTCAACTAGTGGGGGAATAGCATGGTAATGTCCATTGCTTTTCATGGAGATAAATGGCTCCATGAAGTTAAGGTGCTTTTTGAATGCTGCTTTCAATCTCAATGCACAGACATTCTCCCCCACTTAGTTGCTTAAAAGATTGGCGAAGGCAAAATACCCCTTCATCTTTGGTCCTAGCCAATGAGGGCACAGGTTGGATAACAACAGAACTCCAGGAAAACAACCACCTGAATGGTAGAATTAGGCTTGGTGAACTTCATGCCAAAAGTTGTACTTTGGGAGCTCATGGTGACACATATGTCCAAATCCACCCCAGAAAAAGCCTTTGGCCCCAGAGGCATGAGCCCGCAGACACCAAGAATACAGGCTGAGGTACTCCTGGGAGGTCAACCTGGAGAGAGACAGATCCATCTGGGGTTGATGCCTCCAGAGCTAAGGGATAAGGCTCAATGTCGTAACTTTTCCTCCTTGTGGGTTAAGGGGTCCTGGTCCTTGGGAATGGAATGCATACATGTGATCACAGGCTTTAGCTCAATCTGTGTTAATTCTATATTTGCCCACTGGGGGTGAGCAGACTTCTGGAGTCTTTGGGCTCTGTCCATTCCCCACTTACACATGAGTGATTAACTCTTTCTTCTCTCTGCTCTCAGTGTAACTGAATGGGCTCTCCCTTGCTCCAGGCATGGGTCCACATTCCTGGGCAACAATGAGTTAACAGTTGGCGGTCATCTTCACCATTTCCTTTAAATCCTAGTGTAGACCAGCTTGCCTGAGTTCCTGGTATTCAGGATTTAAAACTCCCATTAGAAAACAGTCACCAAGGCGTTATCTACAGGATATTTCTGACTCAGCTAGGGTCAGGGAAAGTGCCAAAATTCCCAGGGGAGAAAGAACCTCAAAAGATAGAACCTGGAAAGTTCCATCATGGAATGAAGCCCATGGTTGAGATGAATGTCTGGATTGTGGTGCTGATTTCCCCTCTCTGGATCAGGGCTTTTCATCAAGGTAATATCAACAAGTGAACTACCCACAGACATCATGGAAGTCACACCTTCATGATTTCACAGTGGAAAGTAACCCTCCTCTCCCCATAACCAGAAAGCCATTTTCCTCCACATGTCATCATTTTCTATTAAGTGGTCTTAATTTTCACTACTCTAGAGAAATAGCAAAACACTGTAAAAGTCTATGAAAAAAAAAAAATAATAATAAGGATCACTCCTGTCATTCTCTGTTATCAAAGCTTATGTGGCCTTAGGGAGGAACTGTGGTCAGGCCCAGAGAGCAGTCCCCACTCCAAAGAAGCTGCAGAATTCACAGTGAGGGGTTGGATTGGCTGTCCAACAGTCAGTGGGCTCTGGGCAACATCTTTCCCAGAGTCCGCAGCCGACAGACATGACCTCTTCTCAGACCAGCTGCTTCCCTCAGGGTGTCCCAGCAAGGGCCCAGAGAAACCAGGCTTCCTCAAGTCTGCTCTGACTCACTGTGACCTTGTGTGTGTCGGAGTCCAACAGTGCCCCACAGGGTTGTCAGTGACTGCCATTTTGGAAGCGGATCCCCAGGCCTTTCTGGGGCCCCTGTGGATGGACTGCCAACTCCAGCCTTTCCCGTGCAGCTGAGCACATCAAAGGCAGCCCTGCCCAGGGGTCTCGTTGGCTCAGGGGACCACCGCAGTGCCTCTAAATAACCTCCCCAGGGAGCTTCTAGGGCGCTCTCTCAGTTCTTGGAAGACACCCCAGGCTCGCAGGGAACCATGGTCATAAATAACACATCACGTCCTTAGTCCTCTGAACAGCCGGGAAGCCTGAGTGATTCCAGAGGCTCCCACTTAATGGACAATTACACACTTAAAGCCTACAAAAGCCCTCCAGACTACTTGTGCATGCTTCACACTGAAAGAAAACTTTTCAAGGTACCCAAGAAGCATGTTGGAAGAGGAACACAAGCATCCTCCAGCGTAGCACCCTTCTAAGGGGGCCAGCAAGATCTGCACTCTTCCGCCAGTGCCGTGGCCAAACAAGCAGCCAAGTGTCCGGCTGAGGAGAGTGAGAGCCGTGTCTCAGGCACATGCTGGGGAGAAGCTCACTTTGATCACTTCTGTTATGAACTGAATCTTGTCCTCCCAAAATATGTGTGGGAATCCTGGCCCCACACCTGTGTATATAACCTTGTCTCAGGCTGGGTTCTCCAGAGAAACAAAACTAGTGACACCACTTATGGGTATGTTGTTGTTGTTAGGTGCCATCAATTTTGACTCATAGGCTTGGGTTGTTGTTGTCATTAGATGCCGTCAAGTCATCTCTGACTCATAGCACCTACTCCAAGCCATGGCACTTTCACTCACCTCATAGTCATGGGAAAGCTAGACAAAGACTAAGGAAGACGGATGAACAGTTGGTGCTTTTGAGTTGTTGTGCTGGGGAAGAATGCTGAAAGTACCACAGACTGCCAGAAGAACGAACAAATTTGTCTTGGAAGAAGTGCAACTGGAATGCGCCTTAGAAGCAAGAATGCCCAGACTTTATCTCACCTACTTTGGTCATGTTGTCAGAAGGGACCTGTCCCTGGAGAAGGACATCATGCTTGGTAAAGTGGAGAGTCAGTGTAAAAGGGGAAGACCCTCAATGAGATGGATTGGCATAGTAGCTGCCACAATGGGCTCAAGTATAGCAATGATTATGAGGGTGGACCAGGACCAGACAGTATTTTGTTCTGTTGTATGTAGGGTCACTATGAGTCAGAGCCAACTCAACAGCACCTAGCAACAATAGTTGTAGAGGTTGGCAATTCTCCAGTCCAAGGGTCAGACATCAGGCTAGAGGCTTCTCTGGATGAATGTAACTGCAAGAGCTGGTAAACTCAAGATCTGCAGGCATTATGGAAGGCCACTGGCTCAAGTCCCAAGAGGTCAGATGCTGGTAACCAGATGCAGGATCCAGAGGAAGCAAAAAGCTGGAGAGCTTTGCCAGAACATCTCTATATATTGGAAATAGGCCACAGCCCTGAGAGGATTCCCTTTCAACTGATTGGTCGCTCATAGCAGATCTCATCATGGAGGTGATTACATTACATCAGATCTCGTCATGGGGAAAGACTGCACCATAACTGCCAAAGCAGAGAATTATGGACCAGTCAAGTTGACACACAACCTTAACCATTAGAAACCTCATCTGAGGCTAGAGTGTTTTTGTTATGTTAATGAGACCATATTGGCATGGAGTGTGTCTTACACCTAATGACTTTTGCAATATGAAGAGAGTCAATTACACACCAGACAAGCAAAAATGGTGGAAAGACACATGCTACATGGAGATCTCCAGGGAACCAAGGACACTGAGGCTGGAGAAGCTGAAGGAGACAAACACCTTCCCCAGAGCTGACAGAGAGAGGAAGTCCACCCCTAGAGCAGGTGCCCTAAATGAAGACTTCTAGCCTCCTGAACTCTGAGAAAATGCATCATGTCTGTTCTTTACAACCTCCCACTTGCGTTGCAGCAGCAATGGTGACCTAGAAAACTTCCAAGGAAGGTTTCATTCCACTTCAGACATCCACGGGCTGGTTGTGATGGCAAGGCCATCTAGAGTACGGTGGTCAGTCAGTAGCAAGAGTCCCCTCCAAAGGGTTCATGTAACCCTTAGAGAGCAGTAACAGTGAAGACAGACAGGTAGCCATAGATACCTGTCTGTGTACGGAGCCATTAATCATGGTAAACCTGAGAAAAGACAGATCCCAGCCTCTGAATGCTGATGTGGACAGAGGCACGCACTCACTTATCAGCTCAGCCTGCAAGACCATTTACGCTCACATGACTGCGGCACACTGCTGCTGGAGAAACCTTAAATTAATTCTGTTTGGCATCCAGATAGGTGTTGGAGGATCACATTAAAATGAAGCATATCTCCAGAAAAGATGAAACAAGTTCTTCTCTCTCACTAGCTGATTGTCCTAGAGCTCATGCCAGTTTTAAAGGGGAGTTCGTGGAGTGCTGCCTATGCAGGAGGAATGTCCAATGGGTCTCCTCTGGTGTGGCTTCTTCAGTGTGAATGAGCTTCGGACAATGAAGATGGCTTCTTGACTTTTCCACATGCTGCTTGAAATAGTGCGTGTCTTTGACTCTTGGCCAAGCTCTGCAAGGAGTTAACCAGATGCCAAGTGGGGAAGGCGTGTCCCCTGACTTGGCGTCTGGGGGGAAAGGGTAACAAGAAATCCACAAAGTGAGGTCTTGGTGGGGAAGAAATGTCACAAAGGCCACAGGGCTGACTCCCATTGCTCTGTTCCTTGCCGCCTAAGACCAAATTCCCACCACAGACCACGAGTGGAGCTGAACACCCCTAAAGAACATGCCTAAAGTACAAGAGAATGGCTGAGGAGGAAGGAAGGCATCATGGTTCAGAGAACAATGTCAGTAGCAAGTCAGAATCATGTCTGCACACGTAAAATACATGCATGGCATATGGGTCAGAATCAGGGGCATCGGTGTCACTTGGTGGCTTTTGTTAACTGCCATCAAGTCAGCACCCAGTCATGGTGACCCAGTCCACCAGGAACCAGATGGTACCCAGCCCTGCGTCATCCCCACAATGGGCTGCAGATCAGACTGTTGTGACTTGTAGGGTTTTCACTGACTGATTTCAAAGTCGATGGCCATGTCCTTCTTAGGCTGGAAGCTTCACAGAAAATACTGCAGCATTTGAGGTGCACTTGCTGGAAATCGAACCCAGGTCTCCTGCATGGAAAGTAAGCATTCTACCACTGAAACACCAATACTGACTGGTCAATGAACATTGTAAATAAACATCGTTTTTCCAACATTCTTGAAGTTGTTATGGAGTTTTACTGGGACCAGAGCTCACGTTCTGGGAGTTGTGGTCCTAAAAGGTCTGTCCAGTGTCCCTACAGAAAACACCTCCACTCAGTGCCCAGACTCCTGACCAGCCATCTCACCCCAGCGGCCAGGGTCCCATTCCTGCTCTGGGTCTGCCCAAGCCTTAGCACACCTGTCTCAGGGCTCCTCCCACTAAGGACCTCAGCTTCCTTCCGCTCCTCCACTGACACCCAGAGTAGGCCTTTCAGAGCCTGAACTGGGACCTGCACAGGCAGCCAGGACCTCTGCTCATGGTGCTCCCAGCACCTCTCCAGGCTTCGCTTGTCACCCACTGAACACAGCAGATGAAGACACATCTCTGCCTACAGACTGAAAGCTCCCTAGCGGCACCCTAGGAGCTCTGGTAGCGTAATGCCTAAGGCATTTGACTTCTAACCAGAGGCTTGTGGTTCAAACCCACCAGCCACTCCTTGGAAAGAAGGTTGGGCAATCTACTTCCATAGTGATACTGCCTCGGAAACCCAAGGAGGGGTAGCTATGAGTCAGTCTGACTCGAAGGCACAGAACAACAATAACAAAGCAGCACCCTGGGCTCTGAGCTCCCAGAAACCTGACAGATCAGAATAAATGCTGGACGTATAAGCACATGTGAAAACACAGGTATCATCACCTGGAAACCGCTAGGAGACTCCACAGAGCTGAGACTCATGTGGTGAGTGAGCAAGGCACAGAACCCACAAAGCCTATGTGGTGGCCCCACCTGTTATCTCAGGCTCAGGTGTTCACTTCATTGTTGTTGTGAGGTTCCATCAAGTCGATTCCAACCCATACTGACCCTATCTACGACAGAACGAAACGTTGCCAGGTCCTGCACCATCCTCACAATCGTTACAATCGTTGCTAGGTTGAAGCCCATTGGTGCAGCCACTGTGTCAATCCATCTCATTGAGGGTCTTCCCCTTTTCCTCTGATGCTCTACTTTACCAAACATGATGACCTTGTGCAGGCACTGGTCCCTCCTGGTAACACGTCCAAAGTAAGAGAGACAACCAAAGTCTCTCCATATTTGCTTCCAAGGAGCGCTCTGGCCGTACTTCTCCAAGACACTTGTTCATCCTTCTGGCACTCCACAATATATTCATTACTCCTCACCAACAGTACAATTCAGAGGCATTGATTCTTTGGTCTTATTCATTGTACAGCTCTCATGTGCATGCAAGGTGATTAAAAATACCATGGCTTACATCAGGTGCACCTTAGTCCTCAAAGTGACATCTCTGCTTTTTAACACTTAAAGAGGTCTTTTGCAGCAGATTTGCTCCTGCTAATTAATCTTTCCCAATCCACCCCCAGGGCATATCTACTCCAACTTCCTCTAAGGTTTACCTCCAAATACCTTGAGGATAAACCCTATGTAGTATTCACACACCAGTTCTTTTCTCAGGGCCTCAGAACATTCAAGCTCTAGACCAGTAGGGAGTTCAAGAGTCCTCAAACCATGGCATCTCACAACTGGCCACTGAGTAGTCTTGTAAAACCAGACCTGGGAAACAGTCATCGTGCACTCAATTCTGATGCCTGGCAACCCTGTGTGTGAAATGAAAGCTGTGCTCCATTGAGTTTCCCAGAAGATCATCCCAAAACAGATCCTCAGGTCTTTCTTGGAAGGCTCTTCTGGGTGGACTTGACCTTCAACCTTTTGGTTCATAGTGGAGCACGTTAACCATTGTACTACCCAGGGACTGCAGAACCAAACAGCTTTCCTGATTGTTGTCGGTAGGTGCTTTTCCGAATAGAATGCATGTATCTGGAGCCTGAAAAGCTAAGGACAAGGTATTGAAAAAGAGACATTAATGAAAGTGGGCTGCTGTGTGTCCTGGCCTCCTCGACATTCCTGGCTACAATGCTGACTTGTTTGCACAAAGGTGGGTGCTGATTGGAGAGCTCCTCTAAGACCTTCACACTAATGCTGTGTGTGGGCTCTGTCCCAACGACTAGGGGCCCAGACACCTCATCATGTTGAAGGCTCCAGCCCTTAACCATTTGCAAAGCCTGCCCCCTCCTTCTGTATCATAATCAGCTTCCAACACTGCCAGCTGGCTATGATCACAGAACAGCTGAGGCCACAGCAGGGGTTAGACGTCAACACTACCACCTCTCTTCCTGGTCCATCTTAGTCTGAAAGCTCCTGAGAAAGGGGCCAGACTGTGTTTGTCATCATAGCAACACCCAAGTGTCCACTGACAGATGGGTGGTAGCTGCACTTGAGGTGCATTGACCAGGAACCAAACATAGGTCTCCTCCATGAAAGACAAGCATTCTACCACCAAGCCACCAATGTCCCCCTTAGCTTAAACCAGCACTTGCTATTTCCTCATGGAAATGGAAGCTTTCCTGCCCATAGACATTGCTGTCCAATTCAGACTGAAGTCACATCCCCAAGCCATGGCTCTGTCTTTGTGGACAGAGTAGCCTTTCTTTGGACATTCTACACAGAGGTTGATGCTGCCTTCTGAGTGGGGGGTGGCTCTGAGCACTGCCCCTCAAGCATGCCATAACCTTCACCCACCAACCCTCCTCATTGATGCATACACTCAGGGTGTAAGTGCTTTGCAGCCCTGAGTGCCTGGGGACCCAGGCCAGGCAATGTGGATGTGATACTTGGACAGAGTGGGGAGGAGAAAGGACAAGGACAAGAGATGGACTTGTGAAGATGGAAGAGAGACTAGAGTGATGCAGCCAAAGCCAAGGAACATCCGGGGCCGTGAGAAGCCAAGAGAGACAAGGAAGCATCCTCCCCCCGAGCCTTTGGAGAGAGCATGACCCTGCTGACACCCTGAGCTTTGACCTTTACCCTCCAGAACTGTGAAAGGACACATTTGTGCTGTTTGAAGCCACCTGGTTTGTGGTGCTTGTTTGGCAGCCCCAGAAAAGTAATACTCACACACACTTATTGTAGGGCTTCACGTGCTGCTGTGCGCACACACACACACACACACACATATACACACATGTATGGCCCACACCTTTCTGTCTCGGATCTCCCGGTTCCAGCTGGTGGGAAGGGCTGCAGTACAGGCCCAGGATGAGGAGCAGCTGCGTCCGCAGTGGTCCCCCCACAATCTTGCAGAAGTTAGAAAAGTTTAAGGGCCGCTAGGAAAATGGCATGCAATGACTGCTGCACCGAGGAGTGTAGGGCCAGGGTTGGCTCTCTGACACTGTTTGCACCTGGCTATGGAAATCAAAAGCACAGATCACAGTACCCCCAAACCAGGCCCACTAAGTCATCACAGCATCTGCAGAAAACCAAAGGGCCACAGGTACGCAAGAAAAAGTCCTGCTGCTCTGTTTAAACTCCATTTCTCCTTATGAGTATTTGAGCCCAGGAATATTACTCCTCATATCTGCCACTGATTAAATAAAGTTTTTCAGCATTTCAGATTTTTCTTATAAAGCTCCTCTCTAGCTAAAGGATGGCTGTGTTTACATAAAGTGACATTTTTGTAGCTTGGCTCTTAAGCTGGACAGATGTCTGACGGTATTAAGAACTAAATAAATATTTGCCTGTTGCACTGTGTGCAGAAATGGGCTAAATTAAAAACTACCTTGCAGCCCCCAGAGAGAAGCTCCAGCCAGCAAAGCCCTCAGCCCCCACTTCATATGCCCATGCCCCTGGCATCTGTCAACCTCCAGCCTTTCTGGGAAAAAAAAAAAATGCAGAAATGGAGGCAGGAATATCTCCTTTGTCCAAGAGGCACTGACGGGGATAGCCCTCTCTGCTTCCTGGCTGATGTCAGGGCCGGGATCTAGGCCTGAGGCTCCAGCTGAGGAAGCTGGGAGCGGACGCTTCAGTTTGCGCACCTGTGCAGGTCCATCCAAAAGAGAGGAATTGGGGGCCTGGCAAAGAAAACATGTTTGTCCCTGCTCAAACACCCCGAGTCCCAGGGAAAGGGGCAAGTGGTCTCCATCAGGGCAGGGTAAAAGACAAAGGGGACAGAGTCCCAGTCCGACACCCCGAGCACACTCCAAGGGGCCCAAAACGCCACTGTTTGCGAGTCTTTGGCATTTTGGGTTCTGGTTTGGTCTGTGGATTATCAATAAAACCAAAAACAAAACTAAACTCACTGCCATCAAGTCATTTCTGACTCACAGTGACCCCTCCTTGGGTTTCCCAGGCGGTATCACTATGGAAGTAGATTGCCCAACCTTCCTTCTGAGGATTACCAATAGCTTCACTAAATCCACTGCTGTGGAGATGATCCCGACCCACAACACCCCTAGAGGGCAGAACTGCCCCACAGGGTCTCCAAGCCTGTCAGTCTTCATGGAAGCAAAGCCCAAACCACACCCACTGCCGTGGAGTCGAATCTGACTCACAGCTCCCCTAGAGGACAGAGTGGAACTGCACCACAGGCTCTCCAAGCCTGTCAGTCTGCAAGGACGCTGACTGTCTCATCTTCCTCCTGAGGAGCACCTGGTGGGTTTTAACCTCTGACCTTTTGACTAGCAGTCAAGTGCTTTAACCACTGCACCACTAGAGAGCCAAGAGATAGAATAATGGTTTGGAAAATTGGAGGAGCCATTGGCAGCTGGACCAGGACCACCCTCATCTTCACACTCCTAGCTGCTCCTCCCGCACAACTCAAGGAGGGTCTCTATTGTTTCTTACCTGTAGTCCAGGGGCTCCTGGTGGTACCACTGTTCTCAGGCTTATGTGTAACTCTGCAGCTACTGGTCTGTGACTGGGACCCTTGGGGCTGTGGGTGCATGGCTTGGGGCTTTTGGTGGCCTGTTCTCAATTCCATGTTAGGGACAATGAGTCATATTGTGGTAGAGATACTTGGGGCTGTCCCCGCCTGGCAACACTGAGGGAAATAGATAGGGTCTTCTCTGGGCTGCTTCTCTGGGCGACGACAGCACCCAGAATGCAGGGAAGTTGGAAGAGGTGCACAGTCTTGTCTCCCACCACCAATCCAAATGCCAATCCTCATTTCCTCCTCCTGACAATAACTCACTTGGCAGCAAACCCTAATGGGAGCCCAAGTGGAGTCATTATAATCTCTATTCATCCCTGTACTGGGAATGCTCCCACTTTTCTCTGCAGAAATGTTCACACCTTTGGTGACCACTGGCTGCCCAGATGTCACCGTGAGGTTCACACAGCACACACAAGATGCAGCCTTGTCCCTTCCCAGCTCACAGCACATCACCCCGCCACCCTGCATGGGTGAGCCTGCCGGGGAGGCCTGCTGTGGATGGATCTTTTTCTTGGGAGACACGCATGAGCAATGCAGAAAGTTGTTGCTATGTTCTGGGAAGATGATATTTTCTAAAAGTTAGGCAAAGATGAAGATTGCACATCCTACATTGTGACAGAAATGAAAATATGACTGCACTTAGGACTTCTGCAAGGTCTGGCTGTTCCTGAATGGAGTTTGAAGCCAGCCTTCAACCTCACTGTGGCTCCTGGGATCAGTCCATCTGCGGAGCCACGCATTCCTCTCTCAGGAAGCACTGGGTCCTGGGGTACTGGGGAAACTGCAGATAATTGAAGAGCGGCCCTCCAAAGGAGCACAGGGATCAAGTCACAGAAGACAGCGTGGGGGAAGCTGACTGACACTGTTCTCAGAGCTGACTGATCCTCTTTTCAGTAGCTCACCGTCAAGAACCAACCTGCTAGAGAAAAATTACTAGACTATGTTGAACCAGTTGACAACACAGCCCGTGGTCATGAGCCTTTATTCTCAGTAAACATCAACCAGTGGTTCCATATACCGTATTCTCAAAATGACTGCTTTGACTTACAGCTTCAGATTGATGGTGGTTTTTCATTACCCTATTTATGAAGAAGACTGTCCATAGCCCTGACTAGACAAGGGAAAGGAGAGGCCCGCTCACAGGAGACCTCATTATTCCAGGGCGTTCAGAAGTCTGGAGTGCTGCGTTTGGGGTGTGGAGGCCAAGACAGAGCATATGGAAGTGAGAACGCGTGTGGGGCAACACAGAGCCCGATTTTGATGAGAAGATGCCTCTTTTAGTATCTGGGGCTCACGATCAGGGCAGGCAGCACCCAGGACCTCTGGGTACAAATTCTGGATCCAGTTTCAGAAGGTGCAGGGAGGTAAGTGTGCTATGAGTACATGACCAGGACAGCCACACCCCTTTGCTGGGCACTCAGTGACACAATGGCCACTCTTGCCTTTGCTGCTTTCTGGTACTCGTTCCACTGCTAGCTGGTACGAGACTTTCAACAATTGGGGCGTGTTTGCTACACTACAAGGAACTTAGCATATGGAGTCGGCAAATGTTTGCTCAGCACCATATAGGGTCACCAGGAGTCAGAACCAACTCAATGGCAGTTAGCTTGGTTTGCTTTATGAAAGATGACCACCCCTTACCTGTCAGCCTGTCACACTGTGGCAGCTTTATGTGTGGCTGTGATGCTGGACACTATGCCATGGGTATTTCAAATACCACCAGGTCACACATGGTGGACAGGTTTCAGGGGAGCTTCCGGACTAAGACAGATTGGGAACAAAGACCTAGTGATTTAGTTCCAAAGGTTGCCAATGAAAACCCTATGGGTCATGATGGTCCAAGCTGTCACCAGCCCCAGGGACCACTCAGGACCAGTCCCAGGGATCACTCAGGACCAGTCCCAGGAACCACGCAGGACCAGTCCCAGGGACCACTGAGGACCAGTCAGTTTCAGAGATCACTCAAGACTAGTCCCAGGGATCACTGAGGACCAGTCAGTCTCAGGGATCACTCAAGACCAGTCCCAGGGATCACTCAGGATCAGTCCCAGGGACCACACAGGACCAGTCCCAGGGACCACTCAGGAACATTTCACGTCATCATGCATGGAATTGAAGAGGTTACGGCCAACTTGCTGGTCTAAGCCATCCTTCCTACAGGACCTCATATTTGGTGATCTGGTTTGCAGTTGATGTAAACTTTCATGAGGCTGTGTCAGCCCTGTGAAGGCCTAGAAGGATGAGTCCAGCCATTCTGGCCACTTGTGTTTAACTCATCGGTGGCACCATTGTTCCTGGTTAGAATATGAGCAAGGGCATGTGTTTAGTGAATCATTTGGGCCTTCACCTGTTCATTCAATAAAGTTTTATTGGACTACCTACAATGTGCCGAGGGATGGAACAACCAGAACTGATGTGACAGGGTTCTGTCCTTGTTATGTCAGCTTATGCTCTATAGTGAGGAGTGAGATGGAATCAAGGAACTGTTGTGAAGAGTGGTCTTGCTGTGATCAGATGATGTGGTGGGGATGCAGGACCACCCAGGAGGGTGAGGGGAAGCCCTGGGAGCAAGTGAACCCATTTGGTCTCCCAGCATGAGACCTTGGTTCAGGCCCCATAGGGGTGCACCGGACACATATGGGACCTGGAACTACAGTCAGATCTCTGCTCTGGACCAGCCGAAGAAGCTGGGCTGAGTGGGTCCACACTCTGAAGGACACTTTCCACTTCACAGGGTGATTGGCCCACAGTTGGCTAGAGAGGCCCCACTGCATGAGCACATGTCCCATGAACAGAGAGCACAGGGGAATGGAGCCACCAAAGGTCCCCCCTGAGCTCAGCAGCCGAGGGCCTGGGCAGTGCAGTCATCGCCAGCAACAGGTACAGATGCACGTGAAAACAGAGCCACACTTCTCATCCAGATCTCCCTCCTCCTGCCCCACATGTCCCATCCATAGTGCTGATGTTGCCCCTGAGAGTCATGTTTCCTTCTACATGATACATGGAAACTCCCGGCAATGCCTCCAGCCTGCAACCTCTCTGCACCCCAACTTGCTTCTGTCTTTCTCTCTCTCTTCTTGTCCACCTGGTCTCCCTCTTCCTCTCCTTCCTCCTGGTGTTAGCTCAACCATGACCTGGCATGCTGCAGTGCTTTCCAGTCTCTCTCATCTGTCAAGAGAAAGAGGGATGACATGAAGAAGCAGCTGGGTGAAGGGGATCACCTTTGTTTCCACATGAAGTTGGCAGGTGTCATGCAGACACTCTGACTTGGGGTGATTGATGGTAATTGGATCAGGCTGTGGTGCCCCTGACCTCCCAGCCCTGTGGCCACAACAGGCCATGTGTCTTCTGAGCTTCCTAGAGAAACCAGACCCTGCAGTGGCAGCTGGGATGGCACTCACTGTAATACGTGGTGAAAGGTCAGCATGAAAAGCAGCTAACCAGGGCTTTGAACCAGTTCAATCGCGGCCAGTGCAGCAAAATCAGGACAGACCTGAATTTGTAAAATTTCCCATAGCTGGTATGGGAAAAATTACTGTTGAAGCCCTGACATGGGAGACTTTGAAGAAGAGTAGTGAGCCCTTTCAGGAGTCTGATGTGGAAGATGGAATTATCGCCTGAAGACAGCAACACACATTCAGAAGGGCAGTCAGCTGCCATGTTCAAGTGGGGCATGGTTGTACCTAGTCTGTCATTCAAGGGATTTGGTTGGTTGCTATGCAATGGACACCATGCCCTTGTTTTCTAAGAGGGAGATTAAGTTTCTAGCAGGGTGTCAACCCATATTTTTCCTGTTCCAGTTATCATTCTGACACACCCAGATTTTAGAAATTTGGGTTTATTCTGGTTTCTCTTCATCAGCCATGACTGAACCGGAAAGAACCAGTTTGCAACCCTGGTTAGAATACAACTGGGCTTCAAAGAACGCTGGGGGTGGGATGGTGTGATCTCCACCAGTACAGAGTGGGCTGATACTGCTTCAGTTAAAATGGCTCCGGGTCATTTCAATACATCTTTCTCAGCTTGATTCCTCAAGTATTATTTAAACGGATGTGTAAGTTGAAGTTGGCTTAGGTTTTTATTAGAGAATTTCAGAATCCATCCAAACTCCAGGCATGTGCTCTGTGTTGCCTGAGCCCCTTTTCTCCCATCCTCCTTACTGGACAGAGGAGAGACCAAGCCAACTTCAGATGAAACCCACCCTGGCTCAGGCCCTGAGCCCAACGCTCTGCAGGAGGGCCACTGAATGAAGTCAGGTCTGGCTGAGGACATGATCTGGTCCCTCTACATCATCCGGGGGCACCCACAGGCCCCCTTAGGACTGTAGGGTTCTGGTTTCAATGGCCGTTGCTCTCAGCAAGAGTGGGCATGTCATCCAGCTGCAGTCAGACAAGATGCAGGAGCTCCTGGAATCTGACATGCTAACCTTCAAATGGCCTTTGTCCTGCTCCTCTGGAGATGATGTTTCCCAGAAAATAGGCAACAATAGGACTGTGAAAGTATGACTTAGAGATCATTTAGTGGGTGTGGCATCCCCAAGTTCATGGGTGAGTTTGGCCACTGCTTCCAACAAACTTGCCAGCTCTGATTTCTGTTCCTCCTTGGAACAGGAAAAGATACAGGTTGACACCCTGCTAGAAACTTAATGCCCCTCTTAGAAAACAAGGGCAGGGTATGCATTGCAAAGCACCCGACCAAATCCCTTGAATGACAGACCAGGTACAACCATGCCCCTTGAAGATGGCAGCTGACCGGGCCCCTCTGTGTGTCACTGTCCACAGGCAATAATTCCATCTCCCACATCAGACTCCTGAAACAAACCCGTATCAACTGCTGTCGAGGTGGTTCTCACTCATGGCAACTCTACGAGTCCCTGGGTGTTGCAAATGGTTAATGTGAAAAACCCAAACCCACTGTCGTCAAGTCAGATCTGACTCATAGTGACCCCTCCTTGAGTTTCCGAGGCAGTGTCACTACGGAAGTGGATTGCCCAACCTTCCTTATGAGTTGGCAGCTAAGCAAACAGTCAGAGGTTGGAGCCCCCAGAGGCACCTTGGAAGACAGGTCTGGTGAGCTATTCGGAATAATCAGCCATTGAAAACCCTATGAGCACAGCCCTACTCTGTCACACGTGGCGTCACCTTCTTTGTTCTCAGGGATGGTGACACCATAGGAACCCTCCTCCATTGACAACACTCTAGACTTGTCATTAAGCTGTCACCATCACTCAGCCCTGGTAACAACCCTGGTCACCAAGAAAGGATCATCCAAGACTTGAGGAAGTGCCACCCTAAGGAAGAAGAGGGTGGACTAAAGAGGGCAGAACTCCAGGCTCCTGACCCAAAAGGTCAGCCTTGCTATACTAGCCCTGGGTGAGGTGACCTCTGACCTTGACACATCACAAACGTGCTGTTGGTGGTGGGCGCCTTTGATTCAATTGCATCTCATGGCAACCCCAGGGCAGTGAGGACACTGGGCAATGACAAGCTTTCCCAGATGCTGTCCTCACCTTGGCAGGCAGAGGTAGCAGCTTGGGGCGGGGGGGGCAAGCTGGCCCAAGCACCCCAGTTCCCTCTAGCTGCATGAATGCATCATGTTGGAACCAAGGACCTGATGGGAGAGCTGGCTGTGTGGTCAGAGAAACTGTGTACACACAGCTGTGTCTCTGGGTGCCCTCTCCCTCTCAGACCTTGGGTTCCCTCTCCCTCTCAGACTTGGGTTCCCTTTTCTCTAAAATGAAGGTTGACATCACCACGTCTGGCTATGGTACAGTGTCCCAAGGATAAAGGGACACAGCCCTTGGAGCTCAGCCCCTTATGCCCCTCCCATGCCCTTCCCTTTAGCTGAGGTCTGGCTTCCAAATCTGGAGTGCCAGAAAGTGTCCAAAAGCCAGTCTCAGTTGTCCCCTGGGTAGGACCATGATTCAGGGGGTGGTCCCTTTGGCCTCTGGCACATAGCCTGGTAAAGGGGGCTCAGGAGATGGTGAGGAGAGGAGCGAGAGGCTGGAAGGTCACTTCACTTGCACTCTGTGACTAAGCAGCTGGAAATACTGGCACCCTTGCTTGTGAGGGACCAGGACACAGGCAATGCACTGTGCGCTGGCATACAAGAGTCCTGGGGTCAAATTCTGCTCCGTATTTCCCATAAAGCTTAGGAAAATCAAGCAGCTCCCAGAAATTCTGTATTTCTGACTTGTAAGATAGGGATAAAACCCTCCCATTCCGTGTCTTTGCAGGAGTTATGCTCTGTACTGAGAATGACCTCTGGACCTTAGAGCATCATCCTCTCTCACCAATCCTCCTGAGCAATCAGCCTAGTCCCAGACCTATGCTTTTCTGTGCGTCAGTGCAGTAGAGTATGTGTACTCATGTCTGATGGCTACCGTAACAAAGGACCACAGTCTGGGTGGCTCCAGACAACACAAACGCCTTCACTCACAGTTCCAGGCTGGAGTCTGCAATCAAGGGGTCAGGAAGGTCAGTTCCTTTTATGGGGCTCTGAGAGTCTACCTGAGCCTGGCCCCCAGCCTCTGGGAGTTTTCTATAACTCTCAGCATTCCTTGACTGCAGAGGCATCACCCAATCTCTGCCTCTGTCTCCACGTGGCTGTCTTTCTTCTGTGTCTGTGTCTCCTTTTATATTCTTATGAAGACACCCGTCCCATTAGATTGGGGTGTGTGGTACAGCATGTGTGTGTGTGATGAGGTGTAGGAGGCTGAGGTACATGTACTGTGTTTGTGGGTTGTGTGTCTATGTCAGATGTGCTGTGTATGATGTGGAGTGTTTATGGCCATTCTGTGTCTGTGTCTCCTTTTGTTTGCTTATGAAGACAGTCCCATTACATTGGGCCCACCTTACTCCACAATGACTTTGTTGACTTATCACGTCTGTAAAGACCCTGCTTCCAAACGAGGCCACCTTCACATCACTAGGGGTTAGACTCCCACAATTCTCTTTGGAGACACAACCAACCCACAACAGTATTCTCCACCATCTTCATTTTATATCCACCGACCTGTCTCCTCCGTCCCTCAGGGACTCATCGGGTCAGGGAAGGCATTTTCTCCAGCTGTTGCTCAGTACCTCTCAGAATTGGGCCCCCAGTAGGCACTTGTAGGTATTACCTCATAAATACTCAGGGAGCTGTGATCTGGGACAGCACCTTACGAATCAGAGGAGGGCGTGCAGTGGGAGTGCATTTCCTTATTAATTTGCCAGTTTGAAGGACTCAGTTCCCATTTTCCTACAAAGACTGTATTCCTGGAGACTCTCCTGTCTCACAGAGCTGCAGTAATCATCTCTCGATGGCCACCTCCTGGTTCCCTGTCACCACTCTGTGTGAGAAGTGATTTAAATAAAGTCATCTTTTCCTTGGGGCGGTAGAAGGAAGCGTAAAGTGTAAGGGATGTAACAAGCAGGGGCATTTTAGGGGGGCCCCAGCTCCAACCCCTGAATTTTCCTGTGGGCGGGATTTTTCTCCAGGTGGAGGTCAGTGGACTCCATTCCCCTCCACTAGGCTGTGCTCTGTGAGTAAGCAGGTAGCAGGATCACACCATCCTCCACCCTGGTGTGGAATGAGGAAACTCAATCACTGCAGGCCTGTTGGAGGAGGGGAGGAAGTCCTTGCTGAGCTTGGTGATCTCCCTGTCCCAAGTTGGTCCATCATCCATCCATCTGTCCATCCATTCATCCATCCATCTACCCATCCACTCATTCATCAATCCACTCACCTACTTACTTACCCATCCATCCATCATCCATCCATCTGTCCATCATCCGTCCATCCATCCGTCTGTCTGTCCATCCATCCATCCATCCATCCATCCATCCATCCATTCATTCATCAATCCATTCACCGACTTACTTATCCATCCATCATCCATCCACCCAATCATCATCCATCCTTTATCCATCATCCACCCATCCATTCACTTGAAAGCACATATATGCACACACTATACCATACACACCACACTTCACACAAATACATGACATACACCCACTATGTATACCTCATCCCCCACACACCTCACTCCTACACACTACACCATGTACACACCTCACACACACTGCATCACACACCTCAAATACATGAACACCACACCACTGACCACACACACACACACACACACACACGTCCTGTGCTCTACATCTCACACACACACCACACACTACACATACACCCTCACACACACCATATACTACACATATACATACACCCCTTCCCACACCTCACACATAGCTGTCACTTTACACTACACATACATACACCCCCACCCCACACATCATCCGCACACACACCATGCTGCACATACACTCATACACCCCCCCACATATCCCCCATCACACACCACACAATATATATACACCCCTGACACACACACTACACATACTCCACACACACCACACACTATACATCCCTATCCAGACATGCACACACACACACACCACACTACACATACACTCCCTCCAACACATCACACATCTCCCCATACACACCACACAATACACATACACACACATACACACACACCACCACATACCAAACATCCCAACTACACACTAAACACACACACACTCACCCCACACTACACATACACTCCCTCCAACACACCACACATCCCCCCACACACACACACACCAATATGCACACAACTATCTCGAGAGAGAGAGACTCTGGCTGGTGCAGAGGCCCCCTCATGTCTCTGGCTGATGGAGAAGGCCCTACTATAGCAGGTCCCAGGCCTAAAAGGAGGAGTAGCCCAGGCCTGTGGGCTTCTCACTTGGCTGCTTCAGGGCTGGAGTCTGAGGGGAGCGTCAGCTTCCTGCCCAGTTTATAGCCCTGACCTCCTGTCAGTCCGGAATCAGAAGGACTCTAAGAAGTGCCCAAGGCCTTGACCTTGGGGATGTTTCCTTTTGATTTAATTTAGGGTAACAAATGCTGATGTGGACTTATCTCCCCTTGATTTGGAAATGTGTGCTATTTATAACAAATAAAGGGGCATCAGTGTTCCACCTACCTCTTCCCAGAAGAAAGGGTTCCTCCTCTCAGCAAAGGGGTGTTGATAACCCCTGGCTCATGGTGCTGACTAAGGAAGATGACTTCTGAGGGCTCACATGGAGAGCGTCTGGCACGGGTCGTTGGGTGCTGTCGAGTTGACTCTGTCCCAGAGGAGAGCTTCCCCATGAGGTTTGTAGGCTGTGATCTTATGATAGCAGACTTCCAGGGCTTCCTCGTGGGGAGGGGCTGGGTGGGTTCAAGCCTCCATCTTTGGGTTAGAAGCTGGTCACTTGCCCACTACATCACCAGGGCTCATTGTCTGGCACTTGGTAAGTGCCAGTTAAGTCCTAGCTTCCATTCTTGTCACCACCAGCAACACGCCACCAGTTCCCCAGACACACCCTCAGCGCTCACCTGGGGCTGCTGAGCGTGTGCCTTGCTTTATGCCATTCCACCTGAACTTGTACCATGTGCCCCTTTCCATGGAGAGACATGCGGCTGAGAGATGGTGGGGAGGCGAGAGCCGGAAGGCCAGGCGCTGTGCTGGGTCTCCCGGTTCCAAAGCTGAGCTCTAGCTTCCACGCCTGCGGCTCTCCCAGAAGGCATGCGGCGACAGCCTCCCAGGGCATTTAGCCACAGAGGGAGAGGCCTATTCACTCCACCACCCTCTGCTCCTCTCCCAGAAATACCGTGGGATGAACTGTAGGTCACACAGCATGCACCTTGGCCGACTCCCGCTCACAGGGCATTCTTCGGCTGGTTTTCCAATTTCTGAAGAGAGGGGATGAAGAGGCCTCCTCCACACCAGGAGGGATGAGTGAGAACATCGAAGGAATGTTCACAGATCAGCAAGAAAAACACAAGCAACCCAGTGCAAAAGTGGGCAAAACGCACGGCCAGCCAGGACATGGGGACGTGGCCCACAATATCAGGGCCAACCACCTTCAGTGACACGTGCCCAGCACCTAGTGGACAACAGGTGCTTGAAGCCTCTGACCACACCAAGCACTGGGAAAGGCGTGCCCCCTGGCTCACCGACGCACAGCCGGTGGAAGTGTGGATTAGTCCAACCACCGGGGAAAGCAGTTCAGGCCTGCCTTGTGGAGAAGATGCACACTGTGGCCGGAAGGTAACACTGCTTGGTGTCTGCTGCTGAGAAGTCCTCAGCACCTTGGGACACATGGTCAAGACTGGTCCTCACAGAGCTCCTGAGGAAGGCCACAGCCCAGTGACCCTCAACGGAAGAGGAGTGAAGAGAGCCGCAGGCGGAGAATAGAATAGGACCCAACCACCACCTTGAAAATGGTAGCAGCAGGAAGAAACATGCAAGTCAGGGAAATAATCTTAAATTAAAAAGGGAACCTACAAATATTGCAGTAAATTTTATAGCCTATCTCATAAAGAAAAAAAAAAAAAAAAAAACCCTAAAATTAGACATAGCCTTAGGTATAGATGCAGATGGGAGGGAGCTCTGGTAGCATAGTGGCTAAGACACTTGCCTGCTAACCAGACGGCCGGCGGTTCAAACCCACCAGCCACTCCTCGGAAGGAAGGTTGGGCAATCCTACTTCCGTAGTGATACTGCCTCGGAAACCCAAGGAGGAGTCGCTATGAGTCGGGTTTGACTCGATGGCACACAACAACAACAACAACAATAGATGCAGATGCAGTTAGAAACACGAGAAGCTGCCACAGAGTTGGCCCTGGCTCGTGGCGACCCCATGTGTGTCAGAGAAGTGTGTCCTATAGGGGTTTCAATGGCTGATTTTTCAGAAGTGGGTGGCCAGGCCTTTCTTTCAAAGCATCTCTGTGTGGACTTGAACTACCAACCTTTCAGTAAGCGGGAAAGCACACTAAGTGCACCACCAAAGGACTCCCCAGCACCCCTGAAGTTTCTCTTTTCACATGTTCAGGTTTTCAATACGCAGTTACCATGGCTTTATATTAAATTATTTCTATGAAAGTAATTAGTGAGGCTTTTGCCTCCTGACTGAAGTGGTAACGGTGCTTATTCAATTGTTTTCCAAAATAGGAAGTAAATAATATCAGTAACCCGCTGCAGTCGAGTCGATCCCAACTCCTAGTGATCCTGTAGGAGAGTGAACTGCCACATAGGGTCTCCAAGGCTGGTAATCTTTACGGAAGCTGACTGCCTTATCTTTTTCCCATGGAGCAGCTGGTGGGTTCGAACTGCTGACCTTTCCATTAGGAGCCGGCCACTTTAACCAGTGTGCCTCCAGAGCTCCTAATATCAGTAAATAGAAGCTTGTATTAAGCAAAAGGATACATGCTGGGGAGTAAAAGCCAAGAAGTCACGCCTTTGCTAGAGTCCCATCTTGGGCCTGTTTCTGTAGCTACAACTTTTCAGACCAAGCAGTATTTGGTCGGCTGCAGACTGCAAGGGGAGCGATTAGAGGCATTCAGATTTAAAGCTGGGTGAGAAAGAAAACAGGTCTTCCCACACGGCACTTCATCTGGGGTGCTTGTTGCACATGGAGATGTCCTGGCTCTGCCCTGGAGACCCCAGTGAGTAGGTTGGCGTGTCGTGCACTCACCCTGCTGCTACACTAGGAGGCTTGGAGAATCCAGGCTCAATGCAGGCCACACACTCAGCCCACAATGTCCTGCATGACACCACGCCACAGGCTGCAGGAAGATGAGTACAGAGCATGGTTGCAGTCCCCATGATGTTCCACAACGGGGTCTCTCACTGCACCTACTCAGAGAGCACTCCCCCTGGGGACAGGTGACCCAGGTTGAGGAACACTCGGTCAAGGCAGGAGGGGAAGTCCGATTGGGGAAATTAGTCCTCATGCCTGCATTGGTCCTGAGGAGCGGGACCTGGGCTGGTCCCTCTCCCTGCCTCTCACATAAAGGGTCCTGGCAGCCCTCACCCCGAGTGCTGGAGAACACACATTGCACACCAGGTGCCTGACTGTTCTCACATTCTTCTCAGCACTTCTTTTCAATATGTGGTTGTTTGAAGGAAATTACATGGTTGTAAGGTTGCAGCTGTGTGCTGACAAGAAGGAAAATGGCTTCACAGGACGGTCTCTGGGAGGGAGCACACTTCCTGTGCTCAGCTCAGACCTGCAGGTCACCACAGTGGCGGCTGCCAGAAGACGCCCTTGGAATGCAGGCAAATGTTGTTGTAAATGTCATCGTGAATGTGCTTGGTGCCACGAGGGCGGGTGACGACCTGGTTATTGGGCTGTAACTCTGTAGTGCTCCGAACAGCTTCATTCCCTGTGCCAAACTATCTGCTGCTTGTAACCTGTGCAGGGGTGAGCTCACTTCCTGTCCCCTTACAGGAAGCACAGAGAAGCAGAGGCAGGTGGTAGACAGACCTGTCCCAGTGATGCCGTCCCCAAGCTGGACAAGTGAAACATTCAGCTTGCTTAATGCTCTCACTGAATTGTACACAGTAGAGCAAGTTTGCTAAGCTCTAACAAGGGGCTAGAGGCTACCATCAGCGTCACAGAGAGAATAGGCACCCCTGGGAAGCAGCGGCCTGGGAGGAAAGCAAATGCATCCCCCTGGACCGCGTAGGAGGCATCAGTGAAAAACCCAAACAGAACCCACCACCGCGGAGTGGATTCCGACTCACAGCGCCCCCACAGGACAGAGTGGAACTGCTCCACAGGGTCTCCAAGGCTGTCATCTTATGGAAGCCAACTGCCTCCTCTTTCCTCCATGCAGCAGCTGGTGGGTTCGAACCACCAACCTTTTGGTTATCAGTAAAGTGCCTAACCACTGTACCGCCAGGGTTCCTTAAAGTCCACAGAGTGCAGTCAAAGAACTGAGGTGGTGCAGTGCACTAAGCAGTGCTGGGGTGTGCATTTCCAGCTGGGCTGAGGAGTGTTAGGCTCTACCCTCCTCATGGGCTGTGACCTAGTCTCCCTGCTCTGCACACCGATTTGTGACCACAGCTGTGGACGGAGGTGCTCACCCCATGTCAACCCCTACGGGACCTACAGAGCAGTGCTCTCACTACGGGACTAGAGCATGGTGGCCATGTATGTAACTCCCAAGAGTGGTGGATGCATAAGGTGGGGTGGGGAGCTTGTGAGGGACTGGGTGGCAATGGGGACAGGTGAGAATGGTGCCTTGAAGAACTCATCGTGCCGGCCAGTCGCAGGTGAGCATTCCTTATGGAGTCTTGCTGTAGTGGGGGTGCCTGGGCCAAGCGCCGAGGCACAGGAGAAGCAGAGTTAGGTGTTTTGTTTGCAAAGCTAGTAGCCTTTTCTGTGCTGTGTCTTCATGTGGCCAGTTTACTCAGTTGGAGAACAATGTGTCCCTCAGTCAAACTGGACAGTTTGTCTAGCTGACCCCAAGGAGACAAAACAGCTGGGAAAGAAGCAGGGTGGTACCAAATCTAATGGACAACACACCATTGAGATTCCTTGAATAATCACACAATTAAACACCTCAGTTGAGAAAAGAGAGATGTAACAAAATTTCCTTTTGGACAGGGAAAAATGTGAGTGTAAAGTGAGTCTTCAAAGCCCTTAAAGAAAAGTTTCTGCCTATGGCAGAGAACGTTAGATCACTGTCCACTCTGCCAGACATTTAGATTGTTTTAGGTGTGAAATGCAATTTTTCAGCTTTAGTGTTGGCTGTATCCAAGACAACAGCTTCAAAGACAGTAAAGACAAACAAAGACAACACGACCAAGAAAATTGGCTTATAAAAAAAACACCATCTAGACGAATAACTATTACGAGCTCCGAACCTCTCCAGCCGTGTCATCAGCAGAGGAGAGGCACTTGGGTCTCCGAGCGGCAATGGCTGAGGCTGTCAGTGGGTATAAAGAGCAAAGCTGTGTGACACTCCTGAGTCAGACGGTGAGTCTCGTGTCCTCACTATGTAAGTGGTCTCTTGTTGCTTCCAAAATCTAAAAGTGCAAAGCAGAGTTCAGGCCAGGGCCACTCTGATGCATTTTTCTTAGCTTACAATACACACCCCACAGCTGCCTAATGTATATCGTATTAATGGTGTGGGTAGTTCTATGAAATGTCTATCTCCCCCAGAAGTTCTCGACAAATGTGATTAACGCCTCGTGTCCCTGTGGATAGCTCTGTCTTCCTTCTGGTTTAGCCTTACGCTGGCATTCCTGTATGTGAGGCACACTGTGGAGCTCACTGAAATGAATAAAAGAGATTTATCAATAAAGACCGTTTAAATAAAGGCAAAACACCATCCATCTGGAAAGAGAAGACTACCTGCAGGAGATATGTGTTTATCGAGGGAAATCGGCAGCACATTAAAGCCTGCTGCCCTATTTTCAAAGGACATAAACCTCCCATTGAATAATCCTGAGGTCTGTCATGAAGCTAGTCTCCTGGCTCCTGGTCCAGATATATTGGGCTATTCCTCCCCAGGGCAGAGCACAGATTATATTAGTGCAGCATCAAAGTGGAAAGAGAACAGCGTACATCTCTAATGTATGCTGGGTCTCACGTCATGCTCACCGAAGTGGAAATAATAATTTCCAAAGAGTTGCACCTGCAGAGTGTTAAACTAGAGGCGGGGTTTAAGTTGGTGCAAATAACCCAGTCATGACTTGACAGTCAGTACAGACTCAAAGGTTGCTTCACTTCACCTTCCCACTGAGCAAGGCAAAAGGGATCATTTTCCTTGCTAGAACATGGGCATTTCTAAAGTTTATCTTGTGCCAACTCAGCTACTCTTCTCTCTCCTGAAATTTGCAAGATCGTAAGCACTTAGGAGTGCTTTGTACCCCAAGAACAGTTCCTGCCCCAGACCTTGTGCCTGAGGCCATTTGTTCAGGGGCCCTTGTGTCTTTCCAGAACATGATCAAACGTGGGTCCCATTCACTAGATGCCAAGCCTGTTCCTGGAGTGTCAGCGACCCAACCCTAACAGAAATGCTCTCATTTTATTACATAGCGAGAGGTGTATCCTGCATAAATCTTACAAAATAACCGATTTTCCTTTGCTTTTGAAAATGGCATGGAATGTCTACCCTGTTGCTTTTGTTGTTGTGGACATGGAAGGCAGGCCATTCCCAGTGCAGGCACTGATGGAGTGTGGTCTGTGAAGTACCAGTGTGTTCTGAGAATAGTAGTTCACAAACAAAACCGAGGAGTTGTCCTTTCTTCTTCTGCTTTGTGTCCATGAACAAAAGACAATTCTCCAGGCTTCTCTCAGTGAGGCAGTATGGCCCCTACTCCCTTGAGTAAGATTCCCATCTGTGTGAGGCTCATGTAACCTGGAGGACCTTCCTGATAGCCAAGATTTCTTGTGTGGTCACTTGGCTTGACATCTTCTAGTGACACACGCTTCATGGAAGACTGGCACCCATTGGCAGAAATGAAAGCCAGTGGTTGAAAGATACTTGAAGAAATGGTATCAAGTCAAGCTCTATTAATGTAAGCTGTCAAATGTCAACAATTATCAGCCACCCTGGGCCATGGGACAAGCTACACAGAAAATGGTCTTCCAAGTCAGTCAGCCCTATGGCCTCTGTGCCAGTGTCCCCTTCAGAATAATTATAAGACATCTGCAGAAAGCAGTCTATCAGCCAGGGCCCAGGCAGAAATAAGAACCAGGTCACTATTTAGTCCAGTTGCCATTGAGTCAATCCTGGCTTATGGCGGCCTCAAGTGTATGTATCTTCCAAGTTTTTGACAACGGATTTAATTTGTAGTTTCTCTAAGGCTGCAGTATTGATTTTAGGTTAATAGTCTGGTAGCTGAGGGGGTTCTCAGGATCTTTCCACCTTAGTAGCTCTCACTTTGTGGGTCAGGGAGCTGGTATGGGGATTCTACCCTTGCTAGGTATGTCTATTTTAATTACAAATTCTGGACCTTGGGGAAATAATCTCAGAGCATGTACCCAAACGTTCTGGTCCCACAGTGATTCTAAAGTGGCCATAATCCTACTTCTTTAACTACCACCAGCTACATAATCCTCCTTATCATGTGACCACCATTAGCTACATTTGTAAGGTAGGTACAAGGTTTTGTAGAGCCCCGAGAGTGATAGGAATTTCTAGTAACCCCCAAAAGAGCTGCATCTTTACTTTTCTCTAGAGCAAAGTCCCCACAGTAAATTAGCATAGACCTGCATGGCTAAGACTTTGAGAAAGACGGAGTGGCAATGGGTAGTGGTGTTTCCAGATCCTTCCTTAACATACACAGCTCCTCATCAGTCAAGGCCTTCTTCAGGTCTGTGAACTGGCTCAGTTCTAGAAACTGGGTAGGAAGACACACTTGTCCACTCAGGTTAGAAGAGTTAAAACTTAAAAAAAAAATTACCATTGGGTAGGCTCTGAGTCATGGCAACTCCATGTGTGTTGGAGTTAGCACCATACTCTATCATGCTTTCAGTGGGTGGATTTTCAGCAGTACGTAACCAGGAGTGTCTCTGAGGTGTCGCTGGGTGAACTTGATTTTCCAACCTTTTGGTTAGCAGCCAAGCATTAACCATTTGCACCACCCAAAATGGAAGGCAGTCCCTGTGGCTGCCATCCAGACCTCTGAGGAGGGGCACTGACTGACTGATGAGAGGCTCGAGCTGAGCTTTGGTGCATATTCCCTGGCAGCCCAGGAACAGATGGGCAAAGATACAGGGCTTGGGGAGAGCATGGCTCCCTCAGACATACAAATAGTCCAATATGACTGAACATTGTCTAGGGAAGAAGTTGAGGGTGGGAACAGAATATAATAATCTTACATGCCATGTTGAGGAGTCCATCTCTCGTAGAAGATGGAGAATCTTTGCAGGGCTTAGTGTGACATCATAAAGCATCCCCCATGTCATTTAGGGGTATCTGGATGTCTCTTGTAGATGACAGAGAATCATTGCAGGGCTGAGGTAGATGAGCAAAGAACTCAGATTTACATTTTAGAAAGATAACTCTTGCAACAGAGTCATAGATGGAAACCAGTCAGGAAATGGTTGAAATAGTTTAGACAGGAGATTCTTTTCATTTTTAGGGTAGAGGCAAGAATATAGGCCCTCGATGTGATGAAAAGATATCATGGGCAGCTGTTGAGGACCAAGTGGTCAAGCATCAGAGTGAAGGAGAAAGCCAAGATGACTTTGTGGACCACGGCCTGAGTTTGAATTGTCAGAAAGCCCCAGTGGTGTTCCCATAGCTCTCACTCACGAGACACTGGCTGACCAGAGCCTGCGTGCTCTTCATGTTATATCTCTTGTCATCTTCTCCCTTGTGGCTTTTCCTGTCAATTCCAAGCAGTGCCATGGGGCTCAGTTCATACTGAAGTGCTCCACAAACGTCTCCTGAAGGAACACTCTCCCTATAGCTCATTCTGGGCACCTGGAGAGTTGCTAGGCTTGCAGCTACAGCTTAATTCTGTCCTTGCACAGCCATCTTCCCTCTGGCTGGCTGTCACTCTATGTCTCTTCTCTTTTCTTTCAGGACATCACTTATATGTGATTTGAACCCACCTACTCATGTTCATCCACCAGCCACTCCTCAGAAGGAGGGTTGGGCAATCTACTTCCATAGTGATACTGCCTCAGAAATCCAAGGAGGGGTCATTATGAGTCGGATCTGACTCGACAGCAAATAACAACAACAACAACTCATATTCATTGACTCCTACTCATGTTCACTGACCCACCTACTCATGACTCATGTTCATTGACAACATCTCACAGACCTTATTTCCAAACAGGGTCATATTCATGGATACAGGATTGGGACTTGAACATATTTTGGGGGGACAATACAGTTCAATCCATAACAGTAGTTGTGCCTGTATCACCTGCTTTGGCCAATGAAATATGAGTGGACACAATGTGGGTCACTTCCAAGCTCTGCTCTCTAGCTCCCTCCTCCCCTCCTGTTCTGTAACATTCCAGGTGGCTGGTCTCCATTGCCTTGATCACAGGGTGGGTTGAGGTGGGGCAGTACCTTCTGCCTCATGTGGTGTACATGTCCTTTAGTGGGAGACATCCTCCATCACTTTAGATCACTGAGAGTCAGGGTGGTTTGTCCCTGGGAGCCAGGCTAAGACACTTACCCCAGGCCCTGCGGAGTCCTGACAAAGAGCCCCTAGGTCTCCCTTCTGGGCCTGGCCTGGTCACCTTCTCATGCCATCTTGGCTGACAGCCTCGTCTTCTCTTCACCATCTTCTGAGCTGTGTATCCTTTCTGTGCCTTTCTCCAACCTTCAGCCAGCACCCACTGTGATGCCCCCCAACATGTCAATTGTGGTTAGTCACTGTCTAGTCAGCTCTGACTCAGGGCAACCTTCTGTATAACAGAACAAAACACTGCCTAGTCCCACATCATCCTCACGGTTGATCCTTGGTGAGTTTGAGTCTGTGTTATGGCCATTGTGTCAGTCCACCTCAGGAGGACTTACCCCATTTCTGCTGACCCTCTACCTTACTAGCCATATGTTCTGTTCTAGCAGTTGGTCCCTGCTGCTGATGTATCTGTCCCGAATCCTGGGCATGCCACTGCCGCCGGTTCTGAATGCCTTTCCCTCCACACCTCTAATTTGGATCCCACCTTTGCAAATCTCTGGGAGATCTTTTCCAATGGCATTTACCCAGGGTGTGTGGTCTGCACAGCTCACTAAGCAATTGCTGAGGGCAGCACAGTGTCTTTCCACCCTTGTACTCCCATAGGAGCAGCTCCTAGTCTGAGCTGGCCAATGAGGAGAGAGCAGCAGCACTGTCACCTCAGAGTTCCTCCCTATTGTAGTCCACCCAGGGCCCAGGATCCAATAGCAGCAGCTCCCTCCCTTGGGCCTGGCGTAATGAACTATCAAGGTCTCAGTGGTTTGATAAACGTCCTTGAACCAAGGGGTAAAATAAGACATATTCAAGAGTTCTTTCCTTAATCCTTACTCTGGGCAGTTCAGAGTAATCATTGAAGACAAGGTTTGGGTAAGGATACAGGGTCTGAACTACGGAAATGAATCCACTGCATTGAATTTCTTTTCTTGGCGTGTCGGTTGGCTAAATGTTTGTCAGGGTAGCACACATTTCCTAAATACAGTATGCAAATGACATAGAAGAGTGCCTTGTTATGTCACAATGGTCAAACATGCATTTGTGATCACTGTTGGAGGGGCTGTCATCCTTCAGTCCAGGTAACAAGTACAAATCTGTCCTTTGTGCATGGGGCCCAACTCTGCTGCCCTTTCTGTCCCTCGAGGCCTCATTGTCAATGAGCTGCTATGTGGACAGAGCAAGCATGCATCGGGCTGACCGTCAAGGAGATCACCATCACTGCCAACCCTCCCGTTGCTTCTCAGTCTGAAACCGAGTGCCGATCCCCATGCACACTGCCGAGTTTTCCATCATGGGCCACGGGAGAGGCATGAGGACAGCTGTGCACTGAGGAACGGGTGATGAATGGTACTCATGGCTCATCCCAGCTCATTCCTGACGATGAGCTCAGAGCTGTTCCCTGTGATTTTGTTAATGCTGACATTTCGAGCACACAACGGAACAGAAAGGTCATCAGCTGGCTAATTCTAAAATAGCATTTTGATCACTTGTCTTTCTGGCATGTCAGCCCCCACGGAGCTGGTGAAATTGACATGTACTTATTACCACGTTTGGGTTCCTGAAACTAAACTGAGTAATTTGAAGACCTGTCTGGGGTGAATGCTCAGAAGGGCCTCAGTCGATCAGCTCACATAATCAGTTAGACACGTCCCTACAAAACCCCAAGTCTACGTCCGCCAGCTCACGCTGCTCTGGAGGTGTTGCCTTGACTTCTTGCAAGGCAACCATCTGCAGTCAGGGCGATAATCGGAACAGCAAGAATCACTTAGTGGGCGCTCAGTCTGGCTCAGCTTCTTAACATGAGCTGTACGTGTGCAGCACCGAACAACTCCATCATGATGAGATTCTCGGGTTAGGTGAGAACACCAAAGGCTAAACTGATAATGAACACAGCTGCCATCAAGGCTACTCTGATGCACAGTGGTCCCATGTATCAGAGTGGGACCATGCTCCGTAGGGTTTCTAGGCTGTTTGTTCAGAAGTAAGTGGCCAGGTCTTTCCGTCAAGGCACTTCCAGGTGGATTCAGTAGCCTCCAACTTTTTGTTTAGGCACCAAACACATTAACTGTTTGCACCATTCAGGGATTCCACCGAAGTTATTGTTGTTACGTGCCATCAAGTGGATTCCGACACCTAGCTTCCCCATCCCAAACAACAGAAAACACTGCCCAGTCCTGCCTCAGCCTCACAATCATTGTTACGCTTGAGCCCATTGTGCAGTCACTGCGTCAATCCGTCCTGTCAAGGCTCTTCTCCTCTTTGGCTGACTCTCTACTTTTCCAAGCGTAGTGTCCACTGAAGTTACCAAAACCAAACCAAACCCATTGCCATCCAGTTGATTCCTACGCATAGCAGCCCTCATTGAGTTTCCAAGGTTATAAATCTTTACAGAAGCAGACTGCCTCATCTTTCTTCCCCAGAGTGGCTAGTGGGTTCAAACTACCGGCCTTCTGGTTAGTAGCCAAATGCCTTAACCATTATACTACCAGAGCTTCCACTGAAGTTAGGGAGGTGAAATAACTTGCCCAAGGTCTCACAATTAGGAAAGGAAGAAACAGCTTGAACAGTGTTTGTTTTGGGAGCTCAGCAGGTGGTGGCTACCATTCATTTCTCTAAGGCACCCTGTTGGCACAATGGATAAGAGCTCAGCTGCTAACTGAAAGGTTGGCAATTTCAACCCACCAACAGCTGTGCAGAAGATAAGATCTGGTGATCTCTCCTGTAAAGACTACAGCTTAGGGAACTTTACTCTATCCTGCAGGGTCACACGGATTAGAGTGAACTTGACTGCAATGTTGTTGTTGTTATTGTTGGTATGTGCTATCAAGTCGAACCCGACTCATAGCAACCCCTCCTTGGGTTTCCGAGGCAGTATCACTACAGAAGTAGATTGTCCAACCTTCCTTCTGAGGTGTGGCTGGTGGGTTTGAACTGCCAGCCATCTGGTTAGCAGTCAAGTGCCCTAGGCACTACGCTGCTGGAGCCCCCTAGCAACAAGCTATAGCAACACTCTACCCTTTTTATTACTCTTAAAATTAAAACAAAACAAAAAAATGGAGCAGCTTTTCACACTGCATAAAGGTGGCTTGTTTTAAAGGAAGTCGGGGATGCGAGAATACAACTGGACCTCTTCTGAGCCCTTTCCATGAACCTATAACTGACGAGGTGGTCTTATTTCACATCTTCCTTCAACCAACCCCATGGTGAGCGCTGGCACTGGGCGCTATTCTCAGCACAAGGACCCGGGGCCTGGGGATGGTAAGTGACAGCTAGTGCGACCCAGAACTTGGACCACCAGGCTCTATTATTGTGCTTAAATCCTGATGGTGTGCAGGCATGTGGAGGACAAGGGGTATGTGTCCTCTGAAAAGGATCAGGCCTGAGACGTACACATCCCTGTAGTTCACGTAGGGGCAAAGAGCCGCTTCTCTTAGTCAGCTTGACAGACAGCAGCTGACAATGCTTCCCTGCTCTCTCCCACTCATCATCGCCCCCACTTTGGGGCCACGGGCAGCAATGAAAGCATGAGAGTGAGCAGGTAATTGTCACGAGCGACTGAGCACTTGGTGCCAGGCCCCTGGAGCAGATGCTGAGGAACTGCCTACACCTGCCACACCCTGCCCAGCAGTTTGCAGAGAAGGAGCACAGGCTGATCAGGCACCTGCTCAACACGTAGGGTCCATTAGGAGGACTCAGGAGGCCCGGCCCTGCTGCCCAGCAGTGGCTTGCTCCCTAACCGGAGACCCGTCCTGACCAGTCTCTGGCCTTAACTCCTTGGAGTGCCACCTACTAGGATCCCCATTCCAGACACCAGAACCTCAGCTTGAATCCCTGGGTCTGAGCCTTTGTCTTGCCACAAGGTTTCTCCCACCAGGAAGTGATGCCTAAAGCGAATCCTCTCTCCCCAGATGGCCCAAGTGGGAGCTTAACAGTGCATCTTCTTGTCTCCTTGGGCCTCTCATCCTGTCTGCACCTTGATGCCCTGCTCCCACCTGTCCCACCCACCCTCATGCTGCCAGTCCTCCTGGCTTCCCACATTCCAGTGTTCCTCAGGTCACTGAACTGGGCCCATGTAGGAAAGGTCACCTACTTGCTGTGTGACATGATGCTGATTCGTAGCCACATCTCTAGCCCCTGACTCCTGCCTTCCTCTTTGTTCTTGGGTAAACAAGGACTCTTTTCCTCCTTCCTTGGTGGCAAGCTTTTTTTTCCTTCATATAATTGCAACGTTGATGACTCTTCCATGTGTCTCAGTGGGAATCTGCTCATCTTTCCTGCAAACTTTTGTTTTTCTATCTAATTTCTAACCATAATGACAAAAGATACAAGCACATTACATTTCACCAAAAACTTTAAAAATCAGTGTCACCTTTGTTTCTTCTGCATTGTGTTACTTCTGAGGACTACACAATTACTCTTGTTTGCTTCTGAAAGATGAGGAAGTGCAGGCTCTGTAATTAAGCCAAGGACCCCAGCAGTCAAGGGCTTCCCACATTAATGGCAGGACAGTCTAATGCTCAGAATTTATTCATATGCAGTTAGGAGACACTCAGCTGTGCTGCAGTCACAAAGAACCCACACACGCCCAAGGGCTGCCCTCATCCATGGCAGGACTGTCCAATACTCAGAACTCACACCCAGGGAAGGAAGGGAGTATCAGTTAGGAAGGCTAGGCTGAGCTGCAATAGCAAAAGAGCCCACACATGCCCGAGGGCTCCCCTCATCCAGAACCCACGTTCGCAGGCACAGGAGAGAGGGAGTATCAGTTAGGAGAGGCTGGGCTGCGCTGTGATAATAAATAGTCCAAACATGCCTGTGGCTGGAAGTGACACAGACGCTGCATGCCCACAGTGGGTTAGCTGGGCGCTGAGGTCCTGCTTCATCATGTTGTCATGCTGAGAGGTAGCTGGACTCTTGCTCTTTGCCACGGCAGACAGAAGAGAACATGGCAGGGAGCACATTGAGTCTTAGCCCTCCCCACCCCACACACACGTGAAACTTGTCACTGCTACTCACACTCTGTCAGCCAGAGCATGACCTCCCTCACAGAGCAAGGAAGGAGAACATTCCCACAGGGCGTGACTCAGAATACCTGTGAATGGTAACGGTCTACTGCTGCTCAGTAAATGGGGAAGGGGGAGATGGAGAGTCACAGAGGGGAGGAGAAAGGAGTGAGGAGACAAGGGAGAAGAGAGGGAAGGAGGGGAGAGGGAAAGAGGAAAAGCTGAGCAGGAAGTGAGAGCCATGTCACATTCGAGAAGACTGAGGCTCAGAGAGATGGCCCGCAACAGGGCAGGGAGCAAAGGCAGAGCCAGGACCACGCATACATCTTCTCCCTCCCAGACTGGTGAGCTCGCATCACACCACTGCACTCAGCACCACAGATGCAGGTGTGGCAATGCGGCTGCAGGAACTACTCACCTGAGCTACTGGCCTTCTGCGTTCTGAAGACCTCTCTTTCACAGCCACCCTCAAGCTCCAAACTTCATTTGCTGGTCATTAGCTCCTATAAGAGGAGCTCTGGTAGCATAGTGCCTAAGGCACTTGACTGCTAATCAGAAGGCTGGCAGTTCAAACCCATCAGCCACTCCTCGGAAGGAAGGTCGGGCAATCTACTTCCGTAGTGATACTGCCTCGACAACCCAAGGAGGAGTCGCTATGAGTCGGGGCCGACTCAACGGTACATAACAACAACAAGCTCCTATGAGACTTCCGTAGTAACTGGGTAACTGCAGAGCAGCTGCTGGGTTCGAACCATCAATCTTTTGGTTAGCAGACAAATGCCTTGACCACTGTACCACCTGAGCTTTTTCTCATGATACAGATGCTTTATTCCAATAGTCCAATGATTTGTAACTTCTGTGGTAACTGGGTTCTTATGAAAACATCAGGTGTGGGCATATATCACCTTTGCCTTTTAAAAACTCAAGGCACTCAAGAGAACCCCCATAGAAGTGATGCCGGGAAGCTTTTGGAAGCAGGACTGGGCTGAACGGGCAAGGCTGCTGAGAGTCCTTGGGAGTGATGACCATCTGTCTCTGGAAGAAGGAAAAACAAAATAAAATAACAACTGCTACTGGTCTACCTGGATATGTTCATGACCATTTTCACAGGTCCTGAGGTGTGGAAATCACTGTTAGAGGCAGGACCAACTGACCCTCTTGGGGTCATTATCACCAAGCCCTAAGTGGTTAACATGTTGACGTATGCTGCACTCCCATCCACATGCATACACGTATATAGCCATATAGCCATATTCCTTCTCTGCTTCCATCCAGCCTGTTCAATTTATGATCAAAGAGATAGGTGTTGACCTTATGATACAAATCATTGGACTATTGGAATAAAGGGTTTCTATCATGAGAAGGGGCTCTGGTGGTGCAGTGCTTATGGCATTTGGCTGTTAACCAAAAGATTGGTGCTTCAAACCCATCAGCTGCTCTGCAGAAGAATGACGAGGAAGTGTGCCTCTGTAGAGGTGCACAACCTTGGAAAACCAATGGGGGTCACTATGAGTTGATGGCAGTGAGTTTGGTTTAATTTTATCACGAGTATCAAGCTGACGTCAGATGGATCTTGACTAAAAGTAAAGAGTACCAGAAAGTTGTTGACCTGTTTTTTATTGACTATGCAAAGGCATTCAACTATGTGGATCATAACACACTATAGATAGCATTGCAAAGAATGGGAATTCCAGAGCACTTAATTGTGTTCATGAAGAACCTGTACATAGACCAGAAGGCTGTCATTCCAACAGAACAAGGGGATACTGCATGGCTTAAAGCCAGGAAGGGTGTGCGTCAGGGTTGTATCCTTTCACCATACTTATTCAATCTGTAGGCTGAGAAAATAATCCAAGAAGTTGGACTCTATGAAGAACATGGCATCAGGATTGGAGGAAGACTCATTAACAACCTGCAATATGTAGAAGACACAACCTTGCTTGCTGAAAGTGAACATAATTGGAAGCACTTATTGATGAAGAGAAAGATGAGATTGTCTGCTTCTGCACACAGCCTTCAGTATAGATTACACCTCAACATAATGCAAACAAAAATCATCACAACTGAACCAATAAACAACATCATGATACCTAGAGAAAAGATTGAAGTCATCAAAGATTTCATATTACTTGGATCTACAATCAACCTGCATGAAAGCAGCAGTTAAGAAGTCAGACATCGTGTTGCACTGGGCAAGGCTGCTGCACAAGATCTCTCTAAAGTGCTGAAAAGCAAAGATGTCTCCTTGAAGACTAAGGTGCACCTGACACAAGCCATGATATTTTCAATTGCCTCATATGCCTGTGAAAGCTGGACAATAAATAAGGAAGACCGAAGAAGAGTTGATGCTTTTGAATTGTGGCGTTGGTGAAGAATGCTGAAAGTACCACGGACTGCCAGAAGAACTAACAAACCTGTCCTGGAGGAAGTGCAGCCCGAATGCTCTTTGGAAGCGAGAAGGGCCAGACTTTGTCTCACCTACTTTGGTCATGTTGTCAGAAAGGACCATTCACCGGAGAAGGGTATCATGCTTGGTAAAGTGGAGGGTCAACCCAAAAGGGGAAGGCCCTCCACAAGATGGATTGACACAGTGGCTGCAACGATGGGCTCAAGCATGGCAAGGATTGTGAGGCTGGCACAGGAGCGGGCGATGCTTTGTTCTGTTGTAACAGGGTTGTTAGGAGTCAGTGCCTAATAACAACAAGATTGTAAGGCATTCCCGCGTGGTGCAGAGGTGAAGCGCTCAGCTGCTAACCACCAGTGGCTCTGCAGGAGAAAGATGAGATTGTCTGCTTCTGCACACAGCCTTGGGAACACTACGGGGCAGTTCTACTCTGTCCCTCAAGATGGCTCTGAGTCAGAATCAGCTCTAAGGCAATGGGTTAGGATCATGGGTATACTGCTGGGTCAAGTTGAACTCTGAGGACTATTATCTGCTGGCATAGCTTCGGGGCCTGGAAGCAGGATTCACACGTGGAAAATGCGTGGTCCATCTCTCTCCTCTCATGTCCACAGAACCTAACACTTTTGTCTTTGAAAATAATGGTAAATAGAAATGTGATTTGCAAACAAATTCAATTCTGGTCAAGATTCAAACTGATAATTAGTTCTTGGAAATGGTGACTGAAGACAACACTTGAAGCCAGTTACTTGCATTTTGAGACTTGTTGCACTACAGCGTGAACTATGTCACCAATGCTCCTAGAGGGCCGGGAGTCCTATTCTCACTTCCCTAAACCCGTTGTATTGCAAGGCTCACCCTGACCCTGGGACAGCACTAGCCCTTAACTGCATGAATGGAAGAGTCTGACTGCTTCACTCGGTGATCATGGCCTGTAAGCTTGATAAGACGAGAAGGAGTCCTTCCTCAGTCATCAATTACCTACCAACTCAGGCAGCTTGGTTCATTGTTGACAACACTTCGCTGACAGTGACAAGGACACTGGTTGGCCCCTTTGCATCTTCCCAGCTACACACTGTCAGGTGATGAGCTTGTCTTGGGGGGAACCAAGGACGTTAACTCTCTTTCTGGCATTGTAAAATAAACAGGACCATGCCAGCTCGTGGGGTGTCCTCCAAACCCACACCATCACTTGCGGTGGAGGAAGACGCACTCTGTGTGTTCTGTTCCTTTGAAGCCATGTTCTTTCAGGTGCAGTGGTCCTTTTAAAGGGTACAGATGACAGCCAGACACTCTCCTCAGGGAGCACCTGGTTCTCCCGCTGATTCTGCGCTGTGGGAGCCCCGTCTACAGAGGAGGAAAATGGGAATCACTTCTTCTGACAGAGGGACTCTTCCCAAGCAGCACTCCCCTGTGGACAAGACCACCACATGTGAGGGCCCCCCGAAGGCTAACCAATGTAAAGCACAAACATGAGGAGCTTGATCATGAATAGGGGGACCCCAGGCCTGTCCTGAGGAAATAGAAGTGAAAAGACACAAAATAGGAAGTGGGTCTATCAGGGAGGATTTCTTGAAGGAGCGCTGGGAAGGTTGATGGAATAATGTGGTGTCGGTTGTTGGAGATGGACAAGGGTAGTGCAAGTGCCAGAGAAGCTGGCACCGAGCTAAAGGCAGGGTTTGGAGAGTGGGCCTCTCTGAGCCCAGAAACGGGGTCACATTGAGGGAAGGAGCACACAGAAGGACAGGAAGGTGATGGGACTGGCCGAGTGGTGCCCAGGGTACAGAGCGTTTCCTACCACCTGTCATTTCCATCCTGGAACATGGACTTTGCAGCACCCACTGCAGTGACTGGGCAGTTACGGAAACATGCTGGGTCTGTCCTGCAGTCTCCTCTTTGCCGTGTTTCCTTGTGCAGTCACTCCCTTCTCCCACCTCCTTGTCTTTTTACACAAGTTTCTTTGGAGATGTCTTTACAATGTGTAACTTACATAACATGGTTCTAAGATCACCATGCCTCTGAATCAAGAGGGGATGGCATGCCTGTCTCCCAGGGATGGGGACAGAGACAAAGGGACTTTGCAACCCTCAGTGTGTGGCGAGAATGAGCACCCCACTGTGTGAAGGGCAGCTGGAGTTTGTCAGATGGAAGCCTAGGTGCCCTTGCCTTGGTGGAAGGAGTGTATGGACACTTGGGAGACTCCAAGTGGGCTGTAAGGGAGGGAGCTGGCACCTCTTGGGCACAAGCACCTCTTGAACCTTTTGCTTGGTGCCGCTGCTGCTGGGGTGCACTGTCTGCACTTCTGAAGTGCCAGCCAGCTCATACCAGGGTCCCCCAAGAAGAAATCCTGAGGGAGCTTGCCAGGCTGGAGGGACAGGGAGGAGTTGTCTTCCCACTGTCTCCGTTTTGTTTCTGTTAACTTCTTATCTAGTTGTGTATCCTGCGAATGTCACCCTGCCAGGAGTCCTTCACCCAGCAGGGGAAATGCCTTCCTGGAGCTATGATGTATCAGGGTCAGCGATCATAGCCACCAGACCCCTGCCCACCATCTGGGTCCCAGCCCCCTCCTGCAGCTCAGAGACACCACTGGAATCCGAGCAGCCCACGCCTACCCCAGAGGGGCTTCAGCTCTGTAGGAATGGAGCTCCATTATCCCAAGTTCCAATAATCCAACGCTCCCCTTTGTTGTCCTGCACCAGGCACTGCTGTTGCTTCAGCAGCTACTGCTCCTGTGATCTCCTGGTAGTGGGTGCGGAGGAGTCAGCCCCATGTGACAGACTGGAACTGCCCAGAGGTTTGTCTTGGCTGTAATCTCTACAGAACCATATTGCAAGGTCTTTCTCCCATGGAGCCTCTGGACAGGATCGGCCCACCAGCCGAGTACTTAACCCTTACACTACCGTCAAATTCTTTAGCTCTTTAGGAGTCCTGGTGGCATAGTGCCTACAGCATTTGACTGCTAATCAGAAGGTTGGCGGTTCAAACCCACCAGCCTCTCCTCTGAAGAAAGGAAACCCAAGAAGGGGTACCTATGAGTTGGAGTGAGTTTGTTTTTTGGTTTATCTAATTGTTTTATCAGGAGTACCTGAGTGGTGCAACTAATTTACACATTCAGCTGCTAACTGAAAGGTTGATAGTTCAAATCCACCCAGATGCTAGGTGGAAGAAAGTCCTGGCAATGTACTTCAGAAAAATCAGTTCTTGAAAACTCCATGGAGCTCAGTTCTATTCTGACACATACAAAGTCGCTGTGAGTGAAAGTCAACTGAATAGCCACTCATTTTAATTGCTCTATCAGTCACCCAGTTAATGACTTTATTATACTGAACCACCACTCTTTATATTAAGTTCTTTCTGTCTAAATAGTTGGTGTAGTTGTGACCTCTTGACCGGCTCCCAGCTCATACTTGTTGTTGTTGCTGTTGTTGTCAGGTGTTGTGGAGTCAGCTCCAATGCATGGCAACCTCGCACACAGCAGAACAAAACCCTGCCCAGTCCTGC
>NW_006921625.1:2421893-2431529 GCF_000298275.1 Orycteropus afer afer
AGGTGAAATGAAGCCTGACCATTCTCCCCTCCCAGGAGCATTCCAGCTGCATTTTGTCCAAGACAGATCTGTTCCTCCCTCTGGCAGCCCATGGTATTTTCAGTATTCTTGCCGACACTACAATTCAAAGGCATCAGTTCTTCATTTGGTCTTCCTTATTCACTGCCCAGCTTTCACATGCATATGAGGCAATTGAAAATACCATGGCTTGACTTAGGCACACCTTAGTCTTCCAAGTGACATCTTTCCCCTTTAATGCTTTAAAGTGGTCTTTTGCAGCAGATTTGTCCTGTGCAATACATCATCTGATTTCTTGGCTGCTGCTTCCATGGGTGTTGATTGTGGATCCAGGTAGAATGCAATCCCTGACAACTTCAGTCTTTTCTCCACTTATCATGATGTTGCTCATTGGTTGTGAGGATTTTTTTCCTCATGTTGAGGTGTAATCCACAGTGAAGACTATAGTCTTTGATCTTCATCAGTAAGTGCTACAAGTCACCCTCACTTTCAGCAAGCAAAGTGTGTCATCTGCATATTGCAGGTTGTTAATGAGTCTTCCTCCAATCCTGATGCTGCATTCTTCTTCATATAGTCCAGTTACTTGGATTATTTGCTCAGCATACATATTGAAAAAGTATGGTGAGAAGAAACAACCTTGATGCACACCTTTCCTTATTTTAAACCATGCAGTATCATCTTGTTCTGTTTAAATGACTACCACTTGGTCAACGTGTAGGTTCCTCATGAGCACAACTATGGATTCTGGAATTCCCATTCTCCATAATGTTATCCATAATTTGTTGTGATCCACCCAGTTGAATGCTTTTGCATAGTCAAGAAAACACAGATAAACATCTTTCTGACATTCTTTGCTTTCAAAATTCATACATAGCCTTTATGAAAATGACGTTGCTGAAGGGAGTGCCATGCAGTGGGAGGAGCCTTGGCCCCCAAGCCAGGACAGGGTCCAAACTGACTTAGCCACAGACTAGCTCCAGGACCTGGGAAAAACAACCTG
The DNA here is from genome assembly GCF_000298275.1 of Orycteropus afer afer. NCBI lineage: Eukaryota > Metazoa > Chordata > Mammalia > Tubulidentata > Orycteropodidae > Orycteropus > Orycteropus afer. Next base: position 2,422,912 of record NW_006921625.1, read on the forward strand.
CATTTTCTCTCCCTTAGTGTTCTATTCTGTAAAGTTGGGGTCTACTTTGTAGAGTTATTCTGAATATTAAGGCAGTTAAAATATGTAAAATCCAGACATCCCCTAGAACATAAAGAGCACTGAACAAACGCTGTTGCTGTTGCTGTTGCTGTCGCTGTTTTTCGTGGTTGCCATCAAGTAGGCCCCTGACTCATGACAACCCTGTGCACAACATCACAAAATTTTGCCTGGTCCTTGGCTATCCCCACGGTCAGCTGCATACGGAAGTATGATGATGCATTGGGTTTCTTTGGCTGATGTTTAGAAACCAATCAGCATGCCTCTCTTCCCAGCTCATGTTTGTCTAGAAGCTCCGCTGAACCTGTTCAGTGTCACAGCAACACATACGCTTCCACTGACAGGTGGGGGCTGCTCACGAGGTGCGTTGGTTAGGAACCCAACTCAGCTCTCCTACAAGGAAGGCGGGAATCCTACCACTGAACCACCAATGTCCAATATTAGCTATTATTATTTATTGTTATAAAAATGCAGAAGAGTACTTTTAAATAGGTAAAAAAAAAAAAAAACCTCCTTGAACGTTACTTCCTAATTATAATAATGAAGGATTCTGGTAGCACAATGGTTAAGGCATTTGCTGCTAACTGAAAGGCTGCTGGTTCGAACCCACCAGGAGCTCCGAGGAGAAATATGAAGCAGATTTACAGGTGTTTATGGAGCAGATTTACTCTGTCCTGTAAGGTCACTATGACTCAGAATCAACCTGGTGGCAGGGGAATTGGTGGGTTTAATAATAATTATTATTAATATCAACATCAACACAGATATTTTAATGATAAGGGAATGGAATAATGAGTATAAGAAAGTAAGAAATATACCTATTAGAATAGGATCTTAATATGCATAATTGTTTGATAAGTGCATTAAGTCTAATTTTATTAGGGAAACAAAGAACAGAAGTGAAACTAAACTTTGGATAAATTTTTCTTTTCTTTATGCTTCATTTCATGAAAATTCCACTTAAGATTTCAAAGAGAAATATTGAGGTCTGAGTCATTCTTTAAATTGTTTCAATTTTTCTCAGTAAAGATTGACTCCTATTCTGGGGGAAGAGATTTAAGAGGCGTAGGATTTTACCCACTCCCTCCTCACATCTTCCATTTTTGTTAGAGGTAGTAGTATTACTGTGATTGTGGTTGTCTGATTTATACGACATCCTGTCCATGACTGTAATGTTCTTAGTTGTTTATTATCAGTTCTGTGAGCCCTAGTGCTACAGACCTGCCGCTCCTGTGAACTCTATTTTTATTCATCTCTTCGTTTTCAAAATTCAGTTGTCAAATAGACCTTCAAGAGGATATAGAGCTGTGATATTCCCTGAGCTCCTCCATAGCTGAAAATTGGGAGGCTGGTGTTTCAGCATTATAAACGGGCAAAGTCTCTCCTAAGCATACATTTAGAAATGCTCTGACCCACCCAAACCCTTGCCCTCAAGTCGGATCTGACCTATAGCGACCTCTCCTTGGGTTTCTGAGGCAGTATCACTATGGAAGTAGATTGCCCAACCTTCCTTCCAAGCAGTGGCTGATGGGTTTGAACCACCAGCCTTTTGGTTAGCAGTCAAATGCCTTAGGCACTACGTCACCAGGAATGCTCTATTTATCATTATTTCCTTGGACTGTCAAGCAAAGAGTTATAAAATGAGTTAATGATGGGTCAACTTGCCAGGTGTTCTATGACCTCCAGTCCCACCCTGCTACCCTGAACAGCTTGCTTGGATTGGCCATAGGATGGAGCTGGATGTCACGCTTCACCTATGGCTACTTTCAGGGGAAACATCCCATCCCAAGACATCTCTCCCATACCTATGCTCTGCAGTGGGCTGTGTGTCCTGGAAATTCTGGAGTGTGGGTTCCACCTCTGTAGTGAATGGAAGAACCATTCCTACCTTTAGAGTGGGGCTTTTCATTCCTGACCACAGGTTTCACCTGGGACAATGTCTCTGAACTTGAAGGACTCTGCTTATCAGTAATGTACCTTGAAGTGCAGTTGTAATGGAAAGAAGTTTCCTGGTTTTCCTTTCCTGAAAATATATTTACTTCACATTTTTAATTGACTTTGAGGCATAATTTACTTAGATGAAAGTACACCTACATTAAATGAATAGCTGAGTGTGCTTTGGCATCATGTAACCATCACCGCAATCAAGACACACAACACTCCCTGCCCAGTTTCCTCCTGTCTCTTCTACATGCACTTTACCAGCCCATTATGAACTCAAGGCCCAGCCAATCTCTAATTTGCATTCCATCACTCTATTCAGTCTGTTCTAGAATCTCATATAAATGGAAGTTTTCAGTGAGCACTTTTGTGTCCAGCTTCTGTTGCTCAGCATGCTATTAAAATCAGTCATGTTATTGTATCAGTAGTTAATTCTTGGTATTGTCACACAGTGTTTCATTAAGTGAATGTACTGGAATGTGTTTATCTTTCTCTTCTTGATGTATATATGTGTTGCTCCCAGTTTTCACCTTCACTTTTGAATGAAGGACATAAATATCTAGATTGAAAGTATTTTTCTTCTAACACTTTATAGATGTCTTTCCAGGATATCTAGGTAGATGAATGGCCTGGATATTTCCATTTAAATATGAACCTCCCCATGGAGCCTCAAAAATACTATATGTACACAGCAAGAAGAAAAAAAAAATATCTTCAGCATAACAAATGTCAAAGAATTACACATTTCAAATTATCTATTATCAGATAATTAATAGCCACACTGTAGCACAGCTACTTCTTGAGCTTCCATAGTAAGTCTTTGTGGAAATACAGTGTGGTTTTGGAAAATGTACAGGAAAAGAGAAGAGAGAAACAAAACGTTTGAGATGTACCTAAAAATAGCCCTCAGAATACAATGTCTGTTCTTATGGCTAAAACGAAAAAAAAAAAAAAAAATCTACTGATCAAGGCACTGGTTATAGGGAAGGTAACATAAATCAGGTGGGATTTAAAGATGCATTTTAAAAATAATAATAAGCTCAGGAAAATAACTAAGAAAATGAAAATGAAGTAAAGAAAGTATTTAAAAGGGTCAGAGAAAAGTAGTTGAAGTGAAGTATAGGCAAGAAAACAAAATCTAACATACGTATAATTGGAGTCCCTTAAAAAGAAAACAAAACAATGAATTACAATTAACAGGCCAACCTATAATTTACTGATATTTTCCAGAAATAAAGGAGGACATAAATCCACATTTGGAGAGTTTCACAAGAATAGGAAAATATTGAATGTATCATCTCAAAAATAGAGCCTAATAAAACTATTAGAATAAAATTGTTAAATGGTAAAGAAATGATTCTCAGGATCTCAAGATATAAATATAAGGATAGCACACAAGGAAAAGAAAAAGTAGAGTAGCATCAGGCTTCTCAAAGCAACAATGGTACAGAATTTCCAACATTCTCAAAGATAGAATGTGTGAACTAAGAATTTTATGTTCAACCCAAAGCAACCAGTCTAATGTCTTGGCTCAGAGATTAACTATTTTAATCATTTAAAGACTCATGAAATGCAGTTCTCATGATCTGTTCTTAATCCACTAGAATACGAGCTTCTTCCAACCAAGAGATGACTGAAAAAGCCTGGGTAAAAGACTGATGATGACCATTTCATATATTTCATTGAAAACTTAAGACAGAAAAAGATCTGGAAGGAGGATGGAAGAATAGTATATAAATATATATTTTGACAAAAATAGAAAGCATAAAACTAAGAGGAAAAGTGAAGGAGAAAGGGAAAGAGAAAATATGTTTATTGTTTATGGTATAGAGCACAGGTGGATGGCAAGGATACCATGAAATCTGATTAAAAAAAAAAAAAAAGCAGTAAAATACTACTAATAAGGTGGAGACTAAGGAAGTTTTAAAATGCGTAAGTATGAAGATGCCACTGGAACAGAGCACTACCAAAAACAACAACTGTCATTGAGTCAATTCAGAGTCTGAGCAACCCCATAGGACAGTATAACTGCCCATAGCGTTTCTAAGACTAATCTTTAAGGAAGCAGACTGCCACTTCTTTCTCCCATGGAGCTTCTGGTGAGTTCAAAGTACCAATCTTTTGGTTAATAGCCAAGCACTTTAACCATTGTGCCACCAGGCCTCCATGAATAAAACACACACCTATTTAAATACCAAGAAGAAGAAGAAGAAAAGTAGAGGAAACCTGTCACAGAAGGAAATAAATTATGAATAAGCATGGCAATCATTACATAAAATAATATAATTGCATTGAGACTGAAGATACAGTCATATCAATAAATATGAACTAGTTTGACCTTCTAGAGGAAATTATTTTCAGTTAGTGGTACAAAGAAAGACTCAAGTACATGCAGCATACACAAGACACACTTAAAAACACAGTGATTCAGAAAGGCTAAAACACAAAGACAGGCAAAGCCTTAACAGGCTGACAAATACAAAAAAGCAGAAGCTAAGATCCTGAGTGCAAAGTGTTAGAAAGAAAGATGTTGAACATTACATTAAAGAAAGAAAAATCTCTCAACATGATGTTATCCTGTAGTCTTCTGAACCTTATTTCTATTGGAAGTCCAGCTTTTGGTCTTCTTGTTGATTCCCTGAGTATAGTGATATTTCCTACCTCTGGCCACTTGTAAGATCCTTTTGTCTTTGATTTTCAGCAAGTGGAGAATGATGTTCCTAGGTGAGATTTTCTTTGCATTTATCCTGTTGCTGTTGAAAATCCCTTCTCTGTGTTTTGACCTGTGAGCTACTGTTTTCTCCTGGTTTCTAGAACCCTTACCTGTACAATTTGCAGGGAAGTTATTGCAGATCTTTCAGTTCATTTCTCTGAGGTTCTCTTTGCTCAAGAATTTACACCATCATTTTCAGCCATTTTGTCATCTCTGAACCCAAACCTCAGAAACTGATTCTTTCTTCCTGAGTTCTACCTACCTCTCAACTCCCAGCCCACCCAACCCTTTTAAAAGGAGTACATCCTCAGGAAACATTAAAGTAAATGTGGAACTCACCTCTCATACTTACCTTCCCTCGGGGACCATAATTATACTTCAGTGGGCCCTGGTCTTACCTATGGGTGGCACTCACAAGGGTATTAAACAGACTTGTGAGAGCACACATAATCCTTGCCTGCATTCATTTCTCTCCATCTCTTCATAGCAGTAACACACACACACATTTTTATAATTGTTTCCACAAAGATGTTTCTTCTAATATGCCTGTCATTGCCAGGGACAAAGTACTGTACCTTTTCTGAAGCTGATGTAAACAAGGGCCATAAAAAGATAATATTTGAATTTTGCAATTCCCAGAAATTTAAGAATAATTAGTAATCCTCTGAGGAAAGATAGCATCCTAAATACAATAACAGCAGCAAAATTGTCAAAACAGTGAAGGCAGAAAGCATTATGACATCTTGTACGGTTACTTACATTCAAATCCAGAAAAAGAAAACTTGTTTAAAATGTATTATCAGCCCCACTAAATTATTATCCAGTGTCATACATTCTCTGTTAAAAAACAGGCATACCTAATTAAATTTAAAACATCCCCAACATATATGTTTATTTTAAACCTATGTGATATACTTGATGGCAATTTGGAATGCCATCCCAAATTGTCAGAATAAAAATTATTGATTTGCATAAGTACTGCATTTTTATTTTTACCAAACATATCTTAATTCTATCTGTAAAACGGCCCTAAGAAATGCCCAGGTGTGAAGGTTATAGGTGTACTCTCCTGGACAGTACAGACACAGGGCAGATCATTTGTAAACTATGGTTCTCATCATCCTTATAGGGGTGCTTGTTATGGGTTAAATTGTGTCTTCCCAAAAACATGTATTGGAATACTAGTCCCTACACTTGTGGGTGTAATCCTGTTTGGAAATAGGGTTTTCTCAGTTATGTTAATGAGGCCATTCCAGTGTAGGGTAGATCCTAAACCTAATCCCTTCTGAGTTATTAAAAGAGAAGGTTGGACACAGTCATATATGGGGGGGGGGGCAGACAGATGTCACGTGAGGATCAAGAACCAAGGAACCTCCAGGGTTGCTGACAAGGAAGGAGTCTGCATGGCTGAGATTCTGATTTGGACTTCTAGCCTCCAGGGCTGTGAGAAAGTACATGTCTGTTCCTTAGAGGCACTCACTTGTGGTATTTTTGTTACAGCAGCACTAAGAGGTTGAGACAGGCTACGATGAGGCTAATTTTATTAGCAGTGTTTTGCATTATTGGAACACAGTACTTTTTGATTCTTGAATTTCTTTGTAAAGATATGCAGTGTAGTAAATTACATAATATGATTTTCTAGCCATAAGTCTTTGTGAACTCCATGGTGGAATTTGCCATGAACAACTGAATTGCACCTGATTGCTAAAGTTTTCCACCTGGGGTATTCCTGTTGAACCAGCCTGAAGTAATCTTCTGGGAAGTTCTCTCTTCTCTCAGGTGTATAGAATTCTGAGATTGGGATTGGTTAGTTTGGCAACTCTGCCAGGCTTAAAAGAAGCCCTCCTAGAGGCAGAAGGAATCTCTCACTGCTGGCTGAGAGATGCAAGAGGCATGCATTGCTGAGAGAGAGATGCCAGAGATATGCATTGCTGAGAGAGACCCTGAAAGACACACACTGCTGAGAGAGACTGTCGGCTGAGAGATGGCAGGCTGAGAGAGACTTAGCATGTTCCTGAACTTGAATTATAACCTGTTCCTTTCCTACTAAACCCCATAATCTGTGAGTTCTGTCTGGCCACTGCAGTGAATTAGCAAACCCAGCAGAGAGGTGGTGGGTGCTGTGGGAGGAACGGTTGGTGTCAGGGTTGGAGAAAGGGCTGGAAGGAAGTAGCACATCTGGCCTCACAGCAATAGGCCTTGGGCTACTGATGGTGATTCTATCTTGCTCCTGTGGGGTTAGAGGCGGTCAGAAGATACAGCCTCCTTGCCTCTTTGGCGAGATATTTGGAGAATTGGCTTATTTATATCCCAAACAGCCAACTAAATCAAGTCTGAGCCTCTCTGCTTGGATATCTATGCCATGAATCCCTGCAAATGACCGCTTCTATAAAACCTTCATCCCCTTGGAAACTATACCTCGCAGTGGTAATGAGCAGAGCCATTGGTGACTGAATCTTCCAGGGGACATCCCTGCACACAAATCCAGGCTGTCACAGCCTTGCATTTTAGGAAAAGGAGTCAGGCGGCTCCAAAGATGTCCAGCACCCCTGTGCCCTTTTCTGAATGTTCTGAAGGGTGCTCTGGTTTAATTTATAAAATGTGCTGCTGGCTTGAGGCATGAAAACAGACAAACACCTCAGCCAGTGAGCACCAGTAAACATGAAGACTGTCTTTCCAGCAGCCCATGTCAAACTCCAGCATTCCAGAACTTTCAGCAGAGACTGGTGGAGTCCAGAGCCAAGGGGTTTGGTTGCTATATCCAGGTCCCTTCCTGAATTAATTTCTGTCACAAGGTCTGTATTTTAGCTTGAAAAGTGAACAAGGAATACTGATGTTGAAGAAGCACCTACCAATATTCTTGTGAGAGGTAAAACCTGGATAGCAGAATTGAGCATTTCACTCCTGATCCAAATTTCATCATCTTTCTTTAAAGAGATGGAAAAACTAATTGCCAACTTTATATGGAAAGGAAAGAGACCCCAGATAAGTAAAACACTCCTAAAGAAGAATAAAGTTGGAGGCCTCACACTCCTTGATCTCAACACTTACTATACAGCCATAGCAGTTCAAACATCCTGGTACTGTACAATGAAAGACCCACAAACCAACAGAACAGAATTGAGAACCCAGAAGAAATCCATCCACCTATGGACAGCTAATCTTTGATAAAGGGCCAAAACTCATTAAATGGGGAAGAGATAGTCTTCTGATAAGTAGTACCAGCAAAACTAGATATCCATTTGCAGAAAAACGAAACAGGACCCATATCTCACACCATATACGAAAACAAACTCATGTTGGATCAAAGACCTGAATGTAAAACCTAAAATCATAAAATCAAATAAAAAATAGTGACAGATTTAGGAGTCTTAATTCAGGGTGTAAAAACACTATCAAAAGACAAAATAGTTGGCTGAGCTCTCCTAAAAATTAGACACTCAGGAACATCAAAATATTTCACCAGAGGAATAAAAAGAGAACTCACAGACTGAGAAAAAAAATGGGGATAACAAGAAATCAGACAAAGGTCCAACCTCTAAAATTTATAGAAAACTTCAACACCTTAACAAAAAGAAAAAAAGATAAATAATTCCATTTAAAAATAGGCAGAGGACATGAGCACTCACTTCACCAGAGAAGATATTCAAGTAGCTGATAAACACATGAAGAAATGCTCACAATCATTAGCCATTGTTGTTGTTATGTGCCGTCAAAGCGGACCCAACTGATAGTGCCCCTCCTTGGGTTTCCAAGGGGGTATCACTACAGAAGTAGATTGCCCAACCTTCCTTCCAAGGAGTGGCTGATGGGTTAGAACCACCAGTCTTCTGGTTAACAGTCAAGTGCCTTAGACACTATGCTACCAGAGATGCAAATCAAAACAACAGTGAGATATCATGTCACT
>NW_006921625.1:2432189-2432867 GCF_000298275.1 Orycteropus afer afer
GGTTATCAGTCAAGTGCCTTAGGCACTATGCTACCAAAGCTCCTAACTACAGGGTAGACACACATTCATTTGGGTAAAGGGAAAATATTGGGGGGAAAAAAAAGAAAGAAAGAAAAATAATAATAAAATGTTACCACCACACACACGAATTTAGCATTGATTTACTTTGGAAATCAATGCAACCTAAGAATCATTTTGGAAATTAATGGAACATATAAAACGATTTTGAGAATGAATGCAACATATAAAAGAAATTTTAAATGTCTTTTCCATAGTGTTCAATCTAGAGAATGTTTTAGAATATTTCTTTGTCCATTTCTGACAAAGGGAACACTGAGATTCTTTCCTGGCCCAAGAATGGACCGTGGTTTGATATTTTGTCCACTGTACTGGGATATGCAAGTTTTAGGCTAGTTCTCCAGTGGCCCAAGCCGGGAGTCCAGCAGACCTCTGCTCTCCACACCACTCAGGCCTCCTGGCGTCTGTTGCTGATTTGAATTCTCACCCTGTGCAGGGTCAGGCCTCCTTCTCTACCCAGGGGGATGCCTGTCAGAGTTGTGCCTCTGACAGACTCCTGTGTTTGTCTGACAGGATTTATCATTGTTGTTAGTGCTGTCGAGTCAACTCCAACTCAGCAACCCTATGTATGACAGAATGAAACACTGCCCGTTCATGCAC
>NW_006921625.1:2433222-2434006 GCF_000298275.1 Orycteropus afer afer
GTTATCCATAATTTGTTACAATCCACACAGTTTAATGCCATTGCATAGTCAATAAAACACAGATAAACATCTTTCTGATATTCTTTGCTTTCAGCCAAGATCCATCTGACATCGGCAATGATATCCCCTCAGTCCACATCCTCTTCTGAATCCAGTTTGAATTTCTGGTAGTTCCCTGTTAATATACTGCTGCAAACGTTTTTTTTTTTTTTTTTTTTAATTATTTTCAGCAAAATTTTACTATGTGTGATATATTAATGATATTAATTGATAATTACCACATTCTGTTGGATCACCTTTCTTTGGAATGGAAACAAATATGGATCTCTTCCAGTTGGTTGACCAGGAAGCTGTCTTCCAAATTTGATGGCATAGAAGAGCAACTGCTTCCAGAGTTGCATCTGTTTGTAGAAACATCTCAATGGATATCCCATCAATTGCTGGAGTCTTGGTTTTTTGTTGTTGTTGTTGTTGTTTGTTTGTTTCTTTTTTTGCCAATTCCTTCAGTGCAACTTGAACTTCTTCTTTCAATAGCTTTGGTTCTTAGTCATATGCCACCTCCTGAAATAGCTGAACATTTATCAATTCTTTATGGTACAATGACTCTTTATATTCTTTTCTGATTTAGTGCCGCGCTGACAAGAAATATACCACAAATGGGGTGGCCTTAACAAACAGGAGTTTATTCTTACAATTTGGAGGCTTTAAGTCCAAGCTCAAAGTGCCAGCCTCTAGGGGCTGGGTAAAAGCCCTTCAACCAGCTCTGCCTCCTGCTTCCAGCCCA
>NW_006921625.1:2435846-2436716 GCF_000298275.1 Orycteropus afer afer
CATGATTGTTCTCTCCAAGGAGTGTATCTCTAAGGGTAATATTTTAAAGCACTAAACCTAAGTGTGTTTGTTTCCAGGTCCTCTCTAGTATCCCCAGGTGACCTGTGGTGAGTGCATCCTGTGTTTTAGGGGAAGAAAACACATCTAGAAGAAAATGGTCAAGGCTAAGAACCGAGTTTTAAAAGAGCTGGTCTTAAAATTGAGAATGTGACAATGTTTAGAAAGCAAGCACTTTTGGTTTTTAAAAGCCAAGCTTTTTTTGAGAGGAAAAAAGGGGTATTTAAGAGGCTCTGAAGCCAATCCATGCAAAATAAAGATCATTTGAGGCATAAAGAATGAGACAAGGACAGGTGAGTCCTCTGTCTTACAAAGACACAGCATGGAAAGGACAAGGCTATCCTGATACACAGAGAGGGGAAGCAGTACCTAGGACTGAGGGTAGGGAAACAGGAGCACAGTGTAATGGCAGTATAACAGCCCCAAATGTCCACATTCTCACCCCTGGGACCTGTGGATCCACTGTCTCATATCACAAAGTGACTCTGCAGGTGTGACGAAGTCAGACCTTGAGGTGGAAGATTACCCTGGATTACACAAGTGGACCAATGTGATCACCAGGGTGTTTGGACTCTGCAAACATTTCCAGCTGCAGAGACCCTGACAGACAGCAACAGGAGAGGGACTCAACCCTTTCTCTGCCTCAGGATGGCGGAGGGCACAACCAGCAGTGCAGACATCTCTAGAAGCTGGAAGAGGCAAAGAAGCAGATTTTCCCCTGGAGCCTTCACAAGGAAGGCAGCCCTGCCCACACCTTGATGTTAGCTCAGGGCGACTTATATAACATAATAAATTCTGGTTGTTTTAAGCAAC
>NW_006921625.1:2438791-2442865 GCF_000298275.1 Orycteropus afer afer
TCCATGAAAGAGAGAAAGGCCCTCAACAAGATGGATTGACAGACACAACAATGGGCTCAGGTGTAGCAAGGATCATGGGACTGGCACAGGACCTGACAGTGTTTTGTTCTGCTGTACATAGGGTTGCTATGGGTTGGAGATGACTCCACAGCCCCTAACAACAACAAGCCACCCAGTGGCTCCATGGGAGAAATAGCTGGCTAGCTCTCCTGTAAAGATGATAGCCTAGAAAGCCCTAGGGGCTGTTCCACTCTGTCACGTGGAGCCGCTGTGAGTGGGACTCAAAAATCAGCCTCAAACAATCACATGCCCTTGGAACCTTGAATGGTGTCTGGCACTTTGTAGATGATGACAAGCATTTATTGAGTGTGTAGATGGTGTCTTAGATGTTCAGTAAACATCCGTTGAGTGAAATGAGTGAGCACTGCATCCAGACAGTGAAGTTATGAGGGAAATGGGCAGTCCTGGATGGCAAGTCCTTAAAGTCTTGGGGAAGCTGCAATACAGTCAGAAAGAAGATCTACAATAAGAAAGCAAGCTCCTGAGAGGAAACGGAGGTGCTGCTCTGAAGCCACCACAGGGACACATACAGACAAGGAAATCATGGGGCTCCCGCAGTCCCAAAACCTATTGAAGTGATCACTGTGAATAAATGAAGATAAGATGGTGTGTGTCTCTCTGCCAAAGACTCCAAAAATGATTGTGTCCCTGCATGGATAGCTGACAAGGCCTTACTCACTCTGACTCCATGAAGCGTGCTTTGTACTGGGCAGGGTGGGGGTGGGGGTGCGGAGGTTCTGCAGCATGGCATCCAGCACGAGCTGGGAACCAAAGGGCTGATAGTCCTTGTCTGGTCATCACTGACCTGTGGTGAAATTGAGTTTCCTCGTGCCTGTTTGGAAATACACAATTCAGAAAAGTCATTTTGGCAGTATTTACAGATGTCTGCTGTCTGATTCACTGCCATCCTTCATCTCAGAAATAGCTTTGTGCCATTTCCCAATGGGCTGGACAGTGATACCCTAGCTTCATTTTCCCCCAAGACACCAGTGGCATCCCAGCACTTCTGTTCTTCAACTTCATTTCAGGATCAAAAGGTTATTTCTAAGTGTGTAAGCAGAGCTCTGGTGTAATTCTCTCTCCAGCCTGCTGCCAGCTACATGCAAATGAGCTTTAAAAAAAAAAGATTATTGTGATTTGGGTGAAAGTTAACAGACAAAATTCATTTTCCATGCAGCAGTTCATACTTTTTTTTTCATGATATTGACTGCATTTCCCCACAACATAACAGTTCTCTTCCCACTTCCTCCTGTAGTTACCTCTTCCCTGTGTCCTTCTCTCCCATGTTCTTCCAACTCCCTCCCTGAGCAAACACTGCCCTTCTGTTCTCCCGTGATTGTTCACTCCAAGGAGTGTATCTACCTGATGTAAGTGTTCACCCCATATGCCTGTCTACTGTTTGCCTGGAAGCCACAGGAGTGAGTTCAGTTCCAGACCTGAATTGCAACTAGTGGCCATAATCTCAGGGGTCTCACCAGGCTCTATTAGACAACCAACATGGTCTCTTTTTTTTTTTTTTTTTTTCATGATTTTGAGTTTTGTTCTACATTGTTCTTCCACTCTATCCAGAATCTCCTACACAGATCATCCTCTGAGTGGTTCACAGTCTGGTCTTGTGGTCATAGAGGCTGAAGATAGCATGGTCTACTAGTCTCTTGGACTAATTGTTTCCATGTGTCTTTGGTTTTCTTCATTCTTCTTTGCTCTGGATGAGGTGAGATCCATCGTTGCATCTATATGGCCACTTGAAAGCTTTTAAGACTCCAGTTGCTACTCACCAAAGTAGGATGTACAACAATGATTTTGTGTAGTATGTTATGCCAACTGAGCTTGATGTACCTTGCAACCATAGTCCCAAGCCCACAGGTCCAACTACTGACACAAATGAGTTTTTAAAGAAGAATAAATACAACGAAGAGATGCCATGGATTTGCATAGATGAGCTGTGAACATGGGGAAGATGGAAAGGGAGGTGAGAGGAGAGTGCCTTTAATCTCTCGAGACTGAAAGAGAATTCACACTTGACGGCAGTTATTTTCACCTGGTGCCCTGGGCCACCTGGATGACTTCAGGGCAGATTTGTGGATGAGTCTGCATGCAAGGACCCACCTCCTCACAATGGGGCAGATCTCACAGGGACGTGACCCTCCATTCTGGGAGCTGCCGTCCACAGCAGAGGGGTAGCGAAGACTGAGAAAGGGCCTCTGAATGGTGGCTGCACCCGGATCTGCAGCCACCTCAAGTCACCCCAAACATGATGACTGAAAACCACATTTAGTCTCTTGCAGTACTGGAGGCCCAAGTCCAAACTGAAGGTGTCAGCAGGGCTGTACTCCCTCTGAAGGCTCTAGGACAGGACCCTTCCTTGCTTCTTCCAGATTCTGGTGGCTCCAGGCATTCTTTGGCTTGTAAACACATCATTCCAGTCTCTGTCTCCAACTTCACATGATCTTCTCTGTGTCTCTGCCTCTTCCTCTTTCTCCTGTAAGGACAGTAGTCATTGAGCACAGAGTTCAGCCAGCCTGCTGCCTACAGGCCCTTCTGGCATCCTCATCCCCCAGGATGAGGATGTAGAGGATGTAGGAGGTGGTTGTTGTTGTTGTTATGTGCCATCGAGTCTGAACTGACTCATAGCGACCCCTTCCTTGGGTTTCCAAGGCAGTATCACTACAGAAATAGATTGCCCCATCTTCCTTCCAAGGAGTGGCTGGTGGGTTTGAACCACCAGCCTTCTGGTTAGCAATCAAGTGCCTTAGGCACTATGCTACCAGAGCTCCCGATGTAGGAGGTAGAGGATGAATATCCCAGCTTCCTGCTCAGGGGAAACTGTGAAACATACTCCACACCAAACCAAACACCAATCCACCTGCCATCAGGTTAATTCCAACCCCTGAAGAGCCCATGTGGGTCCGAGTAGAGCCATGATCCATAGGGTTTTCAATGGCTGGTTTTTCACAAGTAGATCATGAGGCCTTTCTTCCTGGGTGCTTCTGGGTGGACCCAAACCACCACCGTTTCTTTTAGAAACCAAGCAAATTAACCATTTGCTCCACCCGGGAACTCCTTATTCTACATGAGGGGCCAGACAACTGCAGTCCAAGGGCCAAATCTGGCCCAGGACTCATACTTCTAAATAAAGTTGTATTGGAACACTGTCACCACATCCACTTGCTAGTCCACAAGATGAAAATACCTGAAGCCTGGCCATCTACAGAAAACATTTTCCAACCTGGGGTTTACATGCCTCCCTGTACCCAGGACAGCTGATCTGCCTGCACACAGTGATACCCTGTCATTATCCCACTGTCCGCCAGCTTTGTCCTGACCTATCTGGATCCTCTACCCTGGCTCCTGGCTCCAGGCTCCAGGATGCCTTGCCATATAAACTGCCTGTAGCCAGGTCCACACCTTGGGAAGTTAGGATGATACCTGGTACCTCACAGATGGAAGTCCCCTTACAGGGACAGAATGGCTGCCAAAGTGGAAGGGATTGAGTGCAGAGCCCTGGGCATGAAGCTGTCACCAAAACCCCAGTGGAAGACCAGTGTTGTATCCAGGAGCAGAGTAGGCCTCAAGCCCCAGAGCGTCTGTCAGTGCAAGCACGTATACAAGAATGAGGCGTCTCTCCTTTGAGCAACACACGCACTGTGCTCATCAAGGTGTGCCTATGAGTGGCAGGTGCCCAGGTAGTGCCTGCGGGTGGCAAGCGCTCAGTGGGCACACCCAACAGGAGGCTCCTTTGACTGCCTGCCCCCCCTTGCTCCACTCAGTAAGACATTCAAGGTCATCAAACACATCCCATAATGCTTGGGAAAAGATGGGGATGCAGGAGTGTTGCCCAGTGACCTAGTACATGGCCTGTCTGTTCTCCAGCCTCCTGCTGCTCCCGGGCAACCTGGGGGATGTCTTTGTTCTCTCTCTGCCAGAACTCGTCCAGCCCAAGGCAGCAGAGTGGCTGTGAGCATACGTCCTGACCCGCATCCCAGCCAGAGGTCCCTGCCAGTGGACTGGAGC
>NW_006921625.1:2451460-2452839 GCF_000298275.1 Orycteropus afer afer
GAACCGACAGAGGTTGACTGATGATTCCCTTCTGCTGGGTGATGGCAATCAGAGGAAATGTTGACAATGCCTTCAGGTGGCACTTTACAAAATATCCTTAGATAAACTAAGGAAGGTATTATTTAGCAACTGGAAGATAATTACAAAGCAATTACTGGAACAAAAACAAAATTCCCTGGTAAATAGGAAAACAATTAGAATCCAGCCCAAATTGATGGTCACACCCAAAGACTTTCAATGCAGGTGTGGTAATAGCGCTCGAAAATACAAATTAATGCTGAATTTGTCCAAACGGCCTGCTTAGAAAGAAATATACGCCAGGATTTCTGGTTGCCTTATGTAATCAGAGAAGGCCACAGGAGCCTCACAGGTCTGTGCAGGTGTGTGTCTTCGTGTCTCTGAGTGTGTCTGTGTTTCTGTGTATGTCTGTGACTGCGTGTCTTCGGGCGGCACTGGAGGCGGATCCATACAGGGCCCCCCACTCCTGGTGAGGATGTAGAGTAGCCAGCGGCTCCTGGAGATGTGCAGCACAGAAGCATCACCCAAATCCCGTCGGTCCGGCCAGGGAGTGGCCAATGATGAGGCTAGTGGAATCCGACTAGAAATGTCCCCAGGGATGATGGCTGGAGGGGACACAGGTGTGTCCCTGAGATAAGTTCTATCAACATGAACAGCAAACAGTTTACACGCTGAATCTACCAACAAGAACACCTATAGTCAGAGGCCTGTCTTACTGCATCAGCATTGATGTTCCTCGTCCCTGCACAACCGCTGTCCTCTGCCATTGGAGGAGGAGTCAGGAAGGCAGGGAGGGCATGCTTGCAGTTCTCAATGACGGCCAGCTGTAGGCGCCTGCGGGTGCTCAGGAACCCAACATTCACTCACCTCACCTCCTGCCTGAGACCCAGCTGGAGCCCTCAGCCAGTGTTAGACAGCAAGCTAAACAAGGATGCTGGTCAGTTCACACTGCTTCAGTGTGTGGCCCCAAGTCTCTAATCAGCACACATGCATACACACACACAGAGACACAGCCACACACACAGCCACACACACAGACACAGACACCCAAGGACACAGTCTCATGGTAACTGTACTTTTGACTGAGCAGAGTGCCTAACACCTGCCAGGTGCTCCAAGATGCTTCCTGATGGTCAGAGAAGTGGCTGGTGGGCTTGCTGGTGGAGTAGTTGGGCTACAGTGGTTATGGAGGTGTGATGACCTACCACCAGGCAATCCTGAGAGGGAAGAGGTGAAGGTGCAAAAACCAGGGGAGACTCGCCACCTGCCCAGACCAGTGGGCCTAGTCTAGGGTCCAAACAGCTCTGCCCAATGTGTCTGCAGAGCCAGCTTCCCAGGCAGACATCCTGGGCAGTCACATA
>NW_006921625.1:2454369-2455595 GCF_000298275.1 Orycteropus afer afer
CTACTATTATTCAAATTTATGTACCAACCACCAAAGCCAAAGATGAGGAAATTGAAGATTGTTATCAAATTCTGCAGTCTGAAATTGACCAATTTTGCAATCAAGATGTGATGATTATCACTGGTGACTGGAATGCAAAAGTTGGAAACAAAGAAGAATCACCAGTAGTTGGAAAATTTGGCCTTCATGACAGAAATAATGCTGGAGATCGCATGATAGAATTTTGCAAGACCAACAACTTATTCATTGCAAATACCTTTTCACAACAACACTAACAGTGGCTATACATGTGGACTTCTCCAGATGGAGTAGACAGGAATCAGATTAACTACTCTATGGCAAGAGATGATGGAGAAGCTCAGTATCTTCAGCCAAACAAGGCCAGGAGCTGATTGTAGAACAGACCATCAACTGCTCATTTACAAGTTCAAGTTGAAGGTGAAGACAATTAAAACAAGTCCACAAGAGCCAAAATATGATCTTGATTAAATTCCTGCTGAATTTAGAGACCATTTAAAGAATAGGTTTCATGCATTGAACACCAATGACTGAAAACCAGAGGAATTGTGGTATGACATTAAGAACATCATCCATGAAGAAAGGAAAAGGTCATTAAAAAGACAAGAAAGGAAGAAAAGACCAAAATGGATGTCAGAAGAGACTGAAACTTGCCCTTGAATGGAGAGTTGTTAAAGCAAATGAAGAAATGACAAGATAAAAGAGCTAAACAAAAGATTTCAAAGAGTAGCTTGAGAAGACAAAGTCAATTATAATGAAATGTGCAAAGACATGGAGTTGGAAAGCCAAAAGGGAAGAACACACTTGGCATTTCTCAAGCTGAAAGAACCAAAGAGAAAATTCAAGCCTCGAATTGCAGTATTGAAAGATTCTATGGGCAATATATTGAACGATGCAGGAAACATCAAAAGAAGGTGGAGGGAATTTGCATAGTCACTGTACCAAAAAGAATTGGTTGCTGTCCATGCATTTCAGGAGGTGGCATATAATCAAGAACCAATGTTATTGAAGGAAGAAGTCGAAGCTGCAATGAGGGATGTAGAGAAAAACAAGGCTCCAGGAATTGACAGAATACCCATTGAGATGTTTCAACAAATGGATGCTGCACTAGAGGCACTCACTAGGCTATGCCAGGAGATTTGAAAAACAGCTACCTGGTCAACTGACTGGAAGAGATCCACATTTGTACTTATTCCAAAGAAAGATGA
>NW_006921625.1:2456155-2457011 GCF_000298275.1 Orycteropus afer afer
TGAAGACTACAGTCTGCAGTATGGATTATACCTCAATATAAAGAAAAGAAAAATCCTCACAACGGGGTCAATAAGCAGCATCATGATAAATAGAGAAAAGATTGAAGTTGTCAGAGACTTCCCATTGCTTGGTTCTACAATCAACACCAATGGAAGCAGCAGTCCAGATATCAGATGTCATATAACATTGGGCAAATCTGCTGCAAAGGACCTTCTCTCAAGTGCTGAAGAGCAAAGATGTTTCCTTGAAGACTAAGGTACACATAACACAAGCCATGGTATTTTCAATCACCTCATATGCATGTGAGAGATGGACAATGAAAAAGGAAGACATAAGAAGAGTCGATGCTCTTGTATTGTAGTGTTGGTGAAGAATGCTGTACCATGAACTGCTAAAAGATCTAACAAATCTGTCCTGGAGGAAGTGTGGCCGGAATGCTCCTTGGAAGAGAGAATGGCCAAGCTTCATCTCACCTACTTTGGTCATGTTGTAAGAAGGGACCATTCCCTGGAGGAGGATATGGCATGCTTAGCAAAGTGGAGGGACAAGGAAAAAGGGGAAGGCCCACAGCAAGATGGATTTGAAGTAGGACCAAATGCAGGTCCCTGCCCAGTGTGCAGTCAGACCAAAACAATTTACACACCAAGTGATTAAGAGGAGAGAAAATTATTGATTGGAAAGCATCAGTACAAAGAGGCAGGGGTCCGTACCGAGATCTGACTTCCTGAAACTCCATCGAATTACAGTTTTGTAGGTTTCAGAAGAGAGGGTTATGCATATTCATAAAAATTTCAGGAATTTGGGCATGAGATGGTTAACAATTGGCTGAAATTTCCTTCGCCTCAGTTTAAACGG
>NW_006921625.1:2457791-2459229 GCF_000298275.1 Orycteropus afer afer
AGGTACATAGACCAGGAATCAACCTGGGTCTTCTGCATGGAAGGTGGGCATTCTACCACTGAACCATCACTGCCCCATTTCATTCTGCCTCCCTGCTGCCCATGGTATTTTGCTTGCTTCCGGTTTGAGGTTGTGGAAGTGGGCTGCTCTGACCACTCTTGCCCATGTCTGCAGGTGCACACGTGCACCTGTTGGCTGCACACCTGAGAATTAGCAGGTGGCATGGAACGTGTCTGATGAGCTTCCATAGAGAATACCTGACCATTTTCCAAGGTGGCCCACTAAGGGGGTCCAGTGCTCTGTTTCCACACGGACACCTGCTGTTGTCTGACCTCCTGGCCACATCCTTCTCTTGGGTATGTTTGGTGGCCCATTATGGCTTCAGTTCGTTGACCAGTGAAGTTGAATCTTCACTTTCCATGTTCATGGGCAAGTTGGAAAGTTTTTTTGTTTGGAAAATGCCTGGTTAAGTTTTTGGTCCTTTTTTTTTTTTTTTAAATTGTGTTGTCTGTCTTTTCTTATTAATTGGTAAGTGTGGTTGATACATTCCAACATAAGTCTCTTTTTGAATATATGACCATATCTCCCTACAAAAGTGTAGTTTGACTTCTCATGTTCTTAATTTAATTTTTTGAAGGAAAAAAAGATTTCTATTTCAATGGAGTCTAATTTATTGATTTTTTTCCTTTATAGTTAGTTCATGTTGTTTGATGTTTAAGAAATATTTTCCTCCTCCAAGGTCTTGAAGATTTTCCCATATTATCTTCTAAATGTTTTATTGTCGAATCTTTCCCACCATTATTTATTTATGAAAGTGTGAAGCAGGGGTGAAGATTCATTTTTCCTCTTGGGGACATGGTTATTTTCTGAAATGACTAGCTGTTCTCTCACTTCACTGAAGTCTCACCTTTGTCATAAATCAGGTCACTGAGTCTGTCTGTCTGCTTCCAGGCTCTCTCAGTATTTCTATCCTTGTCCTACAACCACAGCCTTAGTAACCACTGCTTTGTAATATGTCCTGATATTCAGTAGTGTAATTGCCTCACATTTAAATTCTTTATTTATTTTTATTTTTTTAATTGGCTTTCTTAACTCTTGGCATTCCCATGTAAGTTTTAGAGTCAACTTGTTAATTTTCATTAAAAAAAAAAACTGCTGGCATTTTCAATCAAGTTGTATTTTGTAGTTTGGGTTGTGATCCATTTTTCCAGTTGGAGAGGGGGGCGCTGGCAAGGAGAAAGCCTTCCAGGTAACTGGAGACTGAAAGCTCTCTTCTCTCAGTCCTTATCTCTGAGTCTTCTCTGAGCTTCGGTTCTATTTAAGTGTGGGTACAAACAAAGACAAGACGAGATCGCGTAGCTCTGTTTGTGCCGGCATGCAGCTCCTTGTGATATGTGGTGGGTGTGTTTCCTCCAGCATCGGGGGAGTAATTGTCCAG
>NW_006921625.1:2460389-2462158 GCF_000298275.1 Orycteropus afer afer
GCAGCAAAAATGAGAACCAGGCATTTTATCTCCAGTCTGTGGCTGTCTCCAGCGAGTGAAGGAAGGAAAGGAGCCATTTCCACAGAGGCCACTTGTTCATGTCCGTGTCTCTGCACAGAGCAAGCAGCCCATCGGTGGAGATGGGTCTGTGACTCTGTGTGCTGGCTGCCAGCTCATGTTCAATGAAGCCCATCTGTCTTCCCCAGGTTGGACATGGGGGAGCAGTGGTTCTGAGATGATGCCTGACATCCTGCAGGCTGGTGGCGGGGTGAAGGATGGTTTCTACTGTCATAGTGATTCATTAAAAAAAGAAAGAGAAATACCATCTCAAAGGCTGAGGCCCCTGTCACAATTTTACTTCACAGGGAGAGGGTCTGTCCAGTGGCACATCTTAGGAAAAGCTCACTGAGCTTCCCAAGCCATCCAGGAATTTCAGCAGGTGACAGGTGACCAGGCAGGCAAAGCAGGCAGCAGTAGTGTTGTTTCCAGAAGCTTCCAAGATGAGTCACTGGGATGGTGATTTGTAGTGTCATAGTAGAGTCGTTGAGCACATTACACCAGGACAACATGGAAATGAAGAAGACAACTGTGTGCCTGGCTTCTGGGCCCACTCCTCACATGGGGATTGCCTCACACTCCTTCTGAACCATCCGGAAAGCCAGCAGGAGTCCACCGTGACTCGAAGCCATCCCACATGTGTCAGAGCACACCTGTGCTCCATAGGGTCTTTAGGGGCTCTAATCTCATGGACCTCTGGCAGTGTAGTGCCTAAGGCACTTGACTGCTAACCAGAAGGCTGGTAGTTCAAATCCACCAGCCACTCCTTGGAAGGAAGCTTGGGCAATTACTTCCATAGTGATACTGCCCCGGAAACCCAAGGAGGGGTCACTATGAGTCGGGTCCAACTTGACGGCACATAACAACAACAATAACAATCTTATGGAAGCAGATCACCCAGGCTTGTCTTCTAAGGCACTTCTGTGTGGACTCAAACCTCCAACCTTTTTGTTAATACCGAGCACATTAACCATTTGTACCACCAGGATCCCTGCTCGTCAGCAGGAGGACTCCAACCTGAACCTCCTGGACCCGGGGTGGGGCCGTGGCAGGAGCAAGGTGAGGGGGGACACCAGGATGGAGTTTGTGACCCCATTGGCTACAATGACATTGTCACTGTGAATGTATGTCGACCCAGGGACTGAGCAGTGGCCCCTTGCAGCACAGGACATGTGGTCCAGGCACCAGGAAGCCTTGGGCAGAACCTCAGCAGAAGGTCGACTTTCCCTTCACACGCCTCAAGAAGGCCAATGCTTTTACTGAGCTTCAGTGAGGAATGCAATAATATTTTTGAATATGAATGATAAAAGAGTTTAGCAAACATAATTAGTAACTTTTTCTTGCTGGCTTTGATTTAAACTTTCCTTTCATTTTTATCAGATTTCCATTCCCTAAGCAATAAGGGATAAGCTGATAGCATCATTTACATGCAAATTAATGTGAAAACAATATCTATGACTTTTTTTCTGTTTAAATTGTTTTTTAAATAAATGGAGACTGATGACTTGAGTTATTTCCTTTGGCTTCCTGGAGATCACAGACTTAAAAGGAAATGTTCAAGGTGGTTACTTCCTACCTGGCAGAAACATCGAGATGACACTTGGCTCCTTTAAATTTAAAGACAAATATTAAAAATAATTAATGTGTACCAATTAATGTATACTTGGGGCTCTAGAGTCAGGAAAGGCAGGGATCAGGAGCAGCTGGGGACC
>NW_006921625.1:2464706-2479741 GCF_000298275.1 Orycteropus afer afer
CGATACACTGATGACACAACTTTGCTTGCTGAAAGTGAGGATGACTTGAAGTACTTACTGATGAAGATTGAAGAATACAGTCTGCAGTATGGATTACAGCTCAATATAAAGAAAACAAAAATCCTCACAACTGGACCTATAAGCAGCATTACAATAAATGGAGAAAAGATTGAAATTATCAAAGACTTCACATTGCTTGGTTCTACAATCGACGCCAATGGAAGCAGCAGTCAGGACATCAGACAATATACAGACCTGGGCAATTCTGTTGCAAAGGACTTCTTTCAAGTGCTAAAGAGCAAAGATGTCTCCTTGAGGACTAAGGTGTGCCTGACACAAGCCATGGTATTTTCAATCACCTCATATGCTTGTGAGAGCTGAATGATGCATAAGGAAGACTGAAGAAGAATTGATGTTTTGAGCTGTGGTGTTAGTGAAGAATGCTGAAAGTACCACGGACTGCTAAAAGAACTAACAGGTCTGTCCTGCAGGAAGTGCAGCTAGAATGCTCCTTGGAGACGAGAATGGCCAGACTTCGTCTCACATTCTTTGGTCATGTTATCAGAAGGGACCATTCCCTGGAGAAGGATGTCATGCTTTGTAAGGTGGAGGGTCGACGAAAGAGGGGAAGGCCCTCAATGAGATGGACTGACGTGGTGGTGGTGGCAATGGGCTCAAGTACAGCAAGAATCGTGGAGCTGGCTCAGGACTGGGCGGTGTTTCGTTCTGCTGTGCATAGGGTCGCTATGAGTCGGAGATGACTTGACGGCACCTAACAACAATGACAACATACCAAAAAAAAAAAAAAGTCTCATTGTTATCAAGTCAATTCCAGCTCATAATGACCTTATAGGACAGAGTAGAACAGCCCCATTTGGTTTCCGAGGCTGTAAATCTTTACAGAAGCAGACTGCCTCATCTTTCTCCTGCAGATGAGCTGGTGGATTTGAACTGCCCACCTTTTAGTTAGCAGCCAAGTGCTTGACCAGCATGCTCCCAGGGCTCCTTAATTAATGTACACACATTAATTTAAAAATATAGTCACTGAAGACTTAAACATTAAAATAAATTGAGTTCATGAAAAATTGGGCAACTTGAATAATATTGCATATTTAATCAGGGCCTGGTTATATTGATTAAATATGTCCTTGAAATTAACTATTGATCATTTTTAGCTTTTTGGGTGCAGCCCAATTTATTTTGCTAAGGCCTCAAACTAAATTTTATAGCTTAAGCAATTCCTTGAAACACTTGTTTACTTCTTCTTGATAGTGCCATGTTCTATTGTCAATAAAGGCCTGCATGATACAGGAAACATTTACTGAAGTATTTAAGTGAGAACCAGGGTTTGTGCAACCATCGTCCATTTGGGGCCGAAGGAAACTGTGAAGCAGGAAGGCACAGTTCTGTATTTTCATGGACTCTGTAGATCAGTCCATTTCTCAGTCTGACGGCTCCTGATAGCCCATTCTCTGACAGGTGTGATGCTCAATTTAGCTTGGAACAAACTCCACCCTTCACAGTTGAAATCACTAGCATTCTCTCCCAGGTTCAATCAGTGTGTGAATTCCTCGCCGCATGCTAATTAGTCTTTGAGGCCAGCTTTCTTTTCCAGGAAACAGGGCCTACGTGCAGTCCTAGGACTTCACATTGAGCCTTGGTTCCAGGAAGTATTGGATTCAGGTCTCAGTGGCAGCAGCATGGTGAGGCTCTGGACCGCAGTAGCTGAAAGGCAGCATGATGGGAGATTTCTCAAGCCCACAGAAATAGAACAGCTAAGTGACTTTGGCTGGGGCAGGAACAGGGAGGAAGCACTTGACAATCAAATTTGTATCTGCTGTCCATTACTGACGCGGACAGAGTTTATGACTGTAACTGGGACTCCTTTCTTAGCTTTACCAGAAGGATTTTTAAAAGGATAATCAGTAAAATTCGCATGTCTCCCCCACTTTTCCTTATGTGCATTTTCTAATGCCTCAGTTTTCTGTTTTAAAGCCTTGTTAGTAACAGTCCACAAAGAGGCCACTGGATTCAGCTTAGTCACAGGGCACTCCATGGGAGGGAAGCATGTGAGTTCAAATGAGCTAAGTTGTGACCATTCCAGAGGCCCAATCAAGGCCGCCTCTAACTTCTCAGTATCTGTTGTTGTTGACAGAGGTCAATGAATCGTCGGTTGTGACTCACAATGGCCCCACGTACAACAGAACGAAACCCTGCCCGGCCCTGCACCAGCCTCACAATCCTTGCCATGCTTGAGCCCATCCTTGCAGCCCCTGTGTCAGTCCACGTCATTGAGGGCCTTGCCCTCTTTCATTGACTTTACCAAGCATACCCTTCTCCAGGCACTGGTCCCTTCTGACAACATGATCAAAGCACGAGAGATGAAATTTGGCCATTGTCACTTCTAAGAAATATCTTGGCTGTACTTCCTGCAAGACAGATTTGTTCATTCTTCTAGCAGTCCCTGGTACATTCAATATTCTTTGCCAGCACCACAGTTCAAATGCATCAATTCTTCTGTGGTCTTCCTTGTTCATTGTCCAGCTCTCACACGCATATAAGGCGATTGGAAATACCACGGCTTGGGTCAGCACCTCTTAGTCTTCAAAGTGCCATCTTAGCTCTTTAACACTTTAGAAGGGCCTTTGGCAGCAGATGTGCCCAGTGCAATACGGCGTCTGATTTCCTGACTGCTGCTGCCATGCACATTTATTGTGGATCCAAATAAAACGAAATTGTTGACAACTTCAAATTTGTCTCTATTTATCATGATGTTGCTTATAGGCCCAGTTGTGAGGATTTTAGTTTTCTTCATGTTGAGGTGTAATCCATACTGAAGGCTGTAGCCTCTGATCCTCATCAGTAAGGGCTTCAAATCTCGCTCACTCTCAGCAAGCTATAGCCCCTTCTGGATACTCTGTGCTGTACTGGCTCCAGGGTTCTGAAATGCTGGTGGGAGGGCGTAGCTGTGCCACAGGGTGGCCATGAAGCAGAGCTCTGCTATGTGAAGAAGGCGAGGAGCTCCCGGTCAGGATGTCCAGGCTGCGCACAGGGCTCCTCCCCGACCTGAACTGTCACACTCATGTGTGTTCAAAGTGCTGTGCGTCTTCTCCCCCATTCTAGGAGGACTCATCACGAAATGCGGACAACCTCGTCGCAAGTTTGCATGTATTTCACTTGGAAGAACCAGTTAAAAATAAACTGTTGCACAACTCTGGTGATAAGACAAATGAAGGTAGGCCAGCAATTCCAAGTAGTCAAAGTCAGTATGCAGCAGGGGCGGGAGTGGGGTTGGGAAGATGGTTCACCACTTCGCTGATGGTGGTCTCTGGTGCATCTCTATGGATCTGGAGGGTCCACAAAGACCTGATTTGATGCTATTCAATGATCTCTAATGTCTTCCCTGCCCTAAGAAATGCTGGCTGCCACACAGCAACATCCTACATCCTTGTTTCACTGGAGGGAGCTGGGAGCTGTCTCTGAAGTTCAGCTTTTCTGAGATTGTTATTATTGGGAGTGAGAAAAGATACATTCCCCCAGATAAATGGGTAAGACAGAAGGAATGCCGATAATCATCTTCAAACTTCAACCATCTGTGATTATTGTGAGTACATGTACATCAGTTACTTGTTGCTGTTTAACAAGCCCCTGAAAAGTTTTTTTTTTTTTTTTTTTCAAAACAACCATTGTATGTCACTAACAGTTTTGTAAGCCAGGAATACGGAATGGGCTTAGCAGGGTGTTGTTGTTGTTGTTGTTGTTAGGTGCTGTCGAGTCATTTCTGACTCATAGCAACCCCATGCACAGCAGAACAAAACACCACCCGATCTCATGCCAGCTCCATGATCCTTGCTATATTTGAGCCCATTGCCACAGGGTGGTATCTCTGCCTAAAGTGGGGTCGTCTGGGGTGGTGACCAGTGCCCCCTCTCTTCTTTCCCCCTTCCCCTCCCCCATGTGGCGTCTCCTCCTCTAGAGCCTCTCGCCTGACTCGGACCTCCTGCAGCACACGGCTCTGTTGGGTGGTTGTGCTTCTTGCACGGAGGTTTCACTGTGAAGGTGCCATTGCCTCATGGGTTCTGTCCATCATGGAGCCAAGGGAGGGTGGGAAGTTTCACTGAGGACAGCGGGCTGGGCTTCCCCGAGGAGGCCTCCCCAGACACCGAGCTAATGCTCCTTGTCTCGGTTCTCCAGTGCTGCTAGAACAGAAATAAAACAAGTGAGGCTTTAATAAACAGAGATTCATTCTCTTACTGCTTAGGAGGCTCAAAGTCTGAGTTCCGGGTGCCAGCTCCAAGGGAAGACTTTCTCTCTGTGTGTCCCTTGTTCCAAGGAGGATGCCAGCACAGGGACCCTGGCCTAGAGGACGTGCTCGACTCCTGGCTCCTCTTTCTCAGGGTAGTATGTCCCCCTCTCTGCGCCCTTCTCTGTTCTTGTATCTCTTGTAAGATAAAAGGTTTTGCAGGCAACACTCCAGGGAAGCTTGCCTTACATAGGATCAGAGCTGTGATGGAACTAAGGGTGTTGCAACCCACCCTTAATCCTCTTACAGCTGATGGGCTTACCACATCAGATCACATCGTGGGGTGTCATTATGTATCGGCCATGTTATTACATCATTACGTAACTTCTGAACCACTGAGAATCATGGCCCAGTCAAGCTGACACAAATTTTGGCAGGACACAATTCAATCCCTGCGTGACACTCCTCCTCCGGCCCCTCAGCCAGGTGCACACCTCCGTGTCTCTAAGACACTGGACTTTCTGTGTCTGCCATTGCATCCGTGCTTCTCCTGGGAGGATTTACCTTAAGAATTCCAGATGTTCTTTTCCAAATTTGGCTTCAGCAATGTCTCCCATCCACCATCCTCTTTTGCAAAGTGGCTTTGCCACATGCCCAATGCCAAGTGGAGTCTGTCCACCACCACCCCCTTCGTGAATCTGGGCAAATCCAGTGATTTGTTTTGACTGATGGACTATAGAGAAGGTGAAACTCTGTCATGTGGGTCAAGCTCTCAACTGACCTGGCAGCTTCCTCTTCCTTACCCTTGTAAGGCAAGGCCTTGGAAACCAGTATTTGGTGTTGTCCATGTTTTAGGTTTTAGCCTTTCTAATAGGTGTATAGTGGTATCTTCTCTGTGTTTTGATTTTCAATTCCCTAATGACTCATGTTGTTGTTGTTGTTGTTATTTGCCATTGAGTCAACCCCGACTCATAGCGACCCCTCCTTGGGTTTCTGAGGCAGTATCACTACGGAAGTAGGAATGCCCAACCTTCCTTCCGAGGAGTGGCTGGTGGGTTTGAACTGCCAGCCTTCTGGTTAGCAGTCAAGTGCCTTAGGCACTATGCTACCAGAGCTCCTTAATGACTCATAGTGACCCCCATTTGGTTTCTGAAGCAATAAATATTTACAGAAGTAGATTGTCCCATCTTCCATCTGTGGAGTGACTGGTGGGTTTGAACCACCAGCCTTCTGGTTAGCAGTCAAATGCCTTAGGCACTGCATCACCAGAGCTGTTTGTTTAGTGACATACAATGTCAGCAGTTCAAACCCACCAGCTGCTCCATGGGAGGAATAGAAGGCAATCTACTTCTGTAAAGATCTACAGCCTTGGAAACCCAGTGGGGGTTGCTGTGAGTCAGAACTAACTCGATGGCAGTGGGTTGGGGGTTTTGAATGACATGTGATGCCGAGTGTCTGCTCACAGGCCTGTTTGCCATCCACCACTTTCTCCAGTGAAATGCCTGTTTGGGTCCTTTGCCCTTTCTGGATGGGTCACCAGTTTTCTTGCTGCTGAGTCTCAGCAGTTCTTTGGGTACCTTGGGTACAAGTCCTTTATCACATGTATGTTTTGAAAATATTTTCCCTAGTCTCTGGCTTCCCTTTTCATTCTCTTAACACTGTTTTAAAACAGAAACTGAAGAACTTTTTCTTGGTTTGAACCAGGACTGGAAAAGGATTTTATTTCAGTGGCTTGAATTGGGCCATCGTGAAGGACCACTGAAGTTGGATCTGACTTATTTTATGTCAGAAAAGGCATGTCTGCCTTTGACCTAGGTGGATGCTTGATTGAGTCCTGTGGTCCCAACACCCCCAAGGGCAGGCTGGAGGTGTTCCCTCCTTGGGCTCGGAAGTTGGTTTGGTGTTTCCAGGGGAGATGGGGAGGCTTGTTCCCCAAGGAGTAGCTGGTCCTTATCTTCCACATGACCCTCTGAGCATGAGCACAGGCAGAGTGCAAGTCCCCAGTTTTCCCTCTAACTGTTATGAAGACTCCATGCCTTGTAATTGTTCATAAAGAAATGGGTTTGCCCTGACACCTCTGTTGCTCCTATTTCCCCTGTGTAGCATGATCAAGGACAATCATTATATTTTTCCCTGAAACCATAAATGTTAACTACCACAGCTTATTTAGTTTACTTTGTTGTTTTAATGACTTAAAACAGAGTAAATTGGGAAGATAAAATACAGGGTGTCACAGGCGCCACAGACCGCGGTGTCCTGTTTATGGGATGCACTGTGCCTCATCCCTCCCACGTGCATGGGGATGAAGGCGTGAGTTAAAGTCCCTATTTATTAAGCGGCTGGAACTCATAATGGCTGTCCTGGCTTCTCTGCCTGGTGTGTGGGCACTTACTTGCATAATATGTCCCCAAGCCTCAGAGGTGCACTAAGCACAGGGCAATATGTGTGGCCAGCCCTGGAAAGCCAGCTGGATTAAGCTCTTGTTCTGGGCAGACCTGTGAGGACAGAGAGAGAACGGAGCAAGAAGAGGACAGATGGCCTGTGACACCCCCCCGTCAGCACAGCACTAGCTTGCACTGATCAGGTAGACCAGGAAGCGTGTCAGTCCCATTGCTGTCAGCTCCATGACATTCCTGGGACACTAAGAGACCCACCTGCCCAGCCTTAAAGTCCCCAAACAGAAGACACCTTACATCCCACCTCAACCAAGACAAGCATTCTAAAAATGAACAATGGAAGTACAGGAAAACCAACTCAACGTAAACAACAAACACACAAATGAGACTTCCATTTGCTTTGCAATTCCTAGATCCAAACTCAGTTTGCTGTCCATTTGCAGATGCCCAGTCTCTGCTTTCTCCCCTACAGCCCCTTCTCTAGTCATAGGGTGACTCAGGAGGCAAATATGAACCCCATGTTTTTTCTTCAGCCGTGAAATGCAAGTTCAGGGCAAGGAGAGTGGGTGCTCAGAGTTGGGCATTGCAATTGTGACCCAACGAAGGGTGCTTGGTGAGAAGGCGGAGTGAGGAAAACCCCAGGCACTATTCCGGAAGACCAGAACTACCAGGGGAGCCCAGACCCACACTTCATAAGCTCTGTGTAACAAGAGGTAATTATCACAATTCCCACTTACTCCCATTCCTCACCCCGGTGAGAGAAAGTTTCAACCTGTAAGGGTGTATAAATCAGGCTTGGGAGAATCATGTAAGACAATCTTCTAGCTAGGAGTGGACTCTGGGCACATTAATTAGCCTAAGTGGCAGTCAAATGACAGTCACAGAACCAGGCAGAAGTCTTCCAAGGGTGTTATTAACAGTTAACATACACGTTTTGAAAATATCCTAGATACCAAGATACGGAAAGGAAGATCTCCACATTGTGTTTGTGATGTTCATGGTGGCACTTTAATGTGACACCCAAGGTCCTGGGTGAGTTGGGTGGAACCCTTCAGCACTCATATACCTCAGAGCCAGACCCCAGATTGGCATGTCTTAGAGAACCTGTGTGGACAGGACATCTTGACTCCCCAATTTGCTAAGGCTGGCTCACTTACCCCCAAAAGTGCTAAAAGATGGGCAACAGACCCTTGTGTTTGTTGTATTTGAACCTATGAGGGACTCTGGCCATGTTTGGGAAGATAGCATCCCTGCAATCTGTTCTCATGATGAGGGTGGACCAGACCAGCATGACAGAAGGAGAGAAACCATGGCCATCAGGGAGCTTCCTGATGAGCAAGAGTTGCAAACTCTAAAAAGAGCCAGCACCCTCTCTTCTCACGTGCATGTGTCACATATGAGCCTCCTTCCGAGCTACCCTTGACTGTGGAAGCTGCCGGTCTGTTGTTGTCACAATGCTTATCTGCATCATGTGAGCAACATGTACTTACCTTGATGACTGTGACACCCCCGCTTTCAAATTGCATATATGAGTCACTTTTCGGATAAACACTGTGAGTTTATTGTCACGTCAACACAAGAGCCTCTCTCATCTTAGATTCCAAAACAAGTGCTGGGAAGGTGGTAGGTGGAGGTGGGAGTGGGGCTCCTGGACTCAAAAGCAACTTGTTAAGAATGGAGGTCAGAGTCCCCAGCTCTGGTGGTGAGTCCTTCCCCCTTTCTTCCTGACTGTAGAGCTTTAGTCAACAAAGTCACATTCCATTAAGTTCTAAGGCTGTAGGCTGTTTTTCACAACAGGAAGCAAAGATGGGGGCACCCTCAAGCTCTCAGAACTGCCTCTGGAGAAGTCTCCCTGCACCCTTGTTAAATGTGCAGGTCACTAGCCTAAGCCTGGGAATTCCCATCCAGAGATCCAGTGGTGGCCTGAAGATCTGTATCCTGAGCCAGGAAACATCCTCATGGATGATTGAGAAGCACCTTGGAAATTCTGCTAATTGAGGGAAAATCTTATCGATACTTGTATAAACAAAGATTCTACAGGGAACACAGTGAAATGTCTATTTAAGGTGGGGCTTAGTGAGCCCATTAGTGGCTTACTTGTCGTCCGATACTCAGGAAGCCATGAAGCAGCAGCCCCTCGCCCTTCCAGGCTGCACGGAAGGAGGGGTGGTTCAGAGCCAAGGCTGGAGACCCAGGGAGAAGATGACCCCCAGGTGGGACCTCCACCCCCTGAAGAAGGAAGAATGGCTGAGGAATGCTGGGCTGGATGGGCTGATGACAGAAAGAAACACAGGGCCATCACCCAGAAAGTGCAGACCATGTGCCAGCTAAGCACAAAGGCTGTGCAAGACTCCAGGCCACTGGGACCTGTGGCAGTGTTGTGGGCTTCAGCCGGCCTCAACGTTGAATGGTTCTGCTTTTTCATCTCATTCAGCCCTCTCAGTGGCACCAAAGATAAGTGGCTTGATGCTTCCTTTATAGATGAGGAGAAAACTGATGTTCTGAGAAGTTATTGATTGGCCTTAGGGCATAAACAACACAGCCATTGGGGCTGAAGTTCAGCCCAAACAAAACAATCTGACCCTGTAGCAGTGGAGTGGATCCAACTCACGGGGCCCGTGACTATGCTGCACAGGGCTTCTTGGCTGTCATCTGTGGAAGCAGACTCAGCCCACCTTGTTTCATTTTGGAGCCACGTCTCTTTGGATTCGTGGAAACCCCGAGTTCCGTGACGATGAAGAGGTCACATCGTTGACCAGATACTCATGTTCTGTGCCCACTGTGGCCCAAGGGAGATGCTTCCAGGCCTGAATGCTAAATGCTGTTTCTCACCCCGATAGAAACACTGGGAGTCTTCCTTCCTCCCCCCCTTCCTTCCTTCCTTTTCCCTCCCTTCTCTGCGTTAATACGTGTCTCCCCTCCAGTTAGTGCTCTACCCACCCTTCCCTACCCACCCCCAAAAACCATCAAAGAATGTCTTTTTGTGTGTGAAACCCTCTTCTTGACTTTTTACAATGATGGTCTCCTACAATATTTGTCCTTTTGTGATTGACTAACTTCACTCAGCATAATGGGCTCTAAGTTCATCCATGTTACAAGATGTCTCACAGATATATCATTGTAACATTGTTCTTTAACGTTGCATGATATGACATTGAAGGAGCTCTGGTGGTGCTGTGGTCAGTGGTTCAAACCCACCAGCTGCTCTGGGGGAGACAGACAAGGCAGTCTGCTTTCATAGAGATTTACAGCCTTGGAAACCCTATGGGGGTCACTATGAGTCAGAATTGACTCAATGGCAGTGAGTTTGGTGTTCCACTGTGTGTGTGTACCATGGTTTATTCATCCATTCCTCCACTGTTGGGCACTTAGGGAATTTCCACCTTTTTGCTATTGTGAATAGTGCTACAGTGAACATGAGTGTGCATAGGTCTGTTCTTGTCACAGCTCTTGTTTCTCTAGGGTATATCGCTAGTAGTGAGATTGCTGGATCATATGATATTTCTATTCCCAGATTTTTAAGGAAGCATCATAGCATTTTCCACAGTGGTGGCACCATTTTACAGTCCAACCAGCAATGCATAAGAGGGCCAGTCAACAGTGAGAGTATTTCTGAAATGCAGCCCCTATTCCGGAATCCTGAATGGCCGTTGGTAGAGATGCTTCTTTTGACCTCCCAAATTCTTTTGGTGGAAGGAGGATGAGAAACTTTAGCATGTCCCTTACATCCCTGCAAGATGCAAAGTTGCAGAAGAGTTGAGTGGGTAGGCTCTGAAGCCAGGCTGTGTGGGTTCAGATTGTGCTTCTGCCACCAAGAAGCAGTGTGGCCTTTGTGAAGTTCTCACTGTTGTGTGCCTCCATTTCCTCATCTGTAAGTTGATAAGCATACCTCATGGATTTTTTTGTGAAAATCAAAGGAATTGAAACCTCAAAATAATGTGCCTAGGGGTTACCCTGCAGAGAGTTTCCATAAACATGAGCTATGCCTATCATCCCACCCTCCTGACACACAGGCCTACCAGTGGGGATTTGTGGTTAATTTTTCCTCCCAGTGCTCAGTATCTCGAGTGATGTGCCACGTAACAGAATGTGAACGTCCCCGTGGATGCGGCAGCAGCCGATAGACTTCCACATGGGCTACAGCTCCTCAGAAGACAAGGCTGCTCATTGAGACCCAAATGGATGCTCCCGCTTTCTAAAAGAAAGGAAGATGTCTTTCAGCCTCCCCTTTTCCACCTGTCACCCAACATGCACATCAGGAAGCCAAATCTTCACTCTCCCCACTGCCCACAGTACACACCACTGACTAACCCCAGCCTGCCAGGATCACCACCAAATTCTCAACTCGGACTTCCAGGTTCACAATCATCAATCCCTTCAAGTCGGCATACAGGTTGAAACCAATTGGTTCTCCTGATTGGTGGCTTCTTTTTTTCTTCCTGCTTTCCCATTCCATCGTTCTGAAACCTGTGGGTATCTGAAAGAAATCCTAGGCAGGACATTAACTAGCCAAGCCAATGGATAATAGCAACCTGATCTGGATTCATGTCCTCCTGCATGGGGTTACCCTGTCACCCAAGGGCTCCAAGTCTAACTTCTCAGAGTGTGTCTTGGCTTCTCAGCACCCTCCCTGTCCACAGAAGACCTTAATATTTGGGCCATATGATAATATAGTTGCCATGACATATTCTGAAAAGTGACTAGACACAGGCAGAAGTCTCTGTCCTTCTGTACAATAAGACAGCCTTTGGTGATGTGTGTAGGGACAGTCACGGATGAATTGTGTTCCCCAAAATACGGGTTGAAATACTAACCCCTGTATATTTAGAAATAGGGTTTTCTTTGTTAGGTTAATAAGGCCATATCAGCCTAGGGTAGATCCTAAACCTAATCCCTCCTGAGTTATTAAAAGTGGAAATTGGACGCAGACACATGCAGGGGAAGAGAGATGTCACATGAGGATCACCAAAAAATAAGGAACCTGCAGAGCTACTGACAAGGAAGGAGTCTGCATGGCTGAGACACTGATTGGGACTTCTAGCCTCCAGAGCTGGGAGAAAGTGCACGTCTGTTCCATAAAGCCCCCCTTGTGGTATGTGTGTTGGGCAGCTCTAGGAGACTGAGCCAGGTGGGGAGATTACCTAGTCACACACCTCCCGGAAATGCAGATGACCGGAGAACTGGTGAGGAAGCTCACACCACACTGTGCTCCTCCGGAATCCTGCTTCCCTTCCTGGGACAACACTGAGGTTGTGGTATCTTCTTATGATTTCTGACTCTGTCTTGTGAGCACATACGGGATGTGCTTAAGGGTTATTTATTGCAATTCAGTTAAGCAAGAATGCCCTGAAGAAGAAAGAAATATGACCACCAGAAAGAACCAGAAAATTGAGCTTCCGACAAACAGACTCACGGCTGGTGTTTCATCAGCTTCTCCTTCCATTTTCCCTTCCACAGCTGGAGCGTGGACTGACAAGAAGGCAATTAGGATCCTCTTTCTCAAGAGCAAAAGCATCATGAATTTTAGTACTTAAGATGCTGCAATTCTAGTGCCATGTCTGAGGGCTCTGCTTTCACCCGTGGTGGGCAGCGGCCCTGCAGCCTTCCTACCCATGCCATCCATCTCTCAGGAGGCGGGCCAGCAGACCTCATGGGGCATCAGGTGTTCTGAAAATGCTGGCCAATTTTGGACCCAGCCCACAGCCTGTTTGGTGACTTTGGCTCAAGACGTCCCACCTCCAGCCCCCCATACACCCAAACCCACGTGCTGGCTGCAGCCTGGCCCGACAGCACCTATGAAAGAAGCCCTGCCACCCAGCTCTGTTGGAAACCCCAAGCAGTGCCAGGGCTGCTCATTCCTCCCTTCATTCGTTCCCTGATGCCTGATGAGTCCAGTCTGCGATATTGGGGTGTTCAAGGCACCGGCAATGGGGTGAATGCTGCATTTCTGGCTGGCAGATTCACACTTAGCTTTGATCGGCCTTTCTTATGTTCCGCTAATGTGCTGGGTGCCGTTCCATCCCCACCAAAATGCCTGTTTCAGGTTCCCAGGCGGAGGACGTTGGTCAGGCATCACTTGGCTGATGGAGATCTCCCGTGAGGAGGCTCACTCCACCCCAAGCATCTGGCAACCTAGTCCAGGGAAATACCAGAATTCTGCCGGAGACCAGGTGCTGCCTCCCTCCCCCTGCAGCCAGTGCTCTGCCGCCAGGCCCTCCTGTGGCCCCAGGATATAGGTGTAAGGATGCTCCCTATGACTGTAGGCACTGCCTCCACACCACACAGGCGACCTGGAATTGGAGTCCTGTCACCCCATTGTCGGCCTGCAGAGTGCTGGGCTCAGCAGACATGGGCTGCACAAATAAGGGACTTTTGGCGTTTTCATGGATCGTTCAGGACAAAATGACTCTTGCAAAATACAGGTCCTGACAGTGGTCACTGCAGTGATAGAAAAGTGGTGGTACACAATGGGTGACAGTGGCTCGTGGGAGGCCAGTGAGCGTGAGGGCTTTGAATCCTAATTTGAAATATTCAGGCAAAGGGAAGTCTCCTCGGTTTGTGGGTCTACCCCTAAGAGCACGCCCAAAGCTGGCTTGAAGAGACCTGCCCTGAGCCCATGATGTCCTCTGCAATGCTCAGATTCCCTGAAAATATTCAGCCAAAGCCAGAGCCACAGCTGCGGGCAAGGTGTCTGTTGATTCCCAGTGTGTAGGAGGCTACAGCGTGGAGAGCAAAACATTTCCAAGTCCTATTCACAACGCGTCTGTAAAAAGTGTTGTTTTCTGTTCTGTTTAAATAATGAATCAATTGAAAATTCAATCGACACTTGCGAAGAATGAGAGATGCCTATTCTGCAAGGCCGTCCCTGCCATGCTAGGGAAATGGCCCATCTTCCCCGAACTCAGGAGTTGCCTTAATTAAAAGCCCAGATAAGCAGTGAAGATCAAATCATGGGGCCCTTGTTTCCCCAATTCCTATGTGGGCCTTTGCACGTCTGTGAGATGAATGATGAATGGACCAATTGACAAACAGAGCGTGAACTGTCAAGACCCAGGAAATAAAATTAAAGTGAAACTAAGGCTGGGAGCTGGCGTACAGGAGTCTGACGACCTGCACGTTTCCCCCAGTGTCATTCACTGGGCACCTCTACAGCCAGCAGCCGCTGCTTCTCATCGTTTGGGCCTGATTCCATACCTGTCTCCCCAGGAGCCGGTGCTCCCCACCCCGAACCTCAGGCAGCCGTTGTCCTTAGCTGCCATGGAGCTGGCCCATCTCATGGCGACTCTGCCCACAGTGGGGTCAGACAGCTGTGATCCGTGGGAGTCGCATGGGCTGGTTTTCAGAATCGATGACCAGGCCTGCCTTTTGCCTCGGCCAGCTGAGTCTGGAAGCTCCGCTGAAACATGCTGAGCAACCCAGCAACACACAAGCGTCTGCTCACAGACAGGGCTGGCTGTGCGCGAGGTGCACTGGCCAGGAGTCGCACCTGGCTCTTCTGCATAGAAGGCAAGAGTTCTCCGACAGAGCAAGCCCTGGTCCAGCAGCACTGGTTCATTGCTCCCAACCCCTTGCTACCTCAGCTTGGCCTTTTTCTCGTTATTAACATAACTGCCTGTCTATCTGCCTCCCCAGCCAGGCACAAGATCCCTGTGAGCCAGGTCTGTGACCACCTTCTCGCTCATGCCCCAGCACTGACAACAGGCCCAGCTCACGAGAGACACTCAAAAACTAATGTTCGTGAACACGTGACGGAACTGTCTATCTTCATGGTCATCATCTGTTTTGGCCCAGTGTTAACGGCTTCCTGTGTAACATATTGATATAAACTTTACTATTTGAATAATACATTGAAGTCCAAGGTCACTGATTTTGTGACATCAAGTCAACAATCATCTGGGGGTTCCTTGGATGCAGGGAGGCAGCAGCTCTCATGCCTGATGCTTGGGAACCTGGGGCTGTAGCTCCTTTCTGGGAGGCCATCAAGTGAGACTTGTGCTGAGTCCAGTGCAAATCCTCTGAGGCCCGAACTCTTCAGATGAAATATTAACAAGCAGGGAGGAGGAGGAGGAGGAGAGGAAGCCTGGGCACAGATCCTGCTAAAGACAACTTTCCATTCAAAGAGCACAGTTCAGCTTTCTGTGTTCTGCTGGGAAACACCTACGGGATGGGGGCAGAAAGTGGTGTGCTGGTTACCACCCACACCCAGCTGGGAAGATGGGGGGGCAGTCTATAAGCCTTGCCAGTTCCTGTGGTGGAAATGCCCCCACCATGACCAACCTCATGCCACCAACATGATGTTACTGAAGCAGGACTGGGAGACAAGGCGAGTGGCTCTCACAGCCCATGCAACTGGCTTCTGCACAGGGTGGCCCTGTCTCTGTGCTCTGCTGGCATGC
>NW_006921625.1:2480741-2482235 GCF_000298275.1 Orycteropus afer afer
ACAGGAGAGTGGACAAGATACTAAATATGGTAGAATTGTCAATTTCCAGCACTCACGTTATCAAAGTCCTTAAAAATCACAAGTTATTGTTGTTTTAAAATAATATCCGCACGTGGTGAAGAGTTCAAACACTCCAAAGAGCTAAGTAATGAGTGTGTCTTTCTTTCATCCCACAAACCCAGACCCTTCTCCAAAGGAAGTCATTGTCACCAGACATGTGGAGACTTGCAGAGAGGCCACGCATGTGCAGGTGAGTATGTGTGTGTGCATTGCAGCCCTTCTCCCTGAGGTGAATGGGCATGCACTGTACAAGTTGTAATCACTTTTCTTTTTAACACGCATGTCTTGGAGGCTTACGACACTTTAGTCTATAGAGAGATTTTTTTCTCACCTTCAAAGGATCTCATTGTGCGGTTGATCCATGGTCTAACTGAGGACATCCAAGGTATTTCCATGGGGCTGGAGAACTGTCTCCCACGGCTGTGTTGTTGCGAGTAAGAATGGACTCAATGGCAGTGGATTTGGACTTGGCTGGTGTGTTGTTTATGAATCAGGTGTTTATGGGCACAGATGCTATCTGGTTGCTGAGGGGCAGGTAACAAAGGAGAGGTTGGTGATGTGTTGTTTTACTAGGTCCCTGAGTGGCACAAACGGTGTGTGCTCAATTACTAACTGAAAGGTTGGCAGTTTGAGCCCTCTCAACAGCTTGGCGGGAAAAAGACCTGGCAATCTTCTCTGGTAGAGATGGCAGGCAAGCAAGCACTCTGGGGCAGTTCTGCTCTGTGATGCCATCCTCATGAGGCCAATCACCCAGCGTGGAGTATTGCGGAAAGACGTGCTGGTTCTTCTTGTGAGATGCCCAGGAAATGACAGTCCTGGAGCTCAGCCTCCCAGGATGGATGGACGAGAAGAAAACATCCATAGACTGGCTCCTCCACAACCAGCAGAGACGCCCCTAAAGGAGGTTTGCTCAGTGCTTACTCCCATGGGCCACATTTGCCAGAAACGAGCTGAGCAGCACAGGGCATCAGGCCCCATGCAGGGGTCAGCAGCATCCACCCAACACCACCCCTTCCTCTGGGCCTATCATCAGAACAGTCAACTGGAAAATGTGCCTTTGCGATCTGGTGGGGAGACACGATGTGTGGTGCCCCAGCAAACTCATCATATCGCCCGTCCCAAGCATGACCCAGGGTCTGGGGAAGAATGATGCTGACACAAATGCAGGGACATCATGTTCACCCCTGTGCCCAGGATGGCTCACACAGATGTGAAATAACAAAACATCGTGGAGAGCCTTTAGTGAAATGAGAAGGGTGAACTTTAAATTGGAAGTGCCCATCACCAAGATTCCGGCTGCTGCAGCATAAATGCAGACCTCAGCTTGATGGAGGTGGCTGACCTCGAGCTGCCCACCTCAGGGCAGTTCCCTAGGACTGTGAGTCCCAGTCACAGGGGACAGTCTCCCTCTGTTCAGGAGCCTGGCAGAGTCTG
>NW_006921625.1:2483050-2484416 GCF_000298275.1 Orycteropus afer afer
CCAGCCACTCTGCAGGAGAAAGATGAGGCAGTCTGCTTCCATAAAGATTTACAGCCATGAAAACCAATGAGGCAGTTCTACTCTGCCTTATAGGGGTGTTGTGAGTCAGAATTGACTTGACAGCATATGTATACGTATGCATATGTATGCATAAAACCAAACCCACTGCCATCAGTTGATTATGACTCAACTACCCCCATTGGGTTTCCAAGGCTATAAATCTTTATAGAAGTACAATACCTCACCTACCTCCCATGGAGCAGCTGGTGGGTTTGAATTGCTGACCTTTTGGTTAGCAGCCAAATGTCCAACCCATTATGCCACCAGAGCTCCTGGGTGTGTGTGTACATGTGCATATGCAAATATATATGACAGATATGTGTGTAGTGATAATGTATACATATTTGTTATTATTTTCTTATCAACTATTACTATTAAATATTATTGGCCGTTATTCATGAATCCCATATTTGTGAATTCCCCAACTTGCTAAACTTTATTTGTAACCACAAATCAATCTCTGTGAACCTTTGCAGCCATTCATGGATATGGACAAAGCAGCAAATGACTTGATTCTCCTGACATGCATGTTCCCAGCTGAGGCCAAACAAGGCAATGCTGTCTTCTTGTTCCGGCTCTTACTATAAATACGCATGCTTTCCTGGGTACATTTAGGGCCAGGCTTTCCACAATTTTGTGCTTTTTTTTTTTTTCTTTTTTTCATAATAGCCCTGTTTGAAATTACCCCAGAACATAGAGCTAAAGTGCTGTCTAGTGTTCCTAATAGAATAGAGGTTGTAACGTGCCTTACAGAGCAAATACGTGTGATAGAGAAGCTCTGCTGTTGGCCCTAAGTTCAATGTCAATGAATCAACAAGCACCTTAAACAAGGTATCTTTAAACAGAAACACATAAAGTAAGGTTATACATGGATCAACTGATAAAAACACTATGGCCACAGGCTTGCATAAACCTAATCTTGTATTTCCCCTGGAGTAATGGGTCCAAACAAACAAACAAAAAACTCACTGCCATTGACTCAATCCCAACTCATAGCCTTCTGGTTTGCACCCAGATGCTTTAGGCACTATGCCACCAGAGTTCCTAGGAGTAATGGTTTATTGTATTGTATATATATTATGTTGTTGTTGTTGTTGTTGTTGTGTGCTGTTGAGTCGGACCCAACTCATAGCGACCCCTCCTTCGGTTTCTGAGGCAGTATCACTATGGAAGTAGATTGCCCAAGCTTCCTTCTGAGGAGTGACTGGTGGGTTTGAACCGCCAGCCCTCTGGTTAGCAGTCAAGTGCCTTAGGCACTATGCTACCAGAGCTCCCATATATTATAGTAATGGGTTATTATATATAT
>NW_006921625.1:2484551-2526906 GCF_000298275.1 Orycteropus afer afer
ATAGATAGATAGATAGATAGATGATAGATAGATAGAAGCATAGATATATCCTATCATATATATGCATTTACATATGTGATATCATATATGTGATCTATATATGATATCATCTATCTATCTACATATAAAGTTGTTGTTAACTGCTGTCAGATCAGTTCTGACTTATAGTGACCCTGTGTACAACAGAACAAAACACTTCCTGGTCTTACACCATCCTCACAATTGTACTTGAGCTCATTTTTGCAGCTACTGCATCAATCATTGGGTTGATCATAGCTAGTATCTAAGCACTTGACTGCTAACCAGAAGGCTGGGGGTTCAAACCGACCAGCCACTCCTAGAAAGGAAGATTGGGCAATCTACTTCTGTAGTTATACTGCCTCGGAAACCCAAGGAGGGGTCGCTATGAGTTGGGGCTGACTTGATGGCACATAACAACAACACAGTAGAGTCAACCATTGAGAATCGTCTTCTTTTTTGCCAACCCTCGAATTTACCACTCATGATGTCCTTCTCCAGGGACTGGTTCCTCCTGATAACATGCTGTGGTACAGTGAATTGCTTGGTCTGACCCTTCCAGCTGTGGTCTCTGTGACTCCCACCACATGACTGGGTGGCACCATGCAAATCTGAGCTGCTTGTGGCCTACCGAGGAGACTGGATAGGTTGTTAATAATGTAATAAGGTGCACTGCATATTTGTGGGGCCAGGACCATGGGAATAATGCATAGGGAAACCTAACATGAGGATTGGTCAGTTTTGCCCTCCCACTGGGCTTGAATTGGGTCATCCCAAAGGTAGAGCGGGGAATCTCACTACCATTAAGAAAGAAGAGCCAGGAATGGAGCACCTTCTTTGGACCTTCCCTGCACTGAACCTTGTTAACTCAGGAGACAGACAAAGCTATAACACTTTGCTGAGATGGTGGGAGATGGTGAGAAGTAGTGACAGCAGACCCACCAGCAGGCCTGGCAGGAGGCATCTCAGTGGGCTTCCAAGCCCACAGAGCAAGAAACTAGAATGTCTTCAGGCAAGAGGCTTGCTTGTGGAGTGAGTTGCCTCCAGCATAGACAGAGCTAAAAGAATTTCATGATACTTGCCAGAGCAGTATAGAGGCCATGGACTGAGAAGATAAGGGCCAAAGAGAGGCGTGTCTATGGGTGTGGCTGAGGGGAGACTGTCCTGATGGAAGAATTATATCCTGAATGTTCCTGTCTCTTCCTTAACAAACCCCACAATCACGAGTATTGTCTGTGAGTTATGTGTGGCCATTGCAATAAATTTCGAAACCCAGCAGAGAAGCAGAGAGTTCCATGGGAAAGAAGGCTGGTATCAGAATTGGTGAAAAGGTTGGAGGGCGGTGGCGTGTCTCATCTCCACCTCATGGGACCCGGCCATGGGCTGTTGATGTTGCTTATGATCTGCTTTCCTTTATGAAGTTAGAGGAGGTCAGACACTACCCCCACGCCCTTTGTACACTTGTGCAGCACACACGAGGCAAAGTCTCACCATCCTCACTTCTGGCTGTGTTTTTGCCAATACAGTTTTGTCCATGAAGTATTGGATGTTCCTCACCAGCACCATCATTGAAAGGCATCAATTCTTCTTGGCTCTTCCTGATGCATTATGCAGCTTTTGCATGCACATAAGCAGATTGAAAATACCATGCCTTGGGTCAGGCACACCTTAGTCTTAGTGCTTTTTAACACTTTGAAGAGGTCTTTTGCAGCAGATTTGCGTGATGCAATTTGTCCTTTGATTTCTCAACTGCTGCTTCCATGGATACTGATTGTCGATCTAAGTCAAATGAAATCTTTGACAACTTCAATCTTTTCTCCACTTGTCATAATGTTGCTTACTCACCCATTTGTGAGGATTTTTGTTTTTTTATGTTGAAGTGTGACTCCTGTGTAATATATATTATTATGCAGCATATCCTTGCATATGCACACACATATATCACATACGCACAAATATGTCATACATGCATATATATACATATACACACAACCGTGTCAGCACAAATGGTGTCTACCAGGCCTCCGTGCTGAGTACTTTCCACACTTTTCTCTTGTGTGCTCTTACTAATTCTGTGATGGTGTGCCATCATCTCTGTTGCAAAGATGTGAACATGGAGATTAAACAGACCAAGTGGTGAAAATCGAAATCCATGTATGGCCTTGCAGCTGCTGCTTCTGTGCTTATTGCTAAAGTGATTGAGGGCCTGTGGGTTCCTGAGAGAAGAGAAGAGCAACTGGGGAGGAACAGGGTGCACTGGCCGACAGCTGGGTGGCCTTGATCCGACCGTGAAGTGTCCGGCATTGTCATTTCAGAGGCTGCACTGCCCTGTGCACCGAGCAGTGAGGGCCAGGGAGTGGGCAGCTGATTGGAGAAAGGGTCCAGATGTGGGTGGAAGGCCCCTGTGAACAGGGAGGATATTGAGGGTGACCAGAGCTAAGGTAGAGAGGAGGACCGTGCAAAGAGGAAGACCATAAAAAAGGGGGCAGTCAGAAGGGAAGAGTATATATATATATAAAAAAAAAAGAGGGCTCACTTCTGGTCCAGAACAAACAGACTGCCCTTTAAGGAATTTTGCAAATCATAGGACTCTATGAACACATTGCAAGGTCCCTTCCCGGTATGCGGCTGTATCAGTGTGATGAGAGGCCTGGGGAGCCTCAATGATTTCATTAATCCACTTCTGCATACACAGTATGGATGAAGGTGTCCCAAGCTGCACCATTGCTGGGTGGGATAGTACTGCTTCCTTTTGGATGAGTCCTGGGGAAATGTTGGAGGGCAGAGCAGAACAAGCGGACTGAAGCTTCATCTGGGTCAGGTTGAAACAGACTTGGTGATGAAGCCAACATGGCAGAACTGGCCGTTGAGTAAACATCCCACCGGTCAGAGGGGCCTGAGGTTTCTCATCCCATGCACATGTGGCCGAGTGCAGCAAAGCTCAGATGCTGTAAAGGTCTGAAAGTGTAATCATGATATTCATTTTTCCCTTTCATCTGAGAACACAGAACACATGGTGACCCAAGATGGAGCTTTGGGTTCATCGCAATAAAACAAAACTTGGAACATCCTAAGAGGCAAGACAAAAATATAGGCCTAAGCAGATGAAACTTTTGACCTGGAAAGTCATCAGGGGAGGGCCAGGCCCTCATTCCCACTAGAAGCCACTGCAGATTCCTCATACCTGGTGTCCAAAGCCAAGGCCTCTTGTTCTTTCATCCCGGTGTTGGGTTGAGGGATGACAAAAGGATGCTGCCAGCAGAATTGCAGCCCCTGCCTTTCACCCAGGCATCAGGATGTCGGTACTGGATCCCCTTTCTAAATGAGCCTGGGCTTCCTCACACTGCGGGCTTCCTACCACAGCAGCTGGAGCTGGAGCTACAGAAGGAGTGAAAAGGAGGCTGAGCAGAATTGCTGAAGCTTGTGACTTCCACCAACTCCGTTCAGCCCAGCATTAGAGTAACATTAATTGCATGCTTGAGAAACCAAAGGTGAGTGTAGAAGTCAGGGTGGTGGTTCTATTTTTGCACATCATTGTCCTTTCTTTGCGAGAGCAGGAGTGCGGGAAAAGACTTGCATTTCTTGAGGAATTAAGCAGTTTGCTGAAGCCTTGAGGGGACCATGGCATTATCTCACAGAGTAAAATCTGTATCCAGTGGAGCCAGAACAAATCAACAAGCCCTGCTTCTCTGCACCAGGATGAATGGAAAGACTGCCAGGCTCCTGACCCAGCAGATCCAGAGGAAATTCCCGCTCTTCTTTCTCATCCTGCACTCCAGCAACAAGGCTGGGGCAATGTTGACCTCTATTCTCAGCTCAGTTCCTTGCTTTTTCACCAACTCCAGGATTCATTTGACCTGCCTTTGGTCCCCTAATAATTGCAAAGGACTGGTTCTTTCTTCTGAGGCCTTGAAATTTGGTTGGAAAAAGCCTTGCAACATCTTGAAACTGGTTTTACAGAACAAGACTGACTTCCCATACATGCCTTGGGGCTAGATGGAAGCCAGGGACCTTCTGAGAAGGCAATGAGTACAGCAAGCCCCCTCCTCAGCTGTGATGGTTAGTCTGTGCCTGCTTGCCTGGGCCATGGTACCCTGGTGTGGAATCCAGCTCTCATCTCGGTGTTGCTGTGACGGTGTTCCATAGATGGATTAATACATGAGGCTGGATGACTTTAAGTAAGGAGATTACCCTGATGGTGTGAGTAAGCTTGATTCAATTAATTGAAGGCCTTGAGAGAAAAACTCAAATTCTGAGAAAAGAATTCTGCCTCAAGACTGTAACATGGCAATCCTTCCTGAGTGTCCAGCCTGCCACCTACGCTACAGATTTCAAACTTCCAGACCTCATCATTGCCAATTCCCTAAAAGAAATCCCTAAATCCCAATCTCTCTCTTCTGCACACACCCATACACATACACACTCACACATATGCAAACACACTCACACATGCCTATGCACACACATGAACACACACATGTACACCCCACATACACTGACACACACACGCATGCACACACCCTATATGCACCCACTCTCTCACACACACACATGAATGCATGTACA
Source organism: Orycteropus afer afer (assembly GCF_000298275.1). Classification (NCBI taxonomy): domain Eukaryota; kingdom Metazoa; phylum Chordata; class Mammalia; order Tubulidentata; family Orycteropodidae; genus Orycteropus; species Orycteropus afer. Next base: position 2,489,136 of record NW_006921625.1, read on the forward strand.
TGCTCCTGCACACACTCACACATACATGCACATGCATGCACACTGCACACACACTTATACACTCATGTACACACACACACATCCTGCACACCCACGCATCCACCCACACACCACAAACACACAGAGTCCTAATCTCCTAGCTGTTCTGTTTCTCTGCAGAGCCCTGCCAAGAGACCAGATGTGTGGATCTCTGACACAGCCCTGCCAGGGTTATCTAGGGGACTTTGCAGATTGGTTAAGGGTCCCCTTTTACTTCCCCTTCTCTTTCCACATCTCTGTTGGAGGCAGGTGTTGGGACAGAGGTGAAATTCCCCAGGCATCAGGGGATCTTTTGGGCCAAGGGCCAGTTATTCTGTTAGTGTTGTTAGTGCTGCCCAGTCAGTTCTGACTCATGTTGTTGTTGTTGTTGTTATGTGCCATTGAGTCGGACCCGACTTATAGCGACCCCTCCTTGGGTTTCTGAGGCAGTGTCACTAGGGAAGTAGATTGCCCAAACTTCCTTCTGAGGAGTGGCTGGTGGGTTTGAACCGCCAGCCTTCTGGTTAGCAGTCAAGTGCCTTAGGCACTACGCGACCAGAGTTCCCTCTTACTCAGTGACCGCATATACAACAGAATGAAAACACTGCCGGGCCCTGCACCAGCCTCGTAATTATTGCCATGCTTGAGCCCATTATAGCAGTCACTGTGTCAATCCCTGTCATTGAGCGTCCTCCACTTTTTCGCTGACCCTTGACCTTACCAAGCACAATGTCCTTCTGCAGGGGATGGTCCCTCCTAATAATATGACCGTCCACCAGCCACTCCTCGGAAGGAAGGTTGGGCAATCTACTTCCGTAGTGATACTGCCTTGGCAACCCAAGGAGGGGTTGCTATGAGTCGGGGCTGACTCGATGGTACATAACAACAACAAAAAAATAATATGACCAGGAGCTGTGGTGACATAGTGTCTAAGGCATCTGACTGCTAACCAGAAGGCTAGTGGTTCAAACCCATTGGCCACTCCCCAGAAGGAAGGTTGGGCAGTCTACTTCCATAGTGATACTGCCTCAGAAACCCAAGGAGGGATTGCTATGAGTCAGATCTGACTCAACGTCAGTGGGTGTAATAACATGACCAAAGTATGAGAGACAAAGTCTCACCATCTTCATTTCTAAGGAGCTTCTGGCTACACTTCTTCCAAGACAGATTTATTGTTCTTCAGGCAGTCTATGGTACTTTCAGTATTCCTCACCAACACCAAAATTCAAATGCATTGACTCTTCCTTGGTCTTCTTTATTCATTGTTCAGCTTTCACATGTATAGGAGGGGATTGAAAATACCATGGCTCAGGTCAGGTGCACCTTAGTCTTCAAAGTGAAATATTTGGCCTTTACTACTTTAAAAAGGTCTTTTGCAGCAGATTTGCCCTGTGCCATATGACATCTGATCTCTTTGCTGCTTCTGTGCCCTGTCATTCCATGCCAATCATGCCCTGCTAAAACTCACAAGCACTTGAGGCCAGGCTATCATGACTACAAAATGGACCAGGTGCCATGGCCTTGACTTCTGGAACAGCACAGGATGTTGGGAGTTTGACACTTCAGGAGTCTGGTGGGAATTGAAGGAAGGTTGATAAACTAAGGGATGGGCAGGATTGAGGACAATCAGCAGGGATAGTAGTGTACCCAGGGACTGTGTGCCATGGAGATGTTCCTAGTTCTGGGGAGCCAGAGGAAAGGAAACCAGCCAACGCCCACCCAGGCCCAGCAGGGAGGGAGGCTAGGTATCCACCCCCAAGCTCTCCCACACCCTTCCAGCTCTTGAATGTTTCCCCACCTGGAAGTCGGGGAGCAGGGGAGTGGGGGCAATTCAGGCATAGTGGGGGTGCTGTGGGGCACTGAGCAAGGGGTCAGTTGGGGTGTGGGGGCAAACAGTCAATCTCCACATCAGAAGGCACCCAGACCAGCTCCTGTTCATAGCTTCATAAGCCAAGCCGAACAGGCAAAAGGTCACCCAAAGTCAAGTGTGTGGCCCCAGCCTGCTGGTCTGTCGGCCTTATGGAGGGAGTGGCAAGGGTGTCACCATGTTTGTACCAATGCTTAATGAGCAGCAGACCATGGATGTCCTCTGTGCTCACTGATGTGTCCAGCACATCCCAGCAGCCCATTTATTTCGAGTTAATGTGTAATTCTAACCTTCTCCGCTGGGCCCCTGCATCCTTCGGCTGCTATCAAACTGCACAGGGATGTGTATGTTCCCCTGCTTTCTCCCCTCCCAGCATGTCATCCAAGGAGAATTGAGTGCAGGCACTGAGCCAGGGTGACCTTCCATGTCCCTTGCCCCCAGGAGGGGGAGGGTGGCAGGGGAATCCTAACTTAGACAAGGAATGGAGGAAGAGACCATTCCATTGCAAGGTAGGAGAACACCAAGGCACTGAAGAACAGCAGCACGTTGTCCTGAGCCCATCTAGGGATCAAGAAAGCCTTCTCTGAGGTTGATCTCGGCTCTAAAGGATGGCTGGGAACTGCTCAGAGGGAAGGAGGTGGGAGAAAGCACCAGGTGGTACAGAGTGCATGGGAAGGCTTCGGCTAGAAAAGAGCTTAGCACAACAGATAAGAAGTGAGAGCTGAATGGACAGGAAGTGATGAAAAGACAAGCCACCTAACCAAACCAAACACACTGTTGTCGAGTTGGAGCCAACTCGTAGAGACCCCTCCTTGGGTTTCCAAGGCACTATCACTATGGAAGCAGATTGCCCAACCTTCCTTCTGAGGAATGACTGATGGGTTTCAACAGCCAGACTTCTGGTTAGCAGTCAAATGCTTTAGGTACTATACCACCAGAGCTCCCTTGAAAGGACAAGCAGGAAGTGGCAAATGGATACACAGAAACTAGTGGAGGAATAAACAGGATGTAGTGGAGAGATGGATAGGAAGTGAGACAGGAAATAGTGGACAGTTTGACAGAAAGTGGTGGATGGACAGACAGGATGTAAGAGATGGAAAGACAGGAAGTGACTGACAATGTACAGGAAGTGATGAGCAAACAGGCAGGAAGTGACAGAGATGGATGAAGCTTGATGTGAAGTGTTGAGGGAGGCAGAGTGGAACCTTGCAGGGACCTTTCCTTTATCTTTAGGAAACAGGAAGCCAATGAAGGATTATACGCCTGCTGTGGCATGACTGACGAGCAAATCAAAGGTAGGAGAGAGCCCACTAGTGGATCTCAGAAAGCCAAGTAGGAGGACACAGGCATTTAGCCAAGGGGGTGGTTTGGCTTGGAGGGTGTGTGATGAGAAGGGTCTGGGAGGATAAGTGGGTGAGGCTTAAGGGGGCTTAGAAGCCTCTTGAGAAAGTTCTCACATGAAAGCAATGCTCACGTTACTCCAGCCACAGTTCTGTGTCTGGACTGTCCCTTGACACCTTGTCACAGAGCACATTATTGGGTCATTTGTGGTCTTCTTTCCCCATTTCACTGACTCTGCATGCACCCCTTAGGCAATAACCCCCTATTCATCCCTCTCCCCAACCCCTGGTCACCACTGATGAACTTTGGTCTCTATGCATTGGCCTATTCTAGAGCCTTCACGTTAGTGGAACCACCCAATAGTGCCCTTCAAACCACCCTTCAATGTTGACCTGGGAGACAACATGGAGAAACAGCTGCCTAGGGCCCCCAGGGAAAGAGGATGCCATCTTGTAGATGTCTGTCATCTCTCCACAAAGACAGAGGAAATCCAAGGCCAAGTTAGAGCTGGAAATGCCTTTTTTCCTCTAATGATGACCCAGATGTGCAGAGACCCTGGTATTGAATTACCAGTGGCATGGACCTTCCTAGGTACTGGGACCAAGAGGACTTACAAGTTCTGAGTCTGCTCTGCATTTCTGATGTAAGGTTTAGGATGTTTGCAACACAGTGAATTTGAGAAGTCTTATCATTCTCCTTCCTTGCTGGAAGTCTCCTTCACAGATGCCCTTGTGTGCACCTCTGCCTGCCTTATGCATCCATCCAGGCAACTTGCAGTGGTACAACCTATAGAGGCAGCTTCATAGAGTGTCCCAGTTCCAAAGTAAACCTAAGCCCAGAGTCTCCCATGGAGCACATTAAGCTATTTGTGTCTTATATTCCTGCTGGGAACATCCACTTTGGATGCCTGGAACCTAGAATCCCCAGCTAAAGAAAGTGATTTTTAACTTGTATTGAGGAGTCTAGAGCTGTGTTCAGTGGCTGCCTGGTGACAGATCCTCGAAGTCCCCCTCTGTCTTGCTCTTTCTTGCTATCTGCCTATCTCCAGGCAGAAAGAAAGCTGACGGGCAATTTTTCTATTGACAGCTGGAATTTGCCGTTAATAGCCTGTGCTCTCTGCAATCAGCTTACAATTGTATGGTGTGGCATTAGAAAATGGGATGAAGCGAGGCTGAGAGACCACTGTGTTCAAAGTGAGTTGGCTGGGACTTGCAGCTCTCTCATCATACCAGTTTATTGTGCAACTTATTGTTTGGGAAGAAAATCCCTGTAGTCCCACTCATATATGTCACGAGGTCCTTGAACCCTAGTGCCTGCGGCTTTGAAGGAAATGGATGCCCGAAGGACACAGAGGCCGCATTTCAAAAAGAATGAGTGTGTGTCTCAGTATTAGCTGCATCAGAATGAAAGACCACCTGGATGCACTTGGCACATGCTCAAAGAGTGGAAGCGTGGCAGGGAATAAGGTATGTCAAAAGCAACACCGCTAAGGTCTGGGCCACGTAGCCTCCATTTACCTGTCTACAGCTGCTCTCCACTCTTCCCACCCTGCTGTGTGTCCTACAGAACCAGACCTGCAGACCCTCCTGCCGGTGGCTTCTGATTGGGGTCAGCCAATGGGATGGGGCAGCAGGGTCTCTGAGGGAGGGGAAGGAGGAGATCATGGTGTTGATTCCACTGGCTCACACCCTACAGGTTAGTCTGTGGCTGGTCGCACCCCTCAGCCAAATAGCCCTGGTCCTCTTATCCCACCTTCTCTAGCTTCAAGCAGAGCCCTCCTCTCCCAACTCCCTGAACTGCTATCCACTGAGGGGCCATGAACTCCCTGCAAGGACCCTGGGCCACCAAGGCTCTCCAACACATTACTGCTGATCTTTCTATTTAAATGCCAAAGGTAGAATGAGCTTCTCAATGATCTGGGAAGGAATGAAATCGCTGAAAAAATATGTCAACAATTGTGCTATGTGAGATGTCTGCTTGTCAACCATTCTGAGGGATGGGCTTTCTGCTTCTGCTCTAGATGTACCCCCAACACACACACATTTCTTTGTTCACATCTGGGTCATGTTTAAACAATGCCAAGTTCTGGAGACTTCTTAGAAGATATGGGAGTTCAAGTCCCAGGATGCCACATGGCAGCAGACCAGCCCTGACCTGTCCCTCAGGAGCTCACAGCCCACAGTTGTGTTCCCCAGTGTCCTGTGACAGCAGAACCACCATGTCAGGTGTCACAGAGGAGAATGAGGAGGTGCAGTGTGCTCTGATTGAACAGTAAGAGCAGGCTGAGGTCTCAGGAAGAGAGGGAACCAGACAGAAGGAACGACAGGCCAAGGCTATGGGGCAAGAGCCGAGAAGTGAGGGAGGTGAGAGCCCAGGGGCTTGGGGCACATGAAGCAGAGTGCAGGGAGGGGTGTGCTAGGGGATTCTGTCTTTGCTTTCAAGCACAAGAAGGACACTCACAGCTCATTCCTCAGGGACAGTCACAGATCTCAGGTCTCATGGTATCACCTGCTGAGACCAGAGTGGCAGCAAGAAGTTCAATAGATGCTGAAATAGGGTCCCTATGAGTCAATGTAGGAGCTCTGGTAGCATAGTGCCTAAGGCATTTGACAGCTAACCAGAAGACTGGCAGTTCAAACCCACCAGCCACTCCTTGGAAGGAAGGTTGGGCAACCTACTTCCATAGTGATACTGCCTTGGAAACTCAAGGAGGGATCGCTATGAGTCGGGGTTGACTCAACGGCACATAACAACAACAACATGAGTCAATGTGGACTTGATGGCAACAGGTATGGGAAGGGATGGAGGCTGAAATGGGCATGCACACACATGCCCACATGCATGCATACAAGTGCATGTGCACATGGGTACATGTGTGTGCATATATGCAGAGTCATACACAGACATATGCATGTAAAAGTATATACATGAGCACACACACATTCGTGCACATAGGCACATGCACAGACATGAACAACACATGCACAATGCACATGGGGGCACACATATGTGCACAAATGCACACCCATGAGCACAAACTTGCACACTTAGGTCCATGCACACACACACACACATATGCACAGTATACGAGTACACGTGTGCATGTGCACACACATTTGCATGCACAGGAACATGCACACACATATACATGCATAATACTTATACAAGCATGAACACACATGCACACACTCCACATATAGGTACAAGCACATAAGCGCACACATGCACACATTCACACATATGTTCTGGTTCTGGTTACCTTGTGCTTCTCTGACAAGAATATACCACAAATAAGAGTTTATTCTCTCACAATTTGGAGGCTTTAAGTCCAAGTTCAAAGTGCCAGGCTCTAGTGGCTGTGTGAAAGCCCCTCGACCTTGGGCTTCAGCTCTGCCTCTTGCTCCCAGCCCACTGAAGCTAGAGGCATCTCTTCACTCAGACAGCTACCAGCTGCTGAAGCCAACAAGCCCAAGGTCGACAAAGAAAATGGAAGAGTCCCAATGTTACCAAACCACCCAGCAGACCATTAATTCAAGTCTATTGTAAGTCTCAAGGTCAGCAGAGCATGGCAGGCTGCTGAACAATGACACAGCTACATGCAGGGTCCAAGGGTGCCATCAGCTAGAGACGATTCCCCAAGGCTTCTCTTTATATATAGGAAACAGACCACATCCCTAGGGCAGCTACTCAGCTGCTCACATAGATTCCACCATGGAGTTGATTGCCAGTCTCATCATGGGGAATGCTACATCCAGCTGCGCAGCCACTCAGCCAAGGCCAGCCAAGTTGACACACAAACTTAACTAGCACACATGTGCATACACACACTCATGCACACACTCACACACAAGCATACCCCTGCACACACAGTCACAGGGACATACACACCTGTGCATACACACAGCACCTATGCACACACACGTGCTGGTTTAGAACCATGCTATCAGCACCAGTGATCCTGTGGGTGGTTAGACACGGCTGTCTCAGTCTCCTTGTTGGACACTTTCACAGTCTCTCTGTCCTTTTCTTTTGAAAGTCTCCACTCAGGAGGGGTCAGCTCCTGACCCCAGAACTTAACTGCAACATCTTCAAGGACTCTGCTTCTCAACCAGGCCAGGAGGGCAGATCAGGAGCAAGACTCCAGCATCTCTTGTTTGGGGACACAGTACATCACAGAGGACTGCCTGGCTGTGGCAGTCCTGCTACTGCAGCCCACTCCTGCCCTCCCCACACCACCTGGGCCTTCTCCCCTCTGTGGCACCTTCACCTGCCCTAGACGTTGAGTTCAGGCTGGACTCTTCCGTGTTGACCCTGAGTCTCTGCCCGGGTCTACTGTACTTTTGCCCAGTTGGAGAGCTCAATGTGGGGCCAAGACAGAGCACAGCCTCTGGGCCTCGCCTGCTGCCATCCACCTGGCTTGTGTGCAGCCTGGGGAGGTAGCTTCTGGTGATCATGGGCCCATCATCCTCCCATGGTGATGCAAGGTTGGAGACTCACCAGCTTCTCAGGTCTGTCCTTAGGGCTGCTTGCCCTCTCTAACCATGTGGCAAGAATAACCACATAGACCACATCTGGGAGGTGCAGGGGCAACTTAGACATCTGGGAGGTGCAGGGGCAACTTAGCCTCCCCTCACAGCCCAGAAGGAGCCTGCTAAGCTGTTACGTGGAACAGAGGCTGCATGTCTCAAAGGTCTCAACAGCCTCATAGGGCAAAAGTCTTCCCTTGACTCACGTCCCCAATGCCTGGAGATAAGCCTTTCTTTCTGAGCTAAGTCCAGCAGATAGTGCCCTGTGAGGGTGGCCACCTGTGGCTGAGTGGGGTGGTCATTTGTGGGGTTTCCTTCTGGGAGCCCAGTGAGTTCTGCAATGTGCACTGGTTGAGTGCACGTCGGACAATAACTGGAAGGAGCCCTCAGCTGCCAGCGCGCTTGTCTCTGACCCCAGGTGTGACTGGAAAGAAACCAACTATAAAACGAGCTCTAGCCTCACCCATGGAGAGTGTTTGGATCATTGTTTTTTCCTGAAAAATCTAACATCGAATGATTCCACAACTTCTACTCTCCCTGAGCACAGAGAAGGCTCCATCCACCTTAGGCTCCCTGGGCAGAGGGACCAGAGGACCCACCTGGCAGGATGGTGGGCAGCACACACCCAGCTGCCCCCAAGCAATGGGCAGTGGCTTGTTCTAGTGGCCTGTGGGCAGAGGAGTACCAGGAAAGGGGGGCCTCCTGTGATTCACAGTGCTGCAGGATCTGATAGGGCTCCCCAGAGCATACAGGAGAGTCAGGCCAGCAGGAGTCTCACAGCCGATGGCAGGGCTGTAGTACTGAGATCTGTCAGCATGGGACCCCAAGGTGGGTGTGTACCAGCCCCTTGCAGGTGCTCACTGGGACACAGGGGTTTCTGGGCTGGGCTACAGGACAGTGGATCAGCAAAGACTTGTCTGTGACTACATGGAGCAGCCAGCCTCACCCTGCTCACCACGGGCCTCCATGGAACAGCATCCCAGGACTGCACCCTACGCATGACACAGGTTGTGACTTGAGGTTCTGCTCTTCGGTAAGCTTTACTGTGCTGGTATCTGACCTCACTGGGCCTCTTGCCCAAAGCCAAATGGAAGAGGATCCTGATTATTGGACCCAAGGCCCATCTGGAGTGTCCCTGCCCCAACATGGGCTCTGGAAGCACCAGGAGCCAGTTCCACTTGGAGGCATTCAGAGAGACCTGGATGGATCCATGCTGGAAGGGACATGCCCTCCTCCTTGCGGGACTGTGGCCTCCATGAAAGGAGCTGGAACATGGAAGGAGGAAGGCACTGCTGGGTTCTCTTTGTGGCAACTTCTGTATCATCAACGAATTCCATGCCACCACTGGAAGGATTATTAGGATGCTCAAGAAAATAAGCTGTTAAGAGGATGCATTGGGTTGTACTGAAATGGGAAGGATGGTTCCTGCTTGCCCAAGGATTTAAGCAGAGGCTCATACAAGGTGGTGTTATCTCTGAAACCTTCCAGCTGAATGTTTCCTGCCCAGTAACAGTGTCAGGGTGGTTGGAACAGAGCAGAAAAACAAAGAGGCAAGCTGAGAATCTTGCCTCCACCACAGCCTTGTCTCCCTGCATGCTTGTCTTCCAGGAACCACTGAGGCCAGAGAAGGAAGGGCCATGGGGCAGAATTGTTGAAAACCTGGACAGGAGGTTACTTGGGTCTTTCTTTTCTTCATAACCCTGACTTGGTAAGGCTTCAGAGGTGTACTCCTGTAGGCTTTTTGGGAAACAGGCAAGGATGATGGGCCTGACTTGGTGTCTTGGTGACTGTCTGATCTTGTAATGGTCCTTTGGACACAGGTGCCCCAGGAGTGTGGCAATGGAAGAACCTAGTCTTAGAGAAAGCAGCTCAATAGGGGAGGAGCCCTGTGGTTCACTGGCTAAATGCTCAGCTGCTAACCTAAATGTTGGCAGTTCAAACCCACTAGCCAGTCTGTGGGAGAAAGATGAGGCAGCTGCTTCCACAAAGATCACAGCATTGGAAACACTACGGAGCAGTTCTGCGCTTGTCCAATAGGGTCACTATGAGTTTGAATTCACTCAGAGTTCATTAATTAACTAATTCATGATTAATTAATTAACATTGGCAGCAGGTTTTCTGGACTGTGGACACAATGGTTAAGCACTCAGTCGTTAACAGAAGGGTCGGCAGTTCAAACCTACCTGGTGACTCTGAAGATGAAAGAGCTGGTTATCTGCTCGCATACAGATGGCAGCCTAGGGGTACCAGTGGGGAAGTTCTACCCTGTTCAATGGGCTCATTAGGACTCAGAATCAGTTCACAACAATGATGCAGCCTCCATGGACTCCACTTGTCTTTTCATTTCTCAGCATTTGCTAATCTTGGCAAGAGCCTGTCCTCCTTTGATAGAAATGGACCCAGTGGTGATGGCTAGTCAGCCCAGTGTCTGTGTGAAGTGTACAAGCCAGGCCCTCATAGCTGGGTTGACCAGCCCAGCTGCCCAGCACCCTGTCAAGGCCAGCAGACTACACACCCGTGAGGCAAGGCCACCCTGGTTCCACTCACTTGATCAATCAAAGCAGTTAAGTCCCTGAAAGCATTTTAAGCATGTGGATGGATCCTTGGCACTGTAAATACACATGAAAACCCTCCACACCTTATTTATTTAGCATGGATTTAAATAGCAATGCACCAGTCTCCTGACAACTCAACAACTCCATTTTTTCCCTTTGTCCAGGAAGTATCTCTAAAGATAAACAGAACTAAATCCATTCCACATTTCTAACGAGTTTTTTCTTTTCTTTTCTTTTTTTTTCCAGCCAATGAACTGTGCACTGTAAATAAAGGGGAATAGAATCCATTTTTTCAAGATGATAATGCTTAAACCTATTTCCCCAGATGAAACTTACAGTAATACATGGGCCCCCATTAAAAACACGTTCTTCATATTTTATGCAACTGGCTTAAATTTGTAATATTTACAATGCACAAATACAGATTTTATCTGTTCACTCATGAGTGAGCTCAGTTACCTGAGAGACGATACAACACAAATAAGGAAACGGAGACAAAGCCTGGGCCACGGGGAGCCATGGGGTCACCCTCATGGGGTTGTCTTGCCCCTGCTCAGCAGCTGCCTCCCACAGGGTAGAGTGTGACAGGACATACTGTCAGTCCACCCTGGGACCTCCCACCTGCTGCTGCTTCTGCCTGCTGGGGCAATGCAGCCTGGGTAAGTCCAGCATCACCATGTCCTAGGCACAGCTTGGGGAGGGGACAAGCCAGGAACCATCATGTCTTCCATGGGCTGTGGGTGGAATTGTGCCCTCAAACCTCTACAAATTGTTGCTGAAGTCCTAACCCCTGTGGTTCCTATGACCATGACCTTGTTTAGAAACAGGGTCTTTGAAGAATTTACCAGGTGAGTTAACATGAGGTCACACTGGATGGAGTAGGAAGCCCTAAACCCTATGTGGCTGGTGTCCCTATAAGAAGAGAAATAACACAGTGGGTCACAGAGCAAGGAAGGCTACATGAGGACAAGCCAAGTAGTGCCCAAGCCACCAGAAGCTGGAAGAGACAAGGGCAGACATTCCCTGGAGGGAACATTCCCCACAGCCCTGCATCCAGACTCAGCTTCCAGACCTGTGAGAAGAGATCTGCATTCCTGGAAGTTCCCTGCTTTGTGGCACTTCGTCGTGGCAGCTCCAGGAAAGTAACACAGAAAGTTGGTGCCACATGCTGTGCTCCAAGCCAGATGACCCCGAAGGCTGCTGAGAACCAAGCCAGACAGCCTCGAAGGCTGCTGAGAAACTTTTTTCTTTTTCCCCTAGTCAGAGACTCTCAATGCAGCATGAGAATGAAGCCGGTGCTCTAGCTTTGCCATCAGTGCCATGGTCCCCTTGAGGAAGGCTGGGTCCAGAAGGATGCCCCCAGAACTGGCCACACAGCATGGAGGTGTGAGGTCGGGAAGCAGGAGGGAGGGTAACACAAGCATGTTTTCTGTTATGGGCATGGCCGCCTTCACCTGCTCCAGCCTGTCCCCACCAGCTCACAGTGTCTTCAATGACCTTGGATCACTTCCCTCCTTGTTTATAACCAAGGCCAATACATCGCTGAGACCTGTGCTAGAATCCAGGGAGAGCCCTTTGCTTTTTGCCTTGTCACTTCCTCTGCTTGACTGGCCATTTTGTCACCACTCAGCAGGTCTCATGTTGTGTATTTGATCATTCCTGGACGTGGCTCGTCAATGCCAATCAGCCCAAGGAAGATAATAGCCACTGAGGGATTTGTGCTCGGGCTGCAAATCCACAATTGGGCTTAGCACTTTCTGCAGGCACCAAAGCTCGGTAAATCCCACAAGACACACAGGGTCACCCCCACACATGCACACACACATTATGGCTTCCTGAGATAAGGTGGTGATGCTTCTTGGTGAAGAGCATGCAAATCACGGGGCGACCCTGAAGGTCATTTTTGTCCCACTTACATCTGTGGAGGTCTGCTCTGTGCTGGAAAGGCCCCTGTGTGGCACAGTTTTCTCTCAACTTCTAACTGAAAGGTTGGGAGTCAAATCTACCTGGTGACACCACAAAAGAAAGGCCTGAAGGTGCACTGAGACCCATTGAAAACGTGATGGGGCACAGCTCTGCTCTGACACACATGGAGTCTCGTGAGTTGGAGTCCCCTCAAAGGAAAAGGTTTGGTTTTGACTCTGCTGGATGCTGGTCAGACACTGGTCACGGGGCTAAAATGCACTCCTTCCCTGCAGGGTTCCCAGTTTGGGGAGGATGCAGGGACAAGGGCCATCGGTCACCCACACAAGTGCAGCTAAGGGGCATGCCCAGCTATGACCCAGGGCAGGAGGCTGGCCACTCAGAGGCCACTGGCCACAGTTCAGGTATCTAAAAGTTACAAGTGAAATCAGCAATAACTCAATAACAAAAAGACAAAAAAAAGCTATAAAATGGGCAAAGGAGACAACAGACAGTCCTCCAAAGAAGATACGCAAATGGACAGCAAGCCTGTGAAAAGATGCTCAAAGTCTTTAGTCATCAGGGGAATGCAAATCAAAACCAAGATGACTGTTTTCTACACAATGGAAAATCACAAGCAGTGTGGGGGTAGCTGGTGGGAGTGTGAAATGGTACAGCATGGTGGAAACAGTTTGGTGAATGCTCAGAAAAGTGCAATGTGGAATCACCATATAATCCAGCAATCCCATGCCCAGGCACTAAATTACTGGAAGACTTGAAAGCAGGGACTCACGCAGACACTTGTTCACCCCTGCAGCACGATTCACAATAGCCCAAAGACGAAACAGCTCCAGTATCCAACAGCACAGGAACAGGCCAACAGAATGTGACCCATCCATACAATGAGTATGACTCGACCAGAAAGACAGATGAAGTTCTGATAAATGCTACCACCAGATGAATCTTGAAAACATCTTGCTGAGTGAACTAAGCCAGACACAAGAAGACAAGGATTATATAAGACCTCACTTACAGTTTGGTGGAGACAGCTTATGATAGAGGCTGCTAGGGGATGGAGCTAGGGTATAGGAAACTTGGTGGCACAGTGCTTAAAGCGCTAGGCTGCTAACGGAAATGTTGGTCGTTCAAACCCACCAGCCACTCCGTGAGAGAAAGATGGAGCAATCTGCTTTGACAAAGATTTACAGCCTTACACATCCTTCGGGCAGTTCTACTCTGTCCCACACTGTCACTGTGAGTCAGAATTGACTAGACAGCTATGGGTTTGGTTTTGGTTTGGTGGAGCAAGGGTGGGGGAATGGAGAGTAAATGGTTAATGGACACTGGGTGATGGAAAGTTCTAAGCAGATAATGGTGAAGCTTGCACAGCATCGTGAATATAATTAACACCATTACTTGCACATTTTTAAATGGTTAAAATGGCAAATCTTGTGATGTATATTTTACCACAAAAAGTTTTTAAAAAATCAAGCTTGTGAATTACTAATATATTATGTCCCGTCTTCTTACCTTGATGAATATCCCTCATTATGACAACAGGGAAAAGCTATTATTTGTATGTTACTGAAAGTGGCCAAATATCAAAGACAACTAAATTTATCATTATTACATACATCTCAGTGCTCTGCGGGTACATTGGCATGGTCTGAGTGAGTGCAAGGCATGCATAATTCATGACACTTATTTTTCTTGCTTTCATTTCAACACAATCTCTCATTATGTTGTTATATAAAAAGATGATAGGACTTTATAACAAGTTTATAGAATTTGTATTTTTGCCAATACACTTCTATAGACTTAAAAATACAATGCAATAGCATTCAAAATGTAAAATGTAAATAAATACAGATATAAAATTAAAAATTAAATTTGATGGTTAAGGTTGTGTATCAACGTGGCTGGGCCATGATTCTCAGTGGTGTGGCAGTTGTGATGTATTCATCCCCTATGATGGGAACTGATACCATGTCATCACCTTCATGATAAGATCTGCTATGAGCAGCCAATTGGCTGAAAGGGACTCTCCTCAGGGCTAAGGGCTGTTTCCAGTACATGTGGACATTCTGGCAAGCTCTCTTTGCTCACTCTAGATCCTGCGCCCAGCTTGTCATCATCTGACCTCTGGTTCTTGGGACTTGAACCAGTGGCCTGCCATATTGCCTGCCAATCTTGGGTTCATCAGCCCCCATAGCTGGATGAGTAAGGAGAAGCCTCCAGCCTGATATCTGACCCATGGACTTGGGACTTGCCAGCCTCTACAACTGCATGAGCCATTTCCTTGAAATAAATTTATATATGCACATATATACACATACACACTATACACAGATGTGTACACATATACATATATGCGCACGCACACACACACACACAAAAAAAATAGAAGCTTCACTGGTTTTGCTTCTCTGAAGAACTCAGCCTAAGACATTAAAATAAATATAAAATTTCCAAAAAGTAAAATCATATTGTGTATTTTAACACTAATTTTTCTAAAACTGTCAAGTATCTATGTGATTAAAATTAAATCAAAACATAAAATTAAAACGCAAAATCCAACTTGTAGTCAAAGAATATAAAACTATTAAGTGAAAACCACTTCAACGGAGCTGTGCTGACTTTTGTTACTCTTGATTTTCCACGTGAGTCTTGCCAAATAACTTCTATTAAAAATAAGACAGCCCCAGCCCAGCACTCAGCATTCAGCCAGGTGCCAGGGTGAGAATGGGCTTCACACTTCATGGGCATTACATCTGACCCCCTGCAGGTGCACACCATGTGCAACAGCTGGGAACCCATGCAAGTCCCTGAGCACCTGCAGAAGCAGGAAAGGGGCTGAAGGGAAGCAGGACGGTCTGGCATGCCTGCCCCTGTTGGCCCATGTCACCCAAGGTCCTGGCATGTGGCCCTGGATTGTGTCTCCTCCCACCACCCAGTCCTCTCTGCACTGAGGGGGCTGTCCACCTCCGAGTCTTTGGCAGAAGCTCTCAGGGTATGGGCTTGGACGGCACCCCATCTGCCTGGGCGCACAGCCCACCCTGCTATGAGGGAAGCTCAAGGCCAGGCTCCAGGGCAGTGTGTGGAGGGAGAGCAGGCAGGACGAGCAGGGAGAGGGCAGGAGGATACTGCAGGTGGAAGTCAAGCAGAAGAGGGGTGGGGACCAAGGAGACGGGGTATTCATCCTGCCTTCGGTGTGTCACACCCTGGGAGCTCGCCTATTGCTATGATGTGGGAAGCTATGTCACTGGCATTTCAGACAGCAGCAGGCTCACCCATGTGGCCAGGTTTCAGCAGAGCTGTTGACTGAGGCAGACTTGGAAGAAGGACCAGTGATGTGCCATCAAAAACCAGCCAAGGAAACCGATGTGGATCCCAACAGGACGTGGCTGATGGCACACTGGAGGGTAAGCCTCTTAGGGTGGGAAAAACACCAAGCCCGTGGCCATCGGCTTGACTGCAACTCACGGTGACCCTACAGCACAGAGTTGCCAAGGCTATGAATCTTTGCAGAAGCAAATGGCCACGTCTTTCTTCTCCAGAGTGGCTGCTGGATTTGAACTGCCGATCTTTCAGTTAGCAGCCGAGTGTTTAACCACTGCTCCTTTCCTAGGGTGGAAGGCACTCAAACTACATGGTGGCTGCCACACTGGACTCAAGCAGACCAGCGACCGTGAGGATGGCACCGGACTGCGCAGTGTTCCGTTCTGTTGCACGTGGGGTCACCACGCACCAGAGCAGATTCCCCCACCCCAAGGGCGATTAACAGGTACAGCAGCTGAGCGGAGTGAAGCCCTGTGTGGGGTGCAGAGCAGGGTACTGAGTAGAACAGGAACACTGGGAAGGAGGCTGGCCAGGGCTGCAGGGCCCACATGTGGCTGGAGCCCTTGGCCCAGGAGCAATTTGGGATGGGTCAAGTCCCTCTGGCAGCCTCATGGTGGGGAGGGAGTGGGTAGGAAGTGTGGCCCCCTAGGAATTTCACAATTCTGCACACGGTGTCTTCCCTTCTCCATCCTCTGCCTCCTCACTCCCTCTGCCTCCCTCCACACCCCAAATCCCAAGGGCCAGAAGGAAGGTCCCAGCCCACCCGGCATTGCCCCTCCCAGAGTCAGGGTCCCCGGCACTGAAGGCCATCCCTGCCATGTGGCTGTCCCCAAGGGAAAGATGGGGACCCTGAATTGAACTTCCTCTGTGTCTCCTGTTTTGCACCTTGGCCCTGGAGCAGCATTTCTCAGCCCTGGGACCATGGTCCCCCTGGAGAACCTAAACTTTCACGCCAAGATCCCTGCCCATTCCGACAGGCCCACTGGACATGCCAGGCTTGGTAGACTGCACAAGGACTCAGCCCACCACCAGCCCAGGGGACACTAAGCCAACCCTGCCGCTGCCCTGGGTGCTCAGCCCCAGTGGGGTGGGGGGAGCTAGGACAGACTGCAGGGGACAGCCATCATCACCCATGTCTGCAAATGCGTTTGCTAATCTCTGTGGATGCTAGAGCTTCATGTGGGAAGTCAAGGGGGTCGGTCCCCACCCCACTGCAGGTGGCCAGAGGAGCAGGCTGCTCAGCTGTGGGGGAGGGAGCACCAGGCCTTGATGCAAGCCCAGTGTCCCCCATGACTTCCAGCTCCCACTTAGGTGGAAGAGATGTGTCGCTGACCACGGAGATCCCCTTAAGCTGGTAAGCGAGGTGCAAAGTTTGAAAATCATTCCATCTCCACTTTACTTTGGTCAAACTAGCCAATCTTTCATGGCTCCTCTGAGCCCACCAGGGATGATGCTAAATGATGGATTCCTCTCCAGGGACTCTGGGCTCTCTCCCCCATGCAGATGGCTAACCTGGGAATTGGTGGAGTCCTTGGGCAGCCTTCGGGCCATACAGCCAGCCCAACCCTGCTATGAATGGAGAGTGTGAGGACACCCCCAGGTCTGTCCTATCCAGGGGCCCCTGGGGGAACACAGGGAGGGACTGAAGGCTCCCAACAGCCTCTAGGGTTTGGGGTACAAGGATCCAGGAGACTCACCTGGGCCCAGCACACCTGGGTTGTGGCCTCCATAGCTTGGCCAGGGATAGAGCCTTCAACACAGAGGCCCTGCAGCCTCCAGCCTCTGTGCTCAGCATCCAGGCCACTGCCCATGCCAAGAGGGTAGCAAAGGATCAAGGTCAAGTGTGCCAGCATTGTGGTCCTCAGACCCTCAGCCCCACAGGTCAGACAAGGAGTTGGAACATTTCCCTGGTCCCCATAGCCAAGGTCAGCCTCAACCCTGATGAATTCAGATGTCCTGCCTCCAGAGTGGGAAGGAGAAGGTCTGTCCTTCAAAACCATCCAGTTGCTTCTCTGTGAAACTCAGGCACATTCCACCCTCCCAGCTAAGGACAGATGCCCTGGCCTCCTCCTGCAAACCTCAAGTTCCCCAGAGCCTGTCCCTGACTCTGCTCCCTGCTCCCTCTATGCCTTCACCCACCCAAGAGCCCACATGGCCTGCCTGGTCCACCACAGCACCTTCCCTTCCTCTCTACCCCTAGATTTCCCCCCATACCCTCTGCCCCAGCCGTCAGGCCCATCTCCTGAAAAGATGGACACATCACTGTCTGCTGAGGGCCCTCCCAGCTCCTTCCCACAGACTGGGAAGCCCACATGCTGTGCCCTAAAGACCCCCGGGCCCCTCTGGAGCCTCCCACTGCACTTGGCCACAGAGGACCTGCTCTGGGCCCAGCAGCCCTGTGCTGCGTCTCTGCCTGTTCTGGCTGCTGAGACACTGTCTCCCCACCTTGAGCTTCAGATCACTTACAGTTCCCCTTCAGGGCACCTTCTGCGACCCGCTGATGAGGCCAGGGCTCGGAGGTCTGCTCTCGCTGCCACCCTGTGTGGCCCTTCGGGGCTCTCCCTGTCTGAGCCCATTCCACCTCTGTGTGGACAAGGCCTGCAATGCTGTCCACCTCCCCCGTCAGACTGTCCTCTCTAAGATGTCACTGGGTCTTGTCCTCACTAACGTGGACACTGACCCTCTGGAGGGCTTTCTGCTCATGGATTGTGGGTATGCTTTCAGAAGAAGGCTCCACGTTAGATACAAAAAGCAGAGCAGCCTGTGGAATGAGGAGAGAGACCACAGCAAACTGCAGACCACAGAGGTGACAACTACCAACAGCAGACATTCGGAAAAGCAATGCCTGTGTTCGTTGGCTCCCTGACACCACTTGTACTTCTCCTTATTTTTTGTCTCGTAGGTTTTGAGGGCCTCTTCGGGTGATGACCGTTCTGTAATATTGCTTTCTCTATACATGGCATAGGAAGATAATCAACATTGCCTCTCTGACCTGTGCTACCTTTATATTATTACTGTGACTTAGACTTGGACATCCATTCCCAGCTTCTGACGGCATTGCCACGGGAATGTTTGGGATTCCCACAGACTCAGAAACAACTCCACCAAGTTCATTTCTTCACATTCCGGGGCCTTTCACCTTTCTTCTACCATGGTTATAAAAACGGGTTTGAATTGCAGCACCCATAAACCAATTTGTGATCAACATTGGTCTTTGCCATCCTGATGTTAAGAGTTTTATGTTATCTTTGCTATGTATTTCCTTTCAGCGCTGGCAGATGGACTGGGTGACACCATCCCAGCCTGAGGGCTGAATGAGAGGGAACCATGGTCCTTTGAGGAGGGAGTTTGGGTGGAACAGTGTGGTATCTTGAAAGTGGCCTCAAAGACATCAGGTCAGAATCCCTAGAACCTATAACTGATACCTTAAGCAGCAGAGCATGAGACTAAGTGAAGGTTCTTGAGACAGGAGGTAGAACCAAATTTCCCAGATGGGCCCTAAGTGTAATCAGAGGGGTCCTTGTAGGGGGAAGGCAGGAGGAGATGGTACCCCAGACAGAAGAGGGACCATGTGAGTACAGTGACAACAATGGAGCAATGAGCCCAGGGACACGGGCAGCCACTGGCAGCTGGAATAGACACAAAACGGATTCTCCCCTGGAGCCTGCAGAGGTAGCACGGCCCTACTGGCACCTTGACTTTGGCCAGTGAAAGGGATTTCAGACCTCTGACCTCCAGAGCTGCAGAGAGTAGACTGATGTGGTTTAAGCTACTAAGTCTGTGGTAACAGACACTATACAGACAGTGGGGTAGGCCTGCAAGGCAGGGAGTGTGTGGGGCAGACAAGAGGTGGAGAATGGGAACTTTCAGCAAGTGACTGCTTTGGGCAGAGAGGAAAGGTCCGTGGGTCACAGGGTACCTGGCCCAGGGAACTGCAAGGATGGGACCCCGTGGCGAAGTGACTGAAACACTCACTGCGTTGGTCAGCATCCTTCAGAAAATAGAAGTCCAGGTATATGTAACCCACCAGCTGCTGTCTGCTTGGGCCCAGCTCACAGCAACTCCAAAGGGTTTTTGGTGCTCTATAGGGTTTTCAGTGGCAGGTTTTTTGGAAATAGGTTACCAGGCCTCCATTACTATGTCTCAAAATCAAAAACCAAACCAAACTCACTGCCGTCGAGTTGGATCCAACTCACAGCAACCCCTCCTTGGGATTCCGAGGCAGTATCACTACAGAAGTAGATTGTCCAACCTTCCTTCTGAGGAGTGGCTGGTAGGTTTGAACTGCCAGCCGATATATTAGAGAGATTTTAAGGGATTGGGTCAATTACCGTATTTTTACCCAAACAACACATGCATTATGTGTTTTTTGCAAACTGTACAACCCACCTCATGAGTAAGTTTCCTATTCATGCTACACACATTATATGTGTCTGCTGATTATTCACACATGCATGTTACATAAGAAAAATGCAGTAATTATGAAGCTGGCAAGTCCAAAGTCCATAGCTTTGGCGACAGGCTGGAAACTCCAGCAGCATTCATGTGTCACAGTCCCATGGCAGAATCCTCTCCCTTAGAGACCTCAGTGTTTGCTCTTAAGGCTGGATGAGGTCCACCCGTGTCATCAAGGGTGAGCTTTACTTACCCTTGTCAGGGACAATTTTATAATGAGGTTCCCCAGGGCATGCAGTCAGCTGACTGCAGATGTTAACTTCACCACAAAATACCTTCACAGGAACAGCTGGGCTAGTGTTTGACCACACCACTGGGTGCCATAGCTGAGACAAGCAGACACAGGAAGTTCACCATCACATGGGTCACTATAGCCCAGCACAGCCCCAAGACTGGAATCCCACTAATGCCCACTGCTCTGCAATGGCGTGAGGAGAAGTGGTGAGTAGAGAACAGCATCCGTAACGTAAGGGGCCAGATAGTCTCCAATGCTGCAAAATTCACAAACTCTAGGACCCCGTGGACACAATACTGGGCCCAAGCCTGGGCAGGCTCAAAACTCCAGTCCCATCAGAGTCTCTGCAGGCACACCTCTGCAGGGCTGGCTGGCTGGAAGAATAGTGAACGCACAGACTGTGTGTGGGCATAGCAAGTCTGTATGATAAGATGCTGTCCACTCACCGCAGATGCCCACACTTCAGCCTGGGCACATGTGCATGTAAGGTCCGGGGAGGCAGCCTCCCTGCTCAGATCCCACCTGGCTGTAATACAAATTAGACATAGGTTATATCGGGGAATTTTAAAAGGCCAATTTGCGTAAACTGTTATGTTCGTAAAGGCCCTGGGGGAAGTGCACAGCACAGGAAGCGACCTGATGGGTGTGACCGGGCACAGGCAAAGCTTTCCCAGATGCACGGTTCTTTCTCCTCAAGCCATGGATTGTCTTTGCAAAGTGATGGTTACAGTTAGAACAGGTCTGGTGGGAGAGTGCCATCCACCTAGCAAAGCCAGGAGTTCTTCTCCCTGGTCCCCTCATGCCCACAGCCCCGCAGGGAAGGTCTAAATCAGAGCTAGCTCTTTACTTCAGTAAAATTAATCTGTTGCCTCCCACATGTGCATTTGTTAAGTCCGGGACAATTTTATAATGAGGTTCCAGGGAATGCTGTGTGGAGAGGCTGGCACTCCACCCTTGGAAAGGCACTTCTTCCTGGGAACAGGAGATGGGCTGGTCTGTGGAGAACAGGTCGGCCAGCTGGGGTTTCCTGAGCACAGAGATCAGCTCCCCCCAAAAGAAAGAACTTGGGGTGTGTGCTCGGGACCTTCCCGTTGGAGTCCAAGCATGAAGACCAACTTCTGCCTTCTGTGAAACATGTCCAGGCCCTGCGTGACCCCTGGTTTGTCAGGTCTGTGTGAAGAGAATGGACCTGAAGCCCGTTGGGAGCCATGGTGGCAGTGACAGTTTTCTTAATTCACCTTCCAGGGAACACTAGGTCAGATGCAGCCAGCAGCGCCTCCTGTGGCCATAGCGCGGGTGACCTGCTGAGCAGGATGACATGGGATGCCAGGGCCTCACATCAATAAAAAAGAAGCAGGCATGTACATATATGTGCATACGCACAAACACATACACACATACATGCTTATATTTCAGCACTACATACACACACATGCATATATTTATACACACCCATATATATACCTGTACACTTATGCATATACACTACAGGTGAGCTTGCATGCACATATGTACGAATGCCTAGGTATATCCACATACGTATATACATGCATTCACATACACATGGATATGCATACATATAGCCACACATACATCATTTCATGCAGACACATACGCACCTGCATATGCACACACATATGCACTACACACGTGCATAAGTACACACATACATGTAGCACACATATGTGCTTATATACACATACAGATATGTATATACACATGCACGGACCTTCAGTCTCCTACGCCAGGGCCTGTTTCTCCAGCTCTTTCCCTTTGACCCCTTGGTGTTGTCCCCAGGTAGCCACTTGCCCACCCTCTCCAGGTACTACCACCTCCACAGCTTCTCTGAAGCCACTGGAGAGGCTCCCCCATCTTCACTCCTTAGAGACCCCATGCAGGACAGGAGGCCACTTGGCTCTCAGTAGATGGAGGGGAACATTCCCCCAGCATGTCTCTGGAACCCCAAGCGCAGAACCCATTCCCTTCTGATGGCACACCTGGGCACAGCACAGAAGCCACAAAGGCAGTACTCTGCACGCAGATGCATCCCTCCCCACAGCCTTGCAGATGACATCAGAAAGGCATGTCAATGTATTTGTTCCATGACACAGTGTCCCCTGCCAGCCAATGCCACAGATAGGTCACGCCTGGGCCTTAGTGACCCCGGGTGGCATCAGAGCTGAGACTGTCCTGTCCCCACTCGGCCCACCACACTGAGCCTGTATGCTCTTGCCTGGGTCCTGCTTGCTCTGTGAACCAGGATTTCTATGGTTGGAAGGGACCTGCGGCTCCTAGTGGCTGACACACCACTAAGTCCCAGAGCATTCGTGTCTCCTGACCCTTTCAACAAGTGCACGGAGTTTCTTAGCCTGTCTTTGGGTGGAATGACTGTGATGACTAGCACAGCCTTCCTTGCCAAGACTAGCAGGGTTGGAAGAACAATGACCCCCAGAGACACCCTGGCCCTATTCCCTGGAACCTTGGAGGTGTCACCTTACATGACAAAGAAGAATTATGGCTGCAGATGGAATTTAGTTGCTTATCAGCTGACCCTGAGTTGATCTGGTAGCCCAATGTGATCACAGTGTCCTGATTCCTGGAGACTGGAGGCACAGAGAGCCAGTGTCATAGATGAGATGAGCCAACCACTGCTGATTGAAAGTGAAAGACAGGACAGGAGCCAAGGAAAACAGGCTGCCTCCAGAAGCTGAATAAGGCAAGGAAGTGGATTGTCCCCCAGAGCCTCCTGAAGGAACCTGCCCTGCAACAACTTGAGTTTAGCTCAGAAAGACCCACTTCACATTGATGATAACTCGTGATGTTCAAGCCACAAAAATGATGGTGAGTTGTTATGGCAGACACAGAAAATCTCACGGCAAAATCGGGCTCCCGGGCCTTGTGTACTGCGCCGTGTTCATACAGGGGAGCTGAGCGCAGAGCCATTCCTGAATTCCAGGTGCACACGTGTGCCATGTGGGCTCGGCCCAGATTGAATTAAATGTTCACCACGCTTGAGAGGTGAGGAGCTCTGGTTGGCACAGTGGTTAAAGCACTCGGCTGCTAACCAAAAGGTTTGCAGTTAGATCCCCCCAGCCGCTCCATGGGAGAGAGAAGAGGCAGTCAGCTTGGGAGCTCCTGTGGCATAGTGCCTGAGGCAGTTGACTACTAACCAGAGGCTGGCAGTTCAAATCCACCAGCCACTTTTCGGAAGGAAGGTTGGGCAATCTACTTCCATAGTGATACTGCCTTGGAAACCCGAGGAGGGGTCACTGTGAGTGGGATCCTACACAACAGCAGTGAGTTTGGTGTGGTTTTTGGTAAGCTGGAGAAGGCACACAGCTTTCCCAGGTCTGTAGCCACTAAATTAGAGCTGCATTGTGTGATTGCAACTTGTAAGTCCCTGAACCTTTCCAAAAGGATACCCTTCTAGACAAAGTCATATGTGTTTGTCCAGAATGTAAGACACTAAGGGCATCATCAGGGACTACGTCTTTCCTTCTTTCTTTGTCCTGCAGAAAGTCCAGATGACAGTCCCCCTGGCTGCTGCCTCAGGGCAGCATGAATCATGGGCTCTTCCCTTCACCTGCACACAGATAAGAGCACACCTACCCCCAGAGGACTCTGAGGCCACCACCTGTACCCTGGGCAGTTCACGTCAAGTTAGGAGGCAGCCGGGGTTGGTGAGGTCCACCAACCGTCCTCTTCGCCTCACTTTCTTCCTGAGGCAAAAGTGCTTTGTGTGATATTCCAGGGTACTCTCCACTCCACCCATTTCCTTTTAATATTATCCCCATTCCTGAAGCAATTCTAGATGCACAGGAAGTTGCAACGATAGCCCTGAGAAGTCCTGTAAACTGTTCACCCAGTTCCCCCAATAGTAACATTTTAACTGTAGTACACAACCCAAACCAGAGTTTCCCATGAGGAACGGTGTGTGTGCCATTCTAGCCCATTTTATCACAAGTGTTGTGGGTAGCCCCGCAGCACAGTGCAGTACAGCTATCCCAGGAATCTCGGGCCTCCCCACCCCACCGCTGTGGTCACACAGATGCCCCCACCCTCAGCCCAATGCTCACATCAGTGGTCTCTTCTCCAACCCTCTAGCCTTGTCATCTGTGTGCGACATGAATGGAATTCCGCAAAGTGTAGGAATTATGAGGGTCACGCCCTGAGACCTAGCCACGTTTCTGTGGCTCCTCACTGTGGTGTGGAAACAGTCCCCTGCTGAGAGGCGTTTGACAGTTTCCACTTTGAGGCTGTTACCAATAAGGCTGCCGTGAGCAATCCGGCTTCTGTGGGGACGAAACTTTCCATTCCCTGGAGAAGGACACACGCCTAAGAGGACAATTTCTGAGTGGTGCAGTGAGTGCATATTAGTTTCTGAAGAAAGGACGAATGCCTGTCCACAGGATAGGAGAGGCAGTCCCTCTGCACTGTCAGCGGCCTTGGGTGGCGTCACTATTTCTATATTTCACTGTCCTAACAGATATGCTCTCTCACTGGGGGCTCAACTCGCACGTCCTGTACCCAGTAAAGCTGATCATCTCGTCACCGCTACACCCCTGGTCCCTGCACTCCCCATCACGCCAGAGGCTGCCCTCCCCCACCCTGGACCTCTGGGGTCCCCATGATGGGTGCACCCTGGAGATCCCTCTTGAGGGTGGTGCCTCACTTCCCATTGGGCCCAAACTAGAGTCCAGTATGGACAGATGGGAAGAGACCCTGCCTAATCTCTGCCCGCATCCAGATCCACAAACCTCTCTTCACAGACTCCTCCCCATGGGAAGCCCATCATGCAGGTCAATCAGAGCTGGCCACCAGACCCCATCTTCCCACACCCAGGAGCCCACATGGCCTTGAGGCCCACAGGGACCCCACTCTTGCACTCAGACCATGGAGGCCACCTCTCTGACGCAGAGTTAGGGCCAAGGGCACAAAGATTTTCCTGTGTCATCTTTATGGCAGCCTGCTCCACAGTCTCTATGACCTCCTGATTTCATGGCCATGGCAGGAGCCCCCAAGGCCACCCAGAATCCCAGTTCTATGTCTGAGAGCCTCCACTCCCCAAAACACTTTACCTCCTTTTTGGAGTCCCCGAGTGATGCAAATGCTTCAGAGCTCGGCTGGTAATCAGAAGGTTGATGGCTCGAGTCCCTTCAGCTGCTGAAAACCCTGTGGAGAACAGTTCTAGTCTGACACGGGGGCGGGGGGGGGGGTGACGGTGAGTCAGAGTCCACTCAAGAAGACAGCTCCTGGTTACTTTGCTTCCATTTCTAGCACCCACAAAGCAGCGGACCTCCCTCTGGCCCGTGTCCTAGAGCCTCTGCTCCCGAGATGCTGCAGAGTGGGGCCAGCACTGATGGGCGGTGGGATGTTGGGCATGGCGGCTGATGAGCAAAACAGTGCCGATAGGGCCTGGTGGTGGGCTGGGCCCTCCCCGACTCCTTCACATTCTCCTGCAGGCAACCCCACCTGGCTTCAAATTGCTGTGTTGGCACCATGCCCACAGCCCATAGGGTCATAAAAGCACCACCACCCAGAACATCAGCGAGAGCACAGCTTTGGCGGGACCCAGCAGCTTGGCAGGCGCCCAGCGCCCCTTGCAGGCTCACTGCCAGTGATGTGTTGCTGGCCAAATATGATGTGGCCGCACACTTGCTTGATGTAAGCAAATGAAAGAGCAACCACTGTCATTACCCCTTCCAGGATGCTGCTGGCTCCATGTAATGAGGGCCTGGGATTCAGGGACAATGTCCCATCAATCTTGATAAATGCAATTCCACCTGCACTTGCTGTTATGTTAGCATAATGCCAGAGACTGAGAGGAAGCTCACTGCCAGTCCTTTAAGCAGAACTGTGGGGGCCTCGAAACACAAGGAAAAAGAGGGACGAGCTCGGAGTGACCTATGAACTTAGTCCACAGCCAAAGCTTCCTGGAGCCAGGGCAGGTGTTCTACTGCAAGTCACTGACAGGCAACAGAGATGGACTGCAAACAAAGGCGGGGGGCGGGGGTGTCATCAAAGATAAGATTCCTTCCCTGGCTGGGGCTCTCGGTCTTCACCGGGAGGAAACAAGAAAGCCAGCTGCAGCTAGTGACCTTCAGGGGGGTTTGAGGTGAGAGAAGGGCTGGGGTAAGTCACTCAGCCACCAGACTCCACCTCGTCCAATAAGGAGCCATTGCCCACAAGAGACAGTGCCCCTGCAGGGAGAGCACAAGAGACCAGGACAGCAGCAGAGCAGACTGGGCAGGGACAAGGGGACAGCCACAGCCACGCCAGACACCTTCACACCAGGCCATTCTGCAGAGAGCCGGGGAGGGCTCCACTCGTCAGCCAGAGGTTGAGAGGGCTCGGATTCCAAGCATGAAGGGCAGTAGTTGGAGATGGGGTCAAGCATCCGAGCTGGCCAACTCGGAGGTGATGTTTCACAGGGTGGGAGCACCAGCGACAGGGGCAGCGGCCACAGTTCTCTCCTCTGGGACCTGTGTACACACACGTACACATGCACATATGCATCATGTGCATATGTACATGTGTGGGTCTTGGTGCATTTGTCATTGTGTGTGTGTGATACACGTAGATACAGGCAGCCCTCAATTTGATGGTATTTCGTTCCACTGTTAGTGGGCTCTGACCTAAATCATCTTTTTTTTTTTTTTTCAGTTTTCATTATTGTCTTTTATTATCAGTATCTATAAATCTTTGTCTTTGGGTGTTGGAAACATCACACACACACAATCTTTAGGTGATTGTTTTGCAAATAGGCTAACAAGGCCCATATGTTAGAACAGCTTTATTCTATAATCTCAAATCCATGGGAAGTTATTTATTTGCTATTTAATGTTTAAAGGAGCAGGAACTGTTTCTGCCCCCAAGCAAATCAGGGCCAGAACAACAATCTTGCAAAGGTCAGACCCTATCACTCTGGTTAATTGGATCTGTCTTCAAAGCCATCCTGTCAATCCTTCAAGGAGACAGAGGGCACAGGGGCCAGAGTCCCCGCGTGTGTCTGCTCCGGGGAGAGCTGATGGGGGCACGCGGTCGGCTCGCAGGGGCCTGGGCTGCCGACACTTCGGTGCTCTGAGTTGCTGCCTCCCGCTGCTGCTCTCCGGGTAAGCCCTCTGGGGCGGCTGCGCCCTCGGCATCGCCCAGTGCGTAAGCGACAAGTTTGTGCTGCGTGACTGGCGGAGCCCTCCAAAGCCACTGTGCAGGGCGTTGGCCTTTTATCTCCCCGCACAAAAGATGAAGGGCCTCTCTGCACCCCAAGCTGAGCAACGTTGAGTGGTCTCTGGGCCGGGGGCTCTCTGGTCTTCTCAGTTATGTGCTATTCACTCTGGACCTGGGATCAGGAAAGCCTTTTAGCGTGAAGATGTGAATTAAGAAAATATGTTCACAAAGTCTGATCTTTTTGTATTCAAATAGTCTTTTGTTCAAACCCTAAGAGGGTTTTCTGACATCAAGTGAGAAGTACAAGAGAAGTGAGAAGAAACAGAAATACAACATTGCTCCCTCTGGGGACGCTAGCAACAAGAGGACAGGAGTGAGGATTAGTGGGAATTAAACAGCATTCCAAAGGGCCTTCCGGTGTGTCAAGAGCGCACAGCTCAGAGAACACAGCCCTGGTCTTGTTCTAGATGAATGTGCCTGGCTGCACCTTCCCTGGTCACGCCCCCCGCCCGGGGTCTGAGACGGCTGAGGTTGTCACACAAGTGAAGCATCATGGGGACGTTTCATAACTTGAGTCAAAATGGGTATGATTTCTCAGCGTGATGCAGCCAGACACAATCGACCACTATGCTCACCTTGCTTTACTGAGCTCCTGGGTGCTTGGGGCATCCTTGATCTTTAAGCAAAAGGCATTAAACGTGCTGCACCTGAATCACTTGCTGAGCTCACAAGAATAGCCAGACTGAGAGGAGCAGATTGGATTTCTGCATGGCTGAACCTGTGAGGTCACCGGAGTGGCTGCGACACACTCTGGCACTGCCCATCTGGTCATTGTCAAAGAAAAACAAATCTGGGCTTAATCAACGAGAGGCTTCATCTGGGGTCAAAATCAACTCAGAGGCAATGGTTATGCTGTTGGGGTTTGGCTCCATGTCCCATGATTAAGGTTGGCCAACGTTCAGGAGTCGTGGGGGAAGGAGCCTGACTGAATTTTTCTCAAGTCAAGATAGTGGGCATTTTGTCCAAATTGATTAGTAGAGACCAAGACTTCAGTTCATCACCCACAAGGTAAAGGATGGGAATGTGGAAGGCCTGTGTCTGACCTTGTTTTCAGTCACCGAGGACCATCCAGAGTCTTATGGAAGTCACCCGGGGAAGTGTGGCCCCGAGTAGAACTGCACCCCCCCACAGTCTTCAAGGCTGGGCCCTTTCAGAAGCAGATTGCCAGGCTAGTCTGCTTAGGTGGTTTGGGTGGGTTTGAACCTCCAGGCCTTCAGCTCAGAGTAAGCATTTAACCAGTCGTTCTACCCTGGGGCTCCTTTGGCAAGGATAGATGCCCATGTTTCATATTCTCATGTCCTTGATTTGAGGTGTGTCTGGCCACCATGTTTTTGAAAAGTCTTTCCAGGTGTTAGGCAGTGAATTGTGCCCTCCAAAAAGACATTTGAAGTCCTGAGCTCAGTGCCTGTGACCCCAGCACCTGGGACCCCAGCACCTGGGACCTCAGTACCTGTGAATGGGACCTTGTTCGGGAATAGCATGAGATTAAAGTGGACTAGGTGGTCCTGGTCCAGTATAACTGATGTCCTTCTAAAGAAGCAGAAGAGACAAACAGAGAGAGGAAGGTCACCCCCGTGGAGATCCACCTACAAGCTCAGGGACACCTGCAAGCACCAGAAAGTGGAAGAGGCAGGAAAGCATCTCCTCCTAAGCACCCAGAGAGAGGCTGGCCCTGTCGACCCCTTGAATTCAGATGCCCAGCCTCCAGAACTGTGAGACAATAACCCCTGCTCCTATAAGTCACCTAAACCCAAACCAACCCTGTTATCAAGTAAATTTCAAGTCACACTGACAGTATAAGACAGAGAAGAACTTCCCCATAGGGTTTCCAAGACTGGAATCTTTTCAGAAGCAGACTACCTCATCTTTCTCCCATTGAGCAGTTGGTGAGTTTAAACCACTGACCATTTGGTTAGCAGCCGAATGCATTAAACAGTACACCACCAGAGCTCCTCATAAGCCACCCAGTTTGTGGTCTTTTGCTCTGGCAGCCATCAGACTAAGACTAAGTGATTCCCATAGGTTAATAACTGTTTCTGAGTCTTACTACCGAACACGTGTTAGAAATGCAGCAGCCCAGGTCCCACCCCAGACCTATTGAACAGAGTCTGAACAGTTAAGGAGGCCCTGAAGTGTTGTATAAGTGCTCTAAACTTTAAGAAGCATTGCTCGAGAACAGGGCTTTGCAAATCTTTTCTATAACGGACCAGACAGTAAATATTTCTGGCTTTGTGGGCACTATAGTCTCTGACACAGCCACTCAACTCTGCCATTGCAGTGTGAAAACAGCCACAGACAATATCTACACACATGACCAGGCTGTGTTCCAATAAAACTTTATTTATACAAACAGGTGGTGGGCTGACTTGGACCCACAAACCACAGTTTGCTGGCCCTACTCTGAAACATAAAGGCCCCACAGTGGGGATTAGCCAGCTTCTGCAGCAGAAATGTTGTGATAAAATGATTCTGAAATAGGACCAAACGTGGGTCTCTGCCCAGTGCACAGTCAGGCCAAAACACTTTACACACCGAGTGATTAAGAGGAGAGAAAATTATTTATTGCTAAGCAGCAGTGGAAGGAGACAGGGGTCTTTTTACCCAGATCTGACTCCCCAAATCTAAATCGAATTAGTTTTTGTAAGTTTCAGGAGACAGGGTTATGAATATTCATAAAAATTTCAGGAATTTGTGTTTGAGATAGTTGATGATTGTCTGAAATTTCCTTCGCCTCCATTTAAAGGGACAGTCGTTTTTTAATGCAGTGTGCTTGTGCATGGGAGGAGTCACACTGGCTTCCTGTCATCAGCTGATTGGGGCTTAGGCAGAGGGGAGAAAGTCAGTTCCCAGCAACTTCAGTCCTGTACTCCCCAACACGTGTGTGCCTGGGCCAAAGTTAATTTTCAAGTTGTTTCCTAAGACACATTAATGCATTTATCACCTGTTTCTAGGGGAATAGCAGGAAAGAATGTGTAAATTGGCTTTTTGCTCCATTCAATTCTTAAGGAACTGAGCTTATTGTGTTTACTCATCTGTTTCCAACCGGGGTCCTATTTGTCTTAACCAGGGTGGGGAAATAGTTGAGAGTAATTATGTTTACTTATTTATTTCCAGCTGGGGTCCTATCTGTCCTAACCATCTATCCTAACCAGGGTGTGGGAAATAGTTGAGTTTTGACTTTACTCTGTTTCAATTTCACATGCACACAGTGTCTTTAGCATGCACCTTTGGGTGGCGAATCCCGAGGAACATCACTGATGTCAACGAGTGCCTGCTATCCACTGGCCAGAAGGGCTGGGAAGGGGACTGGTCACTAGAAGCAGCCAAGGGGGCTCCTTTCCTACCCATTGGGGGCATCAAAGATCCGTGTACAGGATGGACTAATCTGCCTCTCTTTCCCAGGTAAGTTCCTCTGGCTGGTTTCTCAGATCATTCCAGCTACTTGTGGGGTTGCCCAAGCTACATGCTCAGGGTTATCCTTGGGATGGACTCCAAGAAGGAGGGAGGAAATATTTGGGGACAACCTTGGGTACGATGAGGACATCCAGGAAGCAGTGCATGGATCGTTGAGGGGTGACTAGAAGTGGGGAGAAGTTGTGCCAGTGGCTGGAGGGAGTGCAAGAGAGAGGCAGCAGCAGAAGCAGATGTTGCCAAGGTGTTCGGTGATGGCTGCTCCATGACAAACAGATGTATGTGCCTGCAGAACTGAGGTGGAGGCTGCATGGCTGCCCCCCATCAGCACAGCTGGGGAGCCCACCCCAAGGCTGGCTCCACCTTTGCCAGGTACAAGGAGGATGGCAGACGAGTTGGGGAGAAGATGAGGAGGAACAGCGCCAAGGAGGGACAGAGAGCTGAGGAGACGTCTTCCCGCCTAGATGCTTCCTCCTTTATTGAGAGCCCACGCTGGGATCTGAAGGTGCACCCTGTTCCTGGGACCCTGCCCATGCACACCCACCCCTGCCAAGGGTCTGCTGTGCTCTTGTGCCCCTGAGGGGTCCCATCTGCAGCAGGCTGCCAACTTGCTAAATGAGGGCCTGGTAAGCATATCTGTGGTTGTTGGCTTAAGTTCCCACATAGTTACTGATCACGTCTTGGGAAAGAGAGAAGCAATGCAGGCCCTGGGTTCAAGCATCACCTTGGGAGCCAGACAGCACAGTGAGCCGAGACTTTATTCTTAATATTAGAAGACTTCCACCACCAGCGCTGGCTTATTGGGTTTGGACTCCTTCATTCCCAAGAGTCGTTGGCAGTAATAGTAAACACTGGATTATTATTCTGTCAAGTCATCTGTGGATTGGGGACTGCAAATCACAAGCAGTTGCTCCCAGACCCAGCACAGCACATGGCTTATCATTTTTTGACTTGCCAAAGCTTGGTTCTTTGATTATAAGTTTTAGACTAGGTATTAGGGAAAAATTCCATGTAGAAGATTGGATTCCTGGAAAGAAATACAAACAAGCGTGTCCCCGCTGAGCACTGGAAGTTGATTTAGGAAGGGTCTCAGCTGTGTGTTTCAGGAGCAGTTGAGGCAGCACACAGGAGCTTGCTTTTCCCACCTGCAGACTGGTCACAGGTGGTAGGTTGATGGAGAGGCCGGGTTACACTGTGAGGGAGCCCTGCGCTCTGAATCCCACCTGTCTCAGCCCCTGCATCCAATGGGCCCTGGCTGTGTGCTCCCCAGCAGGGAGGGCCAGGAG
Source organism: Orycteropus afer afer (assembly GCF_000298275.1). Taxonomy (NCBI): domain Eukaryota; kingdom Metazoa; phylum Chordata; class Mammalia; order Tubulidentata; family Orycteropodidae; genus Orycteropus; species Orycteropus afer. Next base: position 2,521,298 of record NW_006921625.1, read on the forward strand.
AGAATGCTCTATCCTAGCACATGAATGACCACAAGGTACCAGGAAGAGGGCAAGTGGAGGAAAGCTGGGAAGATGTCAAAAGTCTTGTCCACCATGGGGAAAACTGATCCAGGGAGCCCAAGGGCAAGCCAGCCACCACCAGTGTCCAGGAGAGGCAGGGACAAGAAAGGAAGTGTGGCTTCACATTCGGGTGAAGCCCTGGCACCAGAGCAGCAGCAAGGCTCTGGGCAGCTGGAGCAGCAGCATCAGCCTGGACTTGAAGAGGCAGGGTCCTCCAGGTGACAGAGTTTGATTCTTAGAAGTTGCAGACCTTTAGACAAAACAGCCAAAAGGATACACCCTCCCCAGGGAAGGGACACAGAATCTGTGGAATAAGATGTGCTTAGTACTCTCCTGTCTACACCATTAGCACTGGCCTGCATTCTGGCTCTGCCAGCCCCTCTGACCCTGCAGGCCTTAGGTACGGCCTAATCCATGAGCATTTTGTGACACCTATTAAACAAGACATGGACAAACCAACAGAACAGATACCCTTTTCTGGGCCCTTGTGTCCACCCACAGGAGAGACCAGATAGCCTTCAACCAGAATAATCAGAACCTGCAAGACAGAGCAGGGATGGCCAAGGACACCTGAGAATCTCAGAGGCCATGTGATCGTAATGTTGAAAGACAGGTCAGGTGGCAAATGCCCCTTCCTCCCAGTTCCCTGGATCTGATCTGAGCCCTCTCTATCAAATAAACCTATACCCAGAATTCCAGACTGAAACAGTGAAAGACCCAGGAGTGAGAGTCAGTGCTATGGTAGGCTCTGCCCAATCACCAGTGGCCAGGGCCATTCTATCCCATGAAGTTCCATGAAATGGGCCAAGACCCTTGGCTGCATATGTTTGAGCATTCAGGAAGATAAAGTATGAAGCCATCCTTACAAAGGCTGCCATCACTCCATGTGGAAGGACACTTGATCAATACAACTGCCAAGAGAGCAGGAATATATTTTACTTGGTTTTCCTCAATTTCATGGCCCTTGTCATGGATTTAATTCTGACCACCCCAAAATATGTGTCAACTTGGCTGGGCCATAATGCTCAGTGGTTTGCAAGTTATGTAATGATATAATCATCCCCATGGTGTGATCTGATGTGATCACCCAATCAGTGGTAAGGGGATTAGGGCAGTATGCAACATCCCTGATGTAAGGGAGTTTCCCTGGGGTATAGCCTGCATCAGATTTTATCTCACAAGAGATAAAAGGAAAGAGACTCAAGCAGAGGAGGAGGGAGCTCAGTATCACCAAGAACGAAGAGCCAGGACTGGAGCATGTCCTTTGGACCCAGGGTCCATGCACTGGGAACTTCCTAGACCCAGGAGAAGACTGATGTCCAGACATATGTAGATCTCTAAAGGACACTGGGCCACAGATGTGGAAAGGAGACAAGGACCTTCACCCACAACCAACAGAGAGATAGTCTTTGCTTAGAGCTGGCACCCTGAACTTGGACTCGAGCTTCCTAAACTGTGAGGGGATGCAGTTATGTGTGTTCAAAACCCCCACTTGTAGTATTTCCGTTATAATAGCACTGGATAACTAAGACAGTTCTCTAGTTAGCCCCACTTATCTCTCCACCTCCCCATTTGTTTCTGAAAACACCACAAAAATGTAAACTCTTAGAAGTTCTTGACCTCGTGGAGCCCACAGAAACCAAAAACTAGGTACCTGTGTGTGCACTGTTGTCTAGAAGATGTTCTCCATCATCATGATATCAAAGATGTCTGTGATCCCCAATCCCAGAAAAGTTAAAAATCATTTGTTCAAATTTTTACACGTACACACTCTGTTTCCTTTATCAGCAATTCCTCCCTCTGGCCAAAGGGACCCCAGGTGCTGGGAGGAAGCCCTTGCTCTTCCTGGGACTCTGTGAAACCAGGCATTTGGAGTGTCCTGCCACCAAAACAAGGAGCCCTGGTGAGGCAGTGGTTAGAGCACTTGGCTGCTAACCAAAAGGTCGGCAGTTCAAACCCACGAGCCACTCCTCAGTCAGGCTCCGTAAAGACCATAGCCTTGGAAACCCTAGGGAGCAGTTCTATTCTGGCCTCTACAAGGTCATTGCGGGCTGTAGAGTCAACAGCAAAGAACAGCACCGAAGCCGGCACTTTCTACGCTGCTCCACCCGCCTGCCGACTAAACATGTCTCTGATCATGTTAATTATTTTGGCCTTTGTTTCTTGCTAAGAAACCATGCTGGAAATACTATCTCAACGTTTGAAGAGCCAGAAATGTTGGGCCATAATTTGTCTCTACCTGTGGATGTGTATATATAATAATATATATTGGCTTAGGAAATTTTTCAGACATTTCTAGAGGAACCACATTATTCAATAATTAGCACATCTGTGTTCTGGGAGAAGATGTCGGTGTAGACAAGAACACCCAGCAAAGCCCACCTGTCTCCAGGTCACTCAGTCTCTGAGTGGGAAAGGCCACAGCCATATCTTCCCAACAGATGGATGGCCAGGTTGGGGTGTTAGAGAAGATGAGCACACAAGGTGAGCATTCCTGTGTCATGCAAATGAACCCCTGCTGTGAGTACCAATGTAGGCCATGTCATCAGGCAGGGGGTCTGAGGACCCGCTGCCATCTCACCAGGCTTCCAATCTCTTAAGAGTCCAGCTTCCAACTCCCACGCCCAGGGCCCTGTCCAGGTGGGCCTGCTCTGTCTCCATCTGTAAGTTTTGGGGATGACACTCTATTAGAGGTGGAGCTGTCCTGGAGGCAGCTGGGTCCCCAGCTCTCCCTGTCTTTCCTGTCTCTCTCTCTCCCTGCCTCCTGCCCCAAAAAGGGTAGTTCCCCTCCTTCTAGCTCTCAGTGACCATCAGTTACTAGATGGCTCATGGTTGGACACTCAGCTGCACACTTCCACTGACCCAGGCAATTTGATGAACTCAGATTTATTAAGCAGAAGAGAGAATTTGCCACATAGTTTAGCACCTGGGTTTTAAAGACCTTGAAGGGATGGCACTTCAGGAAAGAAATGGCCACTCTCACCATTTGTCTGAGTTGGAAGAAATCCACAAGGAGGGCTGACCCAGGGCCTGCACTGCTATCCTGCAGCTACTGATAACTAGAAGTATAGCTCACCTGTCTCTCTCACCTGTCCACTCGGCTGTGCCAAGCAGAGAGTAAGGCCACCGTGTCTACAGCTTTATTAGTAAACTAGGAAAGCATGAGTTCGCCAGGAGTGTTGGTGCATGGTAATAGTGTGTAACTTCCTGGATGTCTGCCCATCTACAGTTTTTAGGGATTTGCATAAGGAGTAACTGGGCATGCTCCTGGAGATTATCGGCACTTAAGCTGGCAATGACTAGGTCCCCAGATGTGATCGGATGCTGTCTCCACTTAGAACAGGAAAAAATCACAATGAGATGTCTTATGAGGTCGGCCCCTGCAAAGGTGGCCCGTCTTTCTGAATGTAGGTTCCCTAGACACAGTTGCCTGGAAGCAGATTTCTGTCTAAGCACCACAGAAGAGCGGGTCCCCCAGTTACAGTGGGAGCAGAGAGCTGTGGAGTCTCGGGGAGGGGCAGGCGCTTCATGGAGCAATGGGGTGTGGGAATATCTGGCCCCAAAGGTGGGGCCAGCCTTACAGATTTTGGACTTGGAGATGATGTTCTCAGAGGCAGTGCTCTCTCATGTTGATATTTTAGATGGCAGTGGAATGCCTTGGCAAGTCAGCAGGGATTTCTACATTGTTGATGCCGTGGCCATTTCTCAGCCCTCAATTCACTGCTCACCTGCCTGCCCCATCTCACGCGGTGGCCTACTCTTTCCTCCTCTCCTGTCTGCTCTCAGCCTGCAGGACACGGCCCTCACCTGGCTCTTCAGCGTTGCTGCTCACTGGGCTCTGGACACTCCCCATTGGCTTCCACTTGGGCTCTGTGCTTGGATCTCTGCCCTTCCCTACCTATGTTCATGCTTTAGGGGAGTGCACATGATTGCATGGTGAATGCACCATTCTGTTACTAATGACTGCCACATCTAGAACCCCAGCGGTCAATGACTTGAGGCACTTCCCCTTCTGGGAACTTCACTGTTGCCTCTGGGCTCCATGAGAATCTCACATGCCTTTGTAAGCAGTCCCCACACTAGTTCAACCCTCTGAGCAGCAGTGTCTACTACATATTTCTTACTCAATCGGTTGGAATTGACTTGAAGGCAACTAACATCAACTAAGCCTGTGAGCCATATGAGTGTGGCAATTCTTTCTTCTGGGTTTTCTCCTGGGTTCTCAGCACCTACCTTGGAGTCTTTAACATGCAAGGCTCTCAGTACCTACTTCATAGGAGAGCGTGTGTGTGAATGAGTCAATAAACCCAGCTCCTATGTGCTTCCAGGCTTCAGCCACCACTGCACCTCAGGGTATGACTTGCACGATGTAACTAACTCATTTCCTCACTCATTTGTCTTCATCCATCCTGTAAGTCTTTACTGAGTGCCAGGTCTTCTTCTTAGAAGAACAACCTTCTTCACAGTAGCCACCAAAGCAATGAGGCAATGAGAAGACCCAAAGCCAGTGGTCGGTGTCTGCTGTCCAAGGGAACCAAACTCACAGCCATCACGTCAATTCTGACTGCTAACGACACCCTTCAGGTTTCCAAGGTAATAAATCTTTACAGAAGTAGATTGCCACATCTTCCTTCTGTGGAGGGGCTGGCGGGTTTGAACCACTAACCTTCTGGTTAGCAGTCAAATCCCTGAGGAACCGTGCCACCAGAGAGCCTTTCTATTAGAACAGGAAGGAGCTCTGGTGGTGCAGTGGTTAAGGCATTTGGCTGCTAACTGCAAAGTTGGCAGCTTAAACCTGCCAGCTGCTCTGCGAGAGGAAGATGAGGCAATCTACTTCCACAGAGATGTACAGTCCTGGAAACCCTTGTGGGTGGCTGTAAGTTGGACTCTACTTTATGGCAGTGGGTTTGATGTCTTTTAGAAACCTCACAAAGCACCACAATTCTACTTCCACTTCCCTGGCTCATTTGCTAGGATTTGAACCCAAGTCTTTCCAACTCTACAGCTGGGGCCTTTCCCATTAGGCGATGCTGCCTCCTGATGGTACATCAAGCCTTCGGCTTCTTGCGATTGATTGTAATCCTGGATATAAAGAAGGGGCAGCATGTGCTCTCCCCCCACTTGTAACTCTTCAGTGCTCCCAGATACAATGACTCAGGTGCCTCCCAAGAGCCTCCACATGTCCTATAGAAACCCTCATTCTGAAAACACAGCTGAACACCGTGGCACTCAGTGAGCACAGTGGCCCAGCACCTGCCTGCCCAGCTCCACCAATGTCAGAGTGGCGCTAATTCTACCAACTGCCCAGACTGCTCCATAAATTTCTTAAGCCTCCCTGGGAAAGGGGTCCCATGTCCCTCATTCAAAGCCATGACTTCTATGAATAATTAGAGAAACACTTGTAAATGGAATATAATCACCCATTGGCAAAAATCACAGCCTTGCTTTTTTTTTCCCCTCTGAATGTGTAGTAGGATGCCCTCAGAGACATTTGGAGACACCAGAAGACACATGGAGATATGCTGTTGGGTGTCAGGACCTGCTCACAT
>NW_006921625.1:2527131-2528064 GCF_000298275.1 Orycteropus afer afer
ACCTTGGAGGGTTGAGTCCACCCAGTGGTGTGTTGGAACAAAGCCATGGTGGTCTACTTCCAAAAGATCACAGCCTTTGAAAACTCTGTGGGGTGCGGTTCTGCTCTGATGTGCATGGACCACCATGAGTTAGAGGTGACTAGGCAGCAGCTGCTGCTTGTTTAGGAAACAAAAAGGGGTCAGGAATTGTGACAGCATCCGAGGTGTGAAGCAAATGTGCACTTGCTGCACGATGTTGTTTGGAACTACTCTGGAGCATGTGACTGGTGACTGAGAGATGAGCTAAGTTCTGATGAGCTGCGTTCTGTCTGGGGGAGACAAAGGCTATTGGAAGACTGGCCAAGCAGATGCAGGGTGCTGGGAAGGGGACAGATGGACAGGAGCTGATGACTAAGACCAGAGGAAAGTCCTCAGACACCTGGAGGATGTGAGTATCCTAGACTTCCCATCCCACAGGGTGGTAGTGACTTCACCCACAGGAACAAGCCTGGGCTGGGTGCCTCCGCACACAGGCACAGAGGAAAATCCTAGAAGTATGCAAGAACATGGGGCCAGGTGGGGCAGACTTCCTAGAACTTTTGGGGAAAGTAGTGGGGCCTGGGGGGACAAGGATGCAACACTTAAACCACAAGGCCCTGGGCTATGTTGGGGCTCCTCTTTAAATGCCCTACCCTGTTTCCACACTGCTGAGCATGGGTTCTGTGACAATCCTGCCAGCACGGACCATTATGTACTTCCCGGCACCCCCATCTGGATTTCCATGTATCTTTCCTGCACGGACTCCTCTTTTCCCATAAGCCTGTCTCTACTATTCCAACTCCACTCACTCATGGTCAGTTCTAGAACTTGTCGTTACCAGTAAGTGCAGTCCCTCCACATTGTCATTTGAAGCATTCCTCCCTGATCACACCTTTAGCTCATTCCCTCTATGAC
>NW_006921625.1:2528854-2549691 GCF_000298275.1 Orycteropus afer afer
CCACCTTCTCCCACAGCGATGTGTCACCTTTCTTCCCCTACACAACACAACTCTGGAAAAGCTGCCAGTCCTCTTGCCTCTAGTTTCTTCTGAATCCAATCCGAAAAGGCATCAGCCCTCATCACTGTGCTGATGGTCCACACAAGAGGCAGCTGGGAATGGAAACACCAATAACAGCAGGTGTGCCCCAGTCTCCGTGAGTGATATCTGTACCCCAATGCTCCTACGCCAAACCGAGGCACCATCCTTCTGTCCTCCTCACCACCAGCTTCACATACAGCCACCAGCACTCATGTGGGCTCTACACACCCCAACTCAATCCCAAATCCCTCTCCTCTCCTCCATGACAAGACCTACCACTGTGGGCCACACCACCCTCCTCTCTGGTCTTTTGACCTGTCTCCTCATGCCCCATCTTCCTCCACAGCAATCAGAGCAACCAACACAAAACAAACAAAAAGTACAAACAGCCTGAGTGTCTCGTTTAAACATCCGTGCCTTCCCACTGTACTGACGATGAGCTCCGCGTCCCGAAGGTGGTCTCAGCCTGCCTCTGCAATCTTGCCCAGCCCTCAAGCACCTCCAGACGCAATGCTCCAGCACTATCAGCCTTCACTGTGCTCCTCCAACAGGTCGGACCTGTCCGCAGTCCCGGGCCCTTGGGTTTGTCATCTCCTCTGTCTCCAACACTCTCCTCCCACATGTCACACAGCCACAGTGTCGTGAGCCCCCTCCCATCTTTCCCACCTCCACTGAGATGGCTCCTCTCCAAGGGGCCTCCTGGTCCACCCCACCCATAGTCGCCATTCCCTTTCTCTGCCCACCCTCTGCATTACTTCCTTTTCCCTGTCCCTTTTATATCCATCTTACTTTGTTTTATTTGTTTTTCCTGAGTTTATTTTGCTTGTTTGTTTCCTCTTTATGAGACTGTAAGTGTCATGAGAGCAGTTTGATGGAGACAGCCCCCCCCAGTACCTGGAACAGGGCCCAACATCGTGGATCCTCAATAAGTATGTGCTAAACAAACAGCAAACATGATATTTCTTGCTCATCTTCACTGAGGCATTGCTTTCTGTGCTGTTCCATGAGCATTAACCCTTGTCATTCTCACCGCACTCCTCCAAGGGAACTCATTATCACTCCAACTTCACATGTGAAAGAATGGACCCTTGGGGAGGTATGAGACTGGTCCATGGGCACAGGGCTGAGCAGAGCCCACCCAGAGTGAGAGTCCAGGTTTCCATGGCACCAGCCCCAGGCAGTCCTGGCAGATCCCACTGGAGAATGAGAAACGAGGGTGTCAAGTAGCCAGGCATCACCTCGACTGCCATTTCCTCCCTGGAGTGTGGACACTGGGAGGCACTTACATGAACCAGGCCCTGAAGGCAGAATGAAGCACCATATACAACAGGGAAATCATTTCATTTTTCTCCCAGTGGTTGCAAGTATAGCTGTTGTCAGTTCTTACACTGTGCTGATCCTAAAAGGCAAACATATTTTAATCCAAAAAGTGGTATTCTCCACTTTTTTTCCCCAACCAATCTACCAGCTAAGGACCATAGTATTGGGGGACACCAGACTCAGTTGGCACAATAAAATACATAAAAATATTATTCCATAACCTACATCGGTAAGTAGTGACTGGGGTCTTAAAAGCTTTTGAGCAGCCATCTAAGATGCAGCTAATGGTCTCCTATTGTTGGAAGCGAAGAAGAGTGCAAAAACCAAGGGCATTTGGAAACAATCAGCCCTAGGACAAGATGGACCTTGAGACCAGAACTAGATGGTGCCAGGTGACCAATGCCAACCACTCAGGAAAAGATCAAATCTGGAGATCCTGGATACAGTGGGAGGAAAAACGTAGAACAAAATCCAAAAACACAGTAAGGACCAGAATTACTGGTCAGATGGGGTCCGGTGGGACACCTAATACTATGGCCCTGGGATACACTTCAGGCCTGGAATAAAACTCATTCCCAAGGGCTGGCTCTTAGCCCAATAGTAAATAAGACGTACACGCAGACCACTCAACCCAGGGTGACGCACCCACACACTCTATGGATATGCATCCCTTGGAACAATCAACCACAGGACACCAGAGAGGCAACATTCGCACAGAGGAAACGCAGGACACACAGAAGTGCAGAACTATAAGGGGCGTGGGGGCAGTTACTGGGAACGGAGAAGTGGAGACTAGGTTCGGATTGGGGATGGTAACTGGGGAGTGAAACACAATATACACAAAATGTTGAATGTAAAACAATCTCTGCTCTGTAAACTTGCACCTAAAGCACAATTAAAATAAAATTAAATTAAATTAAAAAGTGGTACTTTCTCTTTAAAATTTCATGTTTAAACCCACTTTTTAAACTTTTTAATGTTGTTTGGCACTGGGAACGGGGTGAGCAGTAAATCACTGTCACACGCTTCATCGTGACATAGAAGAATAGTTGTGTTCAGCACTAAGCCACATCCTCAGGTGCCACGGAGCTATTCTCCTGGGAATGTGCATGGGGACAGCTGTAGGACTTGCCCTGCACTTTATCACGCTAATCAAATAATGCCTTGCAGGTAGCAATGGTGGCTCAATATTTTAAGTCAACTTGCACTACATGGTCTGCCTTATTTCACTAAAAGCCCAATATCAAATAATACAATAATGTCTGAGGGGCTCAACTCGATGTGGAATATTAGCATGGGTCTTTCTCTCATGCTCTGCCCTGGCTGAAGTGTGATGTCTTTGACATAGAAGCAAATATGTCCACCATCTGACTGAGCCAACAGGTCAGGCTCAGTGGAACTTTGATCCCACCACCATGTACCTCTCATTGTTTTGTTTTTAATGCATGTTATTTTTAGAGCAGTTTTAGACTCAGCAGCTCAGGAAGTTGAGGATTTCCATCTTTCCCCTTTCCCTCTGTACACTGTTACTCCTGTTATTAACAGTGTGCCTCCCCATGGTGCATTTGTTACAACTGATGAGCCAATATTGATATATTATTATTGTATTATTGGTACATTATTATTGACCAGTACCTTGAAATTTGCCCTAAGACGACCAGAGATGGAATCAGGAGGCTAGTAACTCCATGATGGTTATCAGTTTTATTAAGGCGTCATTGACAGAGGCGAAGCCCTGGGCAGCCACAGACTGACTCCCAGAGGGTGGGCAGGGCTTGTATCAGTCCGGCAAACAAAAGTGGTACAGTGCTAGGGCCTGGACCTCCGGGGCTCCCCAGCAGGTGTTCCATAAGAGTGACTTAGCATGCAGAAGTGAGCTAGCAGCCATACTTGGCCTCACAAAACCTTGATTGCCTACAATTATTAACCAAAGTTTGGAGTTCACTTTGTGTTCTTCAGTCCTGTGGGTTGTGACAAATGATAATGCCACATGCCCACATGCAAAGAATACTTTCACTACCCTAGAAACGCCCCAGACTCCACCTGTTCCTTCCTCCTATAAATTCTTGGCAATGATTGGTCTTTTCACTGGTTAAAAAAAATAATAAAATTGCCATCAACTCCCACTCATGGTGACCCCATGCATGTCAGGGTAGAACTGCTCCGTAGGGTCCAAGGGCTGACTCCTCAGAAGTATATTACCATGCCTTTGTTCCCAAGTGCCCCTGGATGGACTTGAACTTTCAGTCTTAGCAGCCAAGTGCATGAACCATTTGCACCACCAGGCACTCTGCTGTCTCTCTAGCTTCTCTAGTCCCCTGGGTCCCCCCAGAATCTCAGTGGTATTTTCAGGGATGCTCTAAGAATGTGGAAAACCAGTCCCCACCTCATCACCTGGTTGGATGTGACATGCACAAGAGGGTGCCTGAGAATGGCTCTCTTGACCCTTTAACCCAGGAGTCCATCCAAGGCACCAAGGATAGATCCTCAAGGCCAGCCCAAGACAAATGCTTCTACCCAGATACTGAGTTTGGTGGCACAGGCTTGCTAATGGAAGGCTGACAGCTCTCCTATCCTGAATGGATGGGCACCCTCCTCCATCCATCACCTAACTCATCCTTTTTTTATGGGTCTCTTTCCTTCCCCACAGGGACACATTAGGGTCAGTGCAATAAAGATGACCGTCAGTATTCCACAAGGACAAATCAACACAAATTCCCTCGTAACCAATGTTTCTTTTTCCTATCAGAGAAAGTGAGGATAAAGCAGCCATGTGGAACAGGCATTGCACCCTGGGTGTGTATGACCATCAGAGTTTAAAGGTATTTTCTAGTTATAGCTATAAAAGAAATCGGCCCCCTATCTTTCCATTTTCCTTGACACGTCTCTGTAAAAACACCAGTGTTCTCTTAAGGCACAGCCCCTCTTGATTGCTAGGGGCTTGCAGTGCCTGTTGCTAACAGCTAAATTAATTACCTCTGATTATAGCAATTTGTTTCCTCAATGGATAAATGCTATTCTTTCAAATAAGGTTGCAGAGTGAGTATTTTTCAACATGTGCAATAGTTGATCTTCATTTTTTTAGAACTTGGCTTTGAATTAGAAATATTATTTATTTAAAATCTCACTTTATTTCATTTGCCCAATATTACTTTTTTATTATTACCATTTTGGATAGTCAGAATTTGATATTTATTTTTGTTATTCAGTTTGCCACACATGAAGGTCTCCCATCTCCTTGTGAGTGGTAGAATTATACGCTACCTTTTCTTCTCAATTCCACAGTCTTTTTGTTGTTGTCAGGTGCCATCGCATCATCTCCTATTCATAGCAACCCTGTGCACAGCCAAAGGAAACTCTGCCTGGTCTCGCGCTAGCACCACAATCATTGCTATATAGAGAAATACTATATGATCCAGCAATTCCACTACTAGGAATATATCCTAGAGAAATAAGATCTGTGACATGAATAGATAGATATATGCACACCCGTGTTCATCGCAGCACTATTCACAATAGCAATAGATAGATAGAGAGAGAGATAGAGAGAGAGAGAGAGAGAGAGAGAGAGATAGATAGATAGATAGATAGATAGATAATGCCCATCAACAGATGAATGGATCAATAAACTATGACACATACACACAAAAGCATACTTGTTGTTGTTAGGTGCCATCGAGTTGCCTGGCTGTGTTGCAGGATGGGCATTTCCCAGCCAACGTCCACTGGGATGTTGGCCAGAGTGAAGCCAGGTTGGCACCACTGTGCAGTGCTGTGCATGATGATTTCTTAGAATTTCTCAAGGGGGCAGTCACCAGGCAGATGACAGGCCATCTCTGCTTATCTTAAGGGGTTGTTGGGAGTGGACTGTTGGGACCTGAACCTGAGATGCAGCCCTCTAGTCCATGCCCTTGCCCAGCAGATGTCCCTTCATTCTGAGAACAAGCACCGTCAGGATCACGAAGCCATGCCTCTGTATCCAAGGGCTTTCATCTCCGGGCATTACTACAGATGAAAAGTTTGGGAAAGATAAAGTAGATGTGACTAAATTGTGCTGTCATCACTATTGAGAGTAATGATGTGCTGAGGCACCAGAAGATGTGGGTCATGTTCATCGTGCATCGCTTCAGGGGGGACCTTGGATGCAGGGACCACTCCAGCTCCCTGTCTGCTCTCTCAGAAGTATGTGCCCCATGGCGGCTATCATCTCACCTGAGAGCCTCCACAGAGGGCTCACCATGATCAAACAGCGATTGAAGGTAAAGGAGCCATGGATGGGAACACTCTGTGAAATTCCCCCAGGGGCCTCCCTCTGAGTCGTTCCGGAGAGAGTGAATTGGAACCTGACTTGCCTACCTGATTGGGGAGCCCATATAAAAATGAGGGATGACAGTAGTGCAGTTCACTGTACTCCATTTTAATTGAAAATTATGTCGAAGATGCCTGCCTATCTGGACTCTGCCTGTCTCCATCCTTTCAGAATGTTGGATTTATGCACCTGTTTATATTAAAAGCCTGGCTACTTCCCATCAATATGCACAGGTTCCTGTTTGTTTGCACCATAAATATTACAAAGATCATAAGGAAATTAACATGGAGCTGGAAGATGGCTGTCCTTCGATGATATACTGCACATGAATCAGGGCCTCAGAACTATTATCCCCAAATATCACGCTTCCTATATAAATATTTTTACTCCTTGGTTCTAAATCGCAGAGGAGAGAATCCCCTAATGGATTTATGGTTTATCAGTGAGTTTCAGGGAAGTGGGAGATGGATGGGTTCTCTCAAATACAGTATTCATTTAAAAACAATCGACTACAGTTCAGTTTTGCAGGCTAATTTTTGATAAACTGGAGTGTTAGCTATAATTCACTTTATTTTTAAAGAGAAACATATCACCTACACGAACATAGGAACTACATCCCTGTGAATCAAGTCAATCAGGATGTATTTGTAGAGACATTTTTAAGGTAAAAACGTTGATCTGATTGCTTAAGCATCAATTTCTCCTGAGGGACGGGAGCCCATGTCTACAGATGTGGATTTCTATGAAATTAGGTTTTCTTAGAAATTAAATGGCTTTAGAGCAGAAACGTGACTTGGGGATGACTTGCACAATGAGCAATTGAGTGGCCTTAACAGCCCTCCCCTCTGGGATCCCCTCCGTGCCCTCCTGGCATGGATAGAATTACTTAACATGGCACTTCTAGCTGTGGTCTTTGTAATTCCCACTGAGTGACTGTGTGAGAATATGCCAATGAGGTGCTTATGGCCCACCAAGGGGATTGGATTCTTTGTTAATAATGTAAAGAGAGTGCATGGCACCCTTGTGAGAGTGAGACCATAACGATAAGGTGTAGGAAACCCTAATGAGGGGTGTTTTGGTTACTTCTGTGCTGCTCTTAACAAATGGGATGACTTTAAAAAGCAGGAGTTTATTCTCCTACAATTTTGGAGGCTTTAAGTCTCAGTTCAAAGTGCTAGGCTCTAGGTGCTGGGTGAAAGCCCCTCAACCTTGGGCTTCAGCTCTGCCTCCTGCTCCTGGCCCATTGAAACTGGAGGCTCTTCTTCACTCAGGCAGCTGCTGGCTGCTGACAAACCCAAGGTAGACAAGTAAAAAGGCACAGTGCCAGTGTTGCCAAACCACACAGCAGGCCATAGATTCAAGTCCATTGAAAGTTCCAGGGGCAGCAGAGCACGGCAGGCTGCTAAACAATGACTCAGCTACATGCAGGGTTCAAGCGTGCCATAAGCTAGAAGCCATTCCCAAAGATGCTTCTTATATATGGGAAGCAGACCACATCCCTAAAGCAGCTACTCAGCTGCTCCAATAGATTCCACCATGGAGCTTATTACCAGTCTCATCATGGGGAGGAACTACATCCAGCTGCCTAGCCACTCAACCAGGCCAACCAAGCTGACAACAATCTTAACTACCACAAGTGAATTGGTCAGTTTTGCCACCCAGTAAGCTCTGGTGGCATAGTGCCTAAGGCATTTGACTGCTAACTGGAAGGCTGGTGGTTCAAACCCACAAGCCACTCCTCGAAGAAGATTGAGCAGTCTACTTCTGTAGAGATACCACCTCAGAAACCCAAAGAGGGGCCGCTGTGAGTTGGAATTGATTCGAAGGCAGTGAGTTTGGAGGGGTTTTTTGGTTTTTTGTTTTTGGCTTAAAATGATCCATTCCAGAGACAGAAAGAGGGACCTCATGACCATCAAGAAAGAAAAGCCAGGACTGGAGCATGTCCATTGGCTCCAGGGTCCCTATGCTGGGAGCCTGCTAGATGCAGAGACAGAAAGAAGGCCATAAAGCCACAAACGGAGACAGTATGACACAGAGAGATGCAGCCACAGCAGAACCAGGAGACCAGTGCAAGATAACATGGGAACCAATCCTCGAAGCAAGAGAGCCAAGTGTCTTTGGACAAAAGGCTTCCAGGAGAAGTGGGCTCCACCCAGGCACTTACTGACAAAGCTCAAAAATTTTTTAACACTTCTGTGAACAGGGAGTAGTCTAAGGAGCCAGAGGGCCAAGAGTCAGAGAGAGATCTGCCTGTAGGCACAGCTGAAAAGAAGCTGCTCTGACCAAGGTGTGTATCTTGAGTCATTTCTGATCTTGAATTGTAATCTGTTACTTCCTTAATTAACCCTACAATTATGACTATTGTCTGTGAGTTCTGTGTGGCCATTGCAATGAAGCATTGAACCCAGCAGAGAAGTAGAGTGCTGGTGTCAGATTTGGTAAAAGGGTTCATGAGAGGAGACATGTCTGACCTCCACCTCTCAGGAATCAGCCTTGGGCAGTTGGTGCTGATAATTCTCCTTTCCCTGTGATGTTAGAGGAGGTCTGATGCTTCTGTCACTCCATTTTCACACCTCCTTAAGTGGCAGAGTACCACGGATTGCTAAAAGAACTAACAAATCCATCCTGGAAGAAGTGCAGCAGGAATGCCCCTTGGATGCAAGAATGCCCATTCTGTGGGATCACCTTTCTTTGGAGTGGGTAAGATATGGATCTCTTCCAGGCAGTTGGCCAGGTAGCTGTCTTCCAAATCTCTTGACATAACCGAAGGAGTGCCTCCAGAGAGGCATCCGTTTGTTGAAACATCTCAACAGGTATTCCATCAATTACTGGAGCCTTGTTTTTTGCCAATTCCTTCAGTGCAGCTTTGACTTCTTCCTTCAATACCACTGGTTCTTGATCCTATGCCGCCTCCTGAAATGGATGAACATTGACCAATTCTTTTTGGTACAGTGACTCTGTGTATTCCTTCCATCTTCTTTTGATGCTTCCTGCATCATTCAATATTTTGCCCACAGAATCTTTCAATATAGCAACTCAAGGCTTGAATTTTTTCTTCAGTTCTTTCAGCTTGAGAAATGTCCAACATGTTTTCCCCTTTTGGTTTTCTAACTCCAGGTCTCTGGACATTTCATTATAATACTTTACTTTATCTTCTCAAGCTGCCCTTTGAAATTTTCTTTTTGCTTTTACTTTATCATTTCTTTGTCCGAAAGTAAGAATTCATAGCTCCAGCTCAAGGGGAGTGGAAGGCATTCTCTCTCTGCTGAGTCTGGAGGAAGGACCTTGTCTCTTCTGGGCTTCTGCTCTTGTGCAATCTTCTTGTGGCTTGGCATCTCTCTGCCTCCATCTCTGCTTCTTAGCTCGCTTGTTTTAATCTCTTTTATATTTCAAAAGAGATTGACTCAAGATAAGCATTGCACTAATCCTACCTCATTAACATAGCAAAGATAACCATTCCCAAATGGGGTTATAACCACAGGCACAGAGGCTAGGAAATGCAATACATATTTTTGGGAAACTCAATTCAATCCATAACACTCCCCAAATGTGGAGGTATGTGTCTTGTGTGTCTTAGACCAAGGAATTGGGAAAGATGCTATTGTACTGCCCCCGAACTAGAGGGAAAGAGGGTGCAGGCTAACAGCATCCAATAGAAGTGAGAAAAGGCCAACCTATGGGATTAGGTGACAGCAATCCCTGGACAGCAAGTTCTAGAAGAAAGTCAATGAGGATTAAATCGGGAAAGACTGGAGGATACCATGGTGTAGGGTGGTGGGACAGTGGGATGTGTGGGCTGGTCAACAGTGCCTGCCAGAGCGCCAGAGCTCCTTTTGAGTTAACCTCACTTTCTAGAAGTGTGATGGTTCAGGAAAGACAATTCCCACACCACACCATGACAACACATCTGTCCCTGCAGGGAGCATGTCTCCCAAATGCTGGAATCATCCTGTTAAGAGTGGACCAGTCCTCTCATTCCAGCTGTGATCCACTGACTCTTCTTCTGAGCATGTCCCTAGAACTCGGTCACCTTCACTGTTCTATAGCAATGATCAACACTGTTGTGCAGTGAAAGGGGCTATGGTCACAGATGTGCAACGATCTAAAAGATAGATCTGTCTGGAAGTGACAGACCCCTGGCAGATCACTATAAAGATGAAGAAAAGTAGGACATGCACTGGGAGCAACTGGCATTCCCCAGCAGGCACCCATACCCCATCCCATGGCCCTGCTCAGCCGTGGCTTAGAGAGAAAACTGAAGCTGTTCCTTTTCCATCATGCCACGAACACTTCCATCTCCCACGAGGCCTTCCTCGACAGGCAAGCTGCATCTCCACGAAGCCATCCTCAATAGATTGGATGTAAATACAAGCTGAGGAGCCAGGTGCTGGCCTAAATCACTTGGGTCTGTGTTTTCAGGCACAGCCCTCCAGGGCAAAGGAGCCAAGGGATGATGCACACACCCGGACTAGGGGAGAACCTCACCTGCACCTTGCCACGTGTGGCTCTCCAGGAGCCCTTTCCTCCCAGAGCAACAGAAGCAAGATCTCCTGAGAATGGGAGACCAGGACAGCCCCTTTCTTCCCCAGACAAGCCCTCAATGGCCTCTCCACAGGTACTTCCAGAGAGGAGGACAGGCCAAGCTCACCAGTGCTGCCTAGGCTGGGACATGCTGGCAGAGGCCCTGTGCACCTTCCCCAAAGATGTCTCATTGCTGGGCTTCTGAGTGGCACTCTCCAAACCCATGAGTCCTCCCCAGTGCACCATGGAATTGCTTCCATCTCAAGTGCAATGGAATGGCAACCCTATCTCCTCGCTCTAGGAAGAAACTGCTAGAGGTCATCTCAATGAAGCCTGGCCAAGATCCAAACAATGAGGCACCAAGTCATTTCATTATTTTCATAAACCCAGAAACTGAAGCCCAAAGGGGTCAAATAGCTCCAGAAACACAGCTTCTGAAGAGTAGAGCCCAGGCACCAAGCTCTTACTCAGGGGCTAATTCCTCAATAAGCAAGATAAAAGCATGGGTTACTCATGCTGGCTACTGATCTGGTCGTGTTGGTAGAAGGGACCATTCCCTGGAGAAGCATATCATGCTTGGTAAAGTGGAGGGTCAATGAAGAAAGGGAAGACCCTCAATGAGATGGATAGACACAAGGGCTGCAAGGATGGCTTTAGGTGTAGCAAGGATTGTGAGGCTGACACAGGACCAGGCAGTGTTTCTGCTATAAATAGGGTAATTATGAGTCAGCAACGACTCAATGGCACCTAAGATCAACATACTTTCTATTAAATTTTGTTGGCTTAATGTAGTGAACAAATTCACATGGGTCAAGCACACCTCACTTATTGGGTATTGGGTCTAGCTCTTACTCTAAACCTAACCCACTAGCAGGGAGAGAGAACATGGGCATTAGCTGGGAGGCTGTTCATTTTGCTTGGGCTGGGAACGGTCATGAAGTTGGTGGTCCAAGGACAGGAAGCACTTCTCACACTATTGAATCTCTAAGAGAAAGGAAGGACCTTGACTCATCCCCACATACAGAAGCAAGGCATCCCTTCCCTGTCCCCAGTGTCTCAGGGATGTAGAGCCTCCTGCCAGCGGTGACCACTTTCACACATGCCTCTCAAGATGAGGGACAGAATGGGGCCGTGATGTGTTGTGATATCCTCATCAGTATTCCATGACAGTTCGTTATCCACACAACACAATCTCTGAATTAATGTAGCATGTTGCCAGCTTCTCTGGAGGAAGTTTACCCCTTTGAAATGTAGTTTGCAAAGTAAAATTGCTTAGGTGTGTTTATGGGAAGAGACGCTTCCAGGGCAT
Source organism: Orycteropus afer afer (assembly GCF_000298275.1). NCBI lineage: Eukaryota > Metazoa > Chordata > Mammalia > Tubulidentata > Orycteropodidae > Orycteropus > Orycteropus afer. The sequence continues at coordinate 2,540,395 of NW_006921625.1, forward strand.
TCGGTTTGAAAAGGCTGAACGGTCCTACAGCTGTCTCACTTTTTCTAGGGTCACTGCTGGTGCGTCTCCTTCATTTTTGCCTCCAGGTTTCCATGGGCAGTCTCTTCTTCCCTCACTAATTAAGAAGAACATCATCACTGCCTCCGCTCCACCATGTAAACACATAGGCACGTGGCCACAAACGTAGGGTTGGGAGAAATGGTAGGGGGCGGAGCTGGGGGGACAAAGGAAAACATTGGAATTCACCTGCCCTCCTTTCTATGTTTAAACTTCATGAAAAAGTTTGATTTTAAAATCTCTATGTGCTGAAGAGTTAATTATATGTTAGATTTGCAAAGGAAGCTTCATGAAAGAGCTAGAGAAATAGAATGACTTCACACACACACATACATACACTAACACACACCTCAAGGTCTGGGAGACCAGTGAGTCTCCACAAAGCAGACTTCACAAACACACACAAGAGTTTCAAGGTCTATGAGACCAGTGAGTCCTCACAAAGCAGACTCCCTGGTCACATGGTTTGATAACAAGAAACAAGGACATCAGCAACAGCCATTGGGGCGATGGCCAACACCCCCAGAAGGCAGTTCCATGCTTTTATGTGTAAGTGAACCCTTGGCAGCATCTAGTGCTTAACCCCAAGGTCCAGTTGTCTAGCAAGTCCTCTAAGGGAAGTGATTAGGATCCCTGGAGCCCGACCAGGTCTGGGCATCTCAGGTGCTCATTCGTAATCTCTTTTAAGTAAAATGCAAAAGAGAGCTCAGGACAAACAACACTAGCATGAACCTCGGCCATCACTCATTCCCCATGTGAAGGTCACAACTGTCATTTAAGGAGTCCTGCTGACACATCAGTTAAACAGTCAGCTGCCAACCAAAAGGCTAGTGGTTCCAACCCATGAAGTGACTCCACAGGAGAAAGACATGGTGATCTGTTTCCGTGAAGATGATAACCTAGGAAACCCCATGGGGCAGCTGGACTACATCCTATAGAGTTGTTGAGTCAGAATTGATTCAACAGTGCCAAACAACAACATGGTCATTTAAATTCTAAAAACAAGTACAGGTTGCTTAAAAACAAAACAAAACAGAAATCCTGCCTCTTCCCATTTTTCTACCTGAAAATGGTTTGTAGGGGTGTTTGCGTGGCCGTGGGTTTTTTTCCCCAGCCAAAACATCCAAGTAGCTCGAGTATGTGGCTGAAGCTGTTGTGTTTCAAAAGAACAGCATTGAACCCCCAGAGATCACCTTACAGCCAAACAACAAACAGGCCTCTAAAGTGAACAGTAGCCCCCTTGGGAAACATGCCTCTCAGAATCAACCCTATGGGACCAGAGAGCAGCATTTGCCCCAAATAAAACGCTTAGAAGGCAAGAAGGGACAAGAGAGAAGGAGGAATGAAATTGGGAACCTAGGGAGGAAGTGGGGAGAGGGCTGTTCCACTCAGTATTGCAACCAAAGTCAAGAAATAAAAAAACATAGAAACTGTTGGGTGGGAAACTAATTTGCTCTGTAAACTTTCACTCGAGCCAGAGTACATTCATAGAATAAGAGAGAACATCATTTAAAAGTTTCATTTTAAAAAAAGAATAAGATCGGGGACGGGAGGGGGGGTGAACACCATTGTGAAATCCATTACCTCAGAGTGGAGAGTTTCCAAGTGTCTATTTAAAGCCTCATATTGAGCTTCAGATGGTTATTTAGTTGAAAAAAAAAAAAATTGCAGCCCTTTCATGCGAAACACTGTTGTTGGAGTCAGCAGTTGGTGATCCTCTTCTGTAGCTTGAGCTCAGCAGGTGCAAGATAGCAGTTAGCAATTGATAGCATTGATGCCCGCAGAACAGCAGGGACTAACACCCCCCATTTGTACCTTGTGCTTAAATAATTGCTTGCACCTTTCCCAGGGCTTTTCTCTGCACACTTTAGCTCCCTAAAGTGTGCCAATAGCCCATGAGTGATGTTCCTGGATTCAGCCCCTCACCTGAGCTTCCAGCCAAGTAATGGGACGCACACTTGCAATCGCAGTGCAGGGTCCTGCCCATTTGGATGGAGCTTCAGGCTGACAGAGCACAGGTAACAAAGGAAAGAGAAGTTGCTAGAACAAAACAGGAAAGTATGTCTGGACTAGTTCCTCAGGTCACACAAACACACATACATGCATATTAATGTTCTGCTTCAAGAGGAAAACGAAATGCCTTGTCATGTACTGATGCTCGAGACAGAATGTGCTTGCTGACCTCGAGTACAGCTGCCCACGGTTCAGAAGCAGAGATGGGCCCACATTACTAAGCAGCACCAGGAGCCAGGTATCGGCCATGTTTGATGACAGTAAGGACACTGGCCATGGTTGTCAAGGTTGAGTGTGTCTGTGCCACGTGCCCTACAAGTGCCATCCCCTCAGTCCTCCCAACTCCCTTGGGCAGTTACAGCATCTCCCCAGTTTATGGAGGAAAGACAGAGGCAGACTTTCAGTCACTGGCTAAAGGCAGGCCCCTGGGACCTAAATTCAGGTGTTCTGACAGGGAGCGCTCCTTCTTCCATACACCACAGCCTTTGTCCCAGCACTTTAATAGGAGTGCGTTTACCTTCAGGGGTGTCTTAGTTACCCAGAGCAGCCATAACAGAAATGCCACAAATGAATGACTTTCACAAAGAAATTTCTTTTCTCCCAATGTAGGAGGCTAGAAGTCTGAACTCATAGCGCCAGCTCTAGGGGAGGTCTTTCTCTGTTGGCTCTGCAGGAAGATCCTTGTCTCCTTTCAACATCTAGGAGGTCAGCATCTCTTGGAGATTTCCATGGGCCTTGGCCTCAATCTTCCCCGGGTCTAGGAAGTTCTCAGCGGGGAACCTGGGTCCAAAGGACAAGCTCTGCTCCAGGCTCCTCTTTCTTGGCCCTGCTGAGGCCCCTCCCGCTCTGCTTGCTTCTCTCTTTTAATCTCTTGTGAAAGTGACCCAAGCAAGGGTGTGACTTGAATAAGGACAGTGACTTTGAGTAAAACAGTAGTAAAGCAGTGACTGGGGTAAGTTAGTCATTCACTAATCCTGACTCATAAACATATAGAGGCTTAAGATTGACCACACATATCACAAATGACCACACATATCACAATTACATCAGATCACAATCACACAATGCAGGGAATCATGGTGAGGGAGCGCAGGCCAATCCAGGACAAGCATGCTCTTTTGATTCCATTGGAAATTCCCACAAGAGAGGGGTAGACACCCAGATGTATTGGGGCTGGAGTTGCATTTTCAAAGCAGAGCACTGAGAGTGAAAGGTCTCTGCTTCCGCACAGCCTCTGCTTTCCATTCAAGCTGCAGAACACTCAACTCTGGAGGTCAGTGCCCTGCTGGGTCACTGTCATTGGGTGCATTTCCTTAGCAGTACACATCCGAACTCTATGCTCCACTTATGGTCCGCACCAAAGGATAGCTTTGCTGGCATAGTCCAATGGAAATGGAGCCCCAGGCGGCCCAAACTGTTCATCGCTCAACTACTTGCCAGAAGGCTGCAGGTTCGGGTCCACCCAGAGGCAGCTCAAAAGAAAGGCCTGGTAATCTATACCCCAAATGGCAACCCTGGAAAACTCTAAAGAGCTCCCGTCTATGCTGCACATAGGGGCTGCCAAGAGTAGGAATTATTCAAGGCAAGACTAAATATAACCAATTGACTCCTGGCATCAATTGGTTATATTTAGTCTTGCCTTGAATAATCTTTATCAGAAGCCTTTTTTATTGTGTTTAGGATGATGTACATGATTCACAGAAAAGAAGACAAAAACCTTACCCAAATCCCTTGGGCAGAATGCCTTTTCCCTCTCATTACCCCTTGGGTCATTCCCTCCCCTTGCCTGTCCTCCCTCCTCCCCTCTTTCCTCCTCCTCCTTTTCCCCTCACTCCGTTCCCCTCCCCTCCCTTCTCTCCCCATCCCTCCTTTCTCTCCCCACCCCTCCCTTGTCTTCCCACCCCCTCTTCTCTCCCCATCCCTCCCTGATCCCTCCCTTTTCTTCCCACCCCTCCCTTCGCTCCCCTCCCCTCTCTTCCCCTCTCCCTCCTCTCCCCTTTCTCTCACTCACCTCTTATCACAGTGATTGCTCAGGTCAGCTTCTTTTGCTCTGTCCCAAGTCCACAAATACACTTCCTTTAGGTGTGACGGGAGGTGTAATGAAAGAAGATGCTCCTGAAGCCCTGTGTCCACTGGGGTTCATATTGCATCCCTCTGGCCAGTGATTGAGTGCTGGGCTGCCAACTGAAGGTGGGCTGTTCAAATGCACCAGCTCTCCTCAGGAGAAAGATGTGGCAGTCTGCTTCCATAAAGATTACAGCCGTGGAAACCCTACGGCAGACTGCTCCTCAGTCCTCTAGGCTCCTTAAGAGTCAGAAACAACTCAACAGCAATGAGGCCAGACTTCCCCCGAATTCCTGGGTATTTTCCAAGGGTTCTAGTCAGAGGATCACATGCTGGCCAGGGCAGAACGTTACGTATGCACTGAGTTTTTTTAAAACAACTTTATCGAGGTAAAGGTTGCTGTTAGTTGCCACTGAGTCAGCGCCAGGTCGTGGCAGCCTTGCCGGGTCCTGGGCCGTCTTCACGACCTTGGCTGTATCTGGGGGCAGCGCTGAGGCTATTGGGCCATTGCGTCTCGCCGAGGGTTTCCCTTGTTTCCTCTGACCTTCTGCTTCGGCAAACCTGAAGTCCTTTGCAGCCGTTGGTCTTTCCTGATGGGGTGTCCCAAGGAAGCGGGGAGTCTCGCCATGCCCACATCTAAGAAGTGTTCTGTATTTCTTCTGATTGCTTTGCTGGTTCTGTTGGCACTGGGACAAACCAGGCTTTGAACTGGTTTGTTCTGGCTCAGCCCCTGCAGAGAATTTGCATTTCCTCCCCAGATACACTGCATCAGAATCTACATTTTAACAAGATGCTGGCGACCTATAAGAATCTCTAAGAATCACCTGGGGATCTTGTTAAAATGCAGATTCTGATGCAGTCTATTTGGGGTGGAAATGCGAATTCTCACGAGGGACTCAAACTGGAATGAACCAGTTAAAGCTCTGTGACAAACTGACAAAGCGGTTACACCAAACCAAACCAAACTCACTGCCATCGAGTCATTTCCAGCTCATCGCAACCCCCATTGAGTTTCCAAGTCTGTAAATCTTTACGCAAATAGATTGCCTCATCTTCCTTCTGCAGAGTGGCTGGTGAGTTTAAACTGCCGACCTTCCACTGGCAGTCAAGTGCCTCATGCACTAGGCCATCACAGCTTCTTTGACAAAGGTGGGGAGTAAAAGTTACATAGTGTATCATTCACCCATTGAAAGGATTCAATCATTTTTAGTGAATTTGCCAAACTGCATGAGCATCCAGTTGTAAAGTACTTCCATCGGCCCAAGAAGACCCCCCCCCCCGGGACACACTAGAGTTAATCACCAATGCCACCCCTGCCCCAGGCAACAGCTAATCTACTTCCTGGCTCCACAACTTGGTTTTCTGGCCATTTCCTGCTCGCGGAGTGTACAATCTGGTCTTCTGGGTCTGCCACCTTCACTGAGTGTGAGGTTTCTGAGGTTTCCTGAGTTGCAGCTTGTGCCAGCATTCTGGTCCTGTGTGTGTACTTCATGACTTTCCTTCTGTTCCTGAGAAGACACCAGTCCTGTAGACACCAGCTATAAGCCCACACCTCAAAGTCACTGAGTACCAGGCAAACGTGGTTATTATAATGACCTTATAATGGCTGATGTGTGTGTGTGTGTGTGTGTGTGTGTTTTAATAATCAGAGCCTTTATCTCCCTGCTTTACCTCCTTCATCATAGCTGTCCCTGTTGTTGGGCATCATAGAGTCCATGTTGACTCATAGTGACCCCATAACACTGTCCCACGGTTTCCTAGACTGCCATCTTTAGGAAAGCACATCGCCAGGTCTTTCTCCTGCAAAGCCACTGGCTGGGTTGGAATCACCAGCCTTACAGTTAGCAGCTCAGCGCTTAATCATTGTGTCACTGGAACTCTGGACTGTCCCTATTTCTGGTAATTTCAGCACCTTTGTACACAGGGAAGGTGTCCAGCTGATCACACATTAATGCTTTGGGGTCCAGAGTGGGTGGTGGCTCATATCCCGCCCCCCAGTCCTGAGTAGTTCGTGGGCTCCCAGCAGCACTGGGCAAGGAGGGCTGGTCTCCCCAGTCCAGGAGACCTTCCTTCCCCAAGCTTGGGGAGGCATCGGAGTAGACTGCACGGCTACTCCAAGAGGCTGCAGGTGCGGCAGAGCAGGGTCTTCTTCTAAAGGACCTTTTCTTCCCCCACCTCATATTTCTGAACTTCAGAAGCTCCATGGATCTCAGGTCTGGTCCGGCAATGGAAGGAGAACCACCCACAAGCCTGAGGGCTTGGACAGGAGGCAGAGAGGACTCAGCAACACTGCTTCCAAGGAGCGAATGTGGGCAGCAACTGCACCTTGCCCTGGAAGAGACCTCCTGTGGAGGCCAGGAGCAAGTTAGGACCCTGTTGGGAGGGCAGACAGACGCCTGCTCCTTGCACTGTCCTCATAGCCAGGTGTGTCCACAGGGGGACCTTCTAGAAAGGCATATATCAGATATGGGAGGGAGGAAGAAGGGAAAGAAAGCAGCCCTGATCGGTCCATCAGAATGAACTTCGGACAGGAGATTCAAACTCACGCTATGAGACCTAAGAGTTCTGCAGCCCTTCCTGCCTCTTGGATCACACCAAACTGGGGTTTCTCCAGAGTAGGTCATGTATGTGAAAAGCTCAGCCACACCCTTACTATAGTGACCTGGCCTTCCCAAGGTGCCCTTCTCCACCACGATGACCCACCCCTCACCATAGTGCCCCACAGGTGTCAAACACAGGGGCTGTCTGAAGCACTCCTTGAGTGAAACAGGTAAGAGCTGCCAGGTTTGGTTGAAGGAGCCAGGCCCTCTAGCATGGGCCTGGGGCCACAGGCAGGGGAGCCCCACTGTCAGGGTGGCCTCATTGGAATGCAGCCCTGGCCAATGATGGTTCCTTGCTGGTTCCCATTTAGATCAGAACCATCCATGCAAGGCAGGTACAATGGTCCAGGACAAAACAGCCAGTCATTTCCAAAAGGAAACCCAGGTGGGGCGATTTGTTTTCTAATGTCCTGACCTGGATAGCTCTTGAACAAGAAATTCGTATTTTGCGGTGGATTGTCCTCTCCGGAGATGAAAGCAAACACCCCTGGTGCCTCGCAGCATCAACGTGAAGCTGCCAACAGCGTCAATTATCTCCTTTGTGCAGGATCCTGATGCCTGAGACGCTGCTCCACTCGCAGAGGGACTAGTGTGCCATCTCCCTCGGCACAGACACAGGAAGTGCTGGCAGGCTCTGGGCAGGGCCTCCTTGCCTTCTCTACACTGCAATGAAGAAAAACAGTAACAGCAAACGCTACTGGTTCTGGGCACCTCTGTGCCTACAGTAGGCAAGGCCCTCACAGGCAAGACAGGGTTTGGTCTTTGTGTCTTAAAGAATTATTGTTGTTGTTAGGTTCCAACTTACAGTGACCCTCTAGGACAGAATAGACTTACCCTATTTAAAAAAAAAAAAAAAACAGTACCATAGAGCCAATTCATAGCAACTCCCATTAGGTTTCTAAGGTTGTGAATCTTTATGGAAATAGATTGCATCATCTTCCTATCACAGAACAGCTGGTGAGTTTGAACCATTGACCTTCTGGCTAGCATTCAAATGCCTTACCCACTCCACCAGAGCTCCACTAGAGGGCTTTCTGAGCTGTAATCTTTATGGGAGGAGCCCTGGAGGCACAGTGGCTAAGTGCTTGGCTGCTAACCAGAAAGTTGGTGGTTCAAATCGGCCAGCAGCTCGATGGGAGAAAGATGAGGCAGTCTGCTCCCATCAACATCCACAGCCTTGGAAACCCTGTGGGGCACTTCTACTCCTTCCTCCAGGGGTGTTGTTAGTTGGGATCACCTCCACAGCAGTGGGTATGGTTTAGGCTTTGCTCCTGTAAAGATTCACAGCTTTGGAGACCTGATGGGGCAGTTCCACTCTGTCCTCTAGGGGCGCTGTGGGTCGGATCAGAATCGATTTGAAGGCAACGGGGTGGGTTAATCTTTACAATGGCAGATCACTGAGCCTTTCTCCTGCAGAGCAGCTGGGGGCTCAAACTGCTGAGTTTTCGGTTAGCAGGCAGCTCTTAATAGTTGCACCAGAAGGGCTCAACCAGCCCCAAGAAGAGTTCTGGCTTTTGTCCTCGACTCTGGGAGGTAACCTCTAGATGACCCTGAAAGAGGCTCACTAAGCTCACAGGACAGGCCTTTCTGACCATTATATTCACACTAATGACCTGACCTAGAGGGGTACCTATAAATATTTGTGGAATGACTGTGTGATGTGAGTCAGTGAACTACAGGAAAAGAACCAACAATTAGGCCAGCCTGCCTCACCTCCTTCCTCCCCAACTCCAACCTTGCTTTCCTCCTTCTCACCCTCTCTTCTTCCTTCCATGCAGACAAAGTGAGGAAGGGTAAACTGTACATACTATGATATTGCTTTGTCTGTGTAACTGTCTTCCACCATCGGTCAGGGAACAGGGAACCCAGTTTGCTGGCCAGTCCCAATGTCTAGTAAATAAGTGATCAATAACACCCATTGGAGAGCGAAGAAGGGAGTAAAGAAAGAAAGGAAGAGAGAAGGAAGGAGACCAAGGAGAGACCAAAGAGGAAAAGGCAGAAAGAGAGGGAGAGACGCATTGGTACAGCTGGAGTTCATGGGTAGGTAAGTTAATGGGTTAGTTAAGTGATGGATTAGTTAGTTCATAGATTGCTTAATGGATACAAAGCAATGTGTACAGTGCATGTCACTTGGTAGGCGCACAACAAACTGAGTGATTATATGAAGAAATAAATGAATGAGTGACTGAGTGAATGAATGAGTGAATTAATAATAAATGAATGAGAGCATGTCAAATATGCCTCATAAGATTCAGAAATAATAAAAAGGGTACAAGAAAAATAAAAGATCTTGGCTGTTATTTAAATTAGTCACTCAAATAAATTAGTCACTCAAATTTGACTTTTTTCCCTTGATTTAACTTATGCCATTATATTTACACAAGGCCATAAAACTTTGAATATAGCACTTGCAGTGATTTTTTTTTCTTCAGATTCAGAAATCTTTTCAACCTCTCTCAAATACTGACCAAATCAATTGTCCAAAGAAGTATCATGTGCAATTTACCCTGGATTCCTGAGTTTACTGAAGATCCCTTTTCTTCCTCTCTCATGAGAAAATCAA
>NW_006921625.1:2550401-2551700 GCF_000298275.1 Orycteropus afer afer
CTTATGAAGTTCAATATGCACATACTATGTTGTTGTTGGGTGTCATCAAGTCAGCTCTGACTCACAGCGAGCCCACGTACAATGGAATGAAACATGCCGGGGCCTGTGCCGTCCTCACATCCTTGCTGTGCTGGAGCCCATTGGTGCAGCCACTGTGTCAGTCCATCTCACTGAGGATCTTCCTGTTTCTCACTGACCCCCTACTTTACTAAGCGTGAGATCCTACTACACAGCCCAGCAATTCCACTCTAGGTATTCACACGAAGGAAGTGAAAACTTACCTATGCAGAAAAACAAGTACATGAGTGCTCATAACAGCTTTATGTATAATAGACCCGATCTAGAAATGAACCAAATATACTCACCCCTCACTGAAGCACATGGGTAGCCTCCAAAGACCTGGTTATTATGTGAAAATTGGCATTATGTGAAAACGGAGATTGGCCACATCAGATCACAAAATGGAAGATGACTACCTCATAACATAACTGCCAAATTACATCATTTACATAACTGTCAAATAACTAAGCATCATAGGCCAGTCAAATTGGCAAATAACCTTAACCAACACAGCCAGCATTACTCTCATTTCACATCTCAATGTTCATTTCTGCCAGATGTACAAAATACACAAAACCATCCTATAGTAACTATAATATTGTAGTAAATGCAAAATGTCAGCTACTGAGATGGTTGTGAAGTGAGAAATAGATGCATTCATCAGATGGACCATGATAAACCAGTAGTGGTCCATTATTACAGTGGAATACTACTCAGCCATGAAAAGGATGGAATGAGACACATACAACTTGAACTAATATCAAAAACACGGTACTGAATAAAGGAAGCCAGGAATAGGGAAAGCAAGCAAACAGACATCCCATGTGATTCCACTGTGAAGATCCTCCATAGCAGGGGCACCCAGTCAGCAGTAACAGAGCTGCTCAGAGGTCCCTCAGGACGCAAGGGTGATCGTGGGGTGCTGGGGACTGGCTGCAAAGGAGAAGAAGGCAGCTTTGGGAGGAAACACTTGCTGAAGTCATCAAGATGGTTGTGTTGTAAATAAATATACCATAATAAAGGAGGTTTGCAGACAGCGAGCTTTTTTGTCTAAAGCTCAGTGGTGTCTGTGAGGACTTGATCCATACTTTATGAGCCTTATCTAATATCTCCCAACCTTATCCAGGGACTTGCCCAACTAAGAGTCCTATTCACCATCTAGCACCTCCAGTCCACATCCAGGGGCACGCCCAACTAAGATTTGTATCCTCGCTCTGATTTTGTTGCTGTGGTTGTCCA
>NW_006921625.1:2553875-2554476 GCF_000298275.1 Orycteropus afer afer
AGACCTTGCAGGCTTGGGGGCCATCATGAAATTCCATGAATTTGCAGTCAAGTGTCCTCTGTAGAAGGCCCGTGACCAACTATGACTTAGGAGACAACTTCAGAAAACACTAAAGTGAACAAGGGAAATATGAAGGCAGCAACATCAGAACAGATCCCTGGAACACAGGAACCCCAATGCTGATCAAGAGCAATTGTCCTTAGTGGATTCTAATTCACCCCATTGTGTCAGCACTGAACAGTCTGTGCAAAGAAGCTTCTGAATATCATTTTAGCTTTCATTATTCTAAGGAGGGCCAGACAGCATTCTGATGCTGTTTCTTCTCAGGGGTGTGTTCTGGGTCTGTATCCTGCTCCCTTGTTTCTACCACTTTATCCTGCTTCTTTGTGTGGACAGTGATGGTCTGTTGTCTCCGAGGCATTATGGCGTTGTTGTATTTAGATCTCTGTTAACTGTTTGTGAAGAGCAACCAAGGGTAATTCAGGCTCTTCTTGGTGTTTTTTTATCGTTGGCCTGTTGGTGAAGAAGGTCGTGGCTCTAGCTCAGTAAGTGAAGTTGCAGGAGGTGTGGGTGTAGTTGTGTTTTATGGGGACTGTTGCTG
>NW_006921625.1:2559132-2576845 GCF_000298275.1 Orycteropus afer afer
GTAATCTTCCTTAAGTGGCTCAGTTTCTTTAAGCCTCAGCTGTAAAATGGGACAATAATCATCAAAGGACTCAGGGAGATAACGGATGCCGACTACTGAGGGCTTGGAATATGGTAATTAGCACTCAATAAACTATCCCTATGTCAGCAGTGTAAACACTGACAAGGAGAAAAATAATAGAGTCTTTTGTGTTGACATTGTTTTCAAATTTTCTGTTACCAAGAATGAAACCACAACCAACCAGACCTAAATAGCAACCAACTGGAGGCAGATAAGAAAGTTGTGAAAGTGTCAAAATTAATAAGGCAGTTCAACAAGGAGGGCGAGGGGGCGCCGTGGGAAAGGCGTGTGACTGGGGCGGAAGCACCAACCATGACCTTCAAAGCGCTCACTGTGGTTTCTGTTTGTATTTTCTCTGTCTGGGGAAAAATGTGATTATTCTTACTCTGCTCCCGACAAAAGCACTGTGGTGACACCCTGCAATCCCTATAGCAGATTACAAAGATTTCTTCTGTAGGAAGGTGAAGGGAGAAGGGCTGCCCCACCTTCTGGCATCAGAGCTGTTCTCACAGATGGCAACTAAGTCTAGTCGTGCCCCCCCCCACCCCACTGATGATGGCATGGATGTGAGTGCCATCTCAGGCCTCTGAAGCTGAGTGGAGCTGGGGGCTCATGGGGGTTGGACTTGGACTCACCCTCAAGGTCCTCTGGGCTCAGAGAATGCTCTGCATCTGCTGTCTTCTTGGGGTGACGTCTGAGTTTCCTCCCCTTTCAAGCTCCTGTCAGCCCTCCTCCTCCAGTCACCTCGGTGAGGTGGCCCAGCTCTTTGAACTAGGGCTCTGCTGTATGAGAGCTCAGGAAGACCAGAGTCACGTGCAGCACTGCGAGCGGAGAGGCATGTAGAGCCACCAGAAGGGCCAGAGGAGAGAAGGCCAGAGCACCTGGGAGCTCCTGTGAGTCTTTGATGCCACAGGCCTGGATGCCCTACTCTAGGCTCCTGCCGCATCAAAGTGCGTGATTTCCAGAGCTGTCTGGGAAGCCACTGGGGACTTCTCATTGACCACGCACTCTGCCAGCTGCCCACACTTCTGCTTGCAGCTGTGCCGAAGTAAAGATATCTCCTTCCCATCCACACAATCTTGTGGGACCGCTCTCACGGGTAGGCCCTAATCCAGACCATTCTGACAAGTCAGTTCTGGGAAAGGCAGATCCAGGTGCTTCCCCTCAATGCAGAAGGGGGCATATAATGGGGGGCAGGCTAGATGGAGAAGCACGTCCCAAGGTTAAGAGGATTCACTGCACAGACTTTGAAGCGTGAGCTCCACTGAAACTATTAGTTTTGGCTTTGAAGGCATAGGGAAGCAAGACCCTGGCCTCTGGGCACCCTCTAGGCCACTTGACCACTAAAGTTCATTTTCCTGTGGCAGGTGGTTTTTGTTACCACTTCTTCAATACTGAAATAACAGAAGGTCATAACAAAGCTTTGATATCCCCAAGCAAAAAAAAAAAATGTGTAAGTTCTTAAAAATTGCCAGTCTCTAGAAAGAACACAAAAATACAATTAGAAAACATAATGGAGGTGAACTACTTTCTAGATGTGCAGCCTTTAAAAAAATCAATCAATAATTTACCCAAGGCTTTTACCTATTGGAGAAACAACTGATGGACTTTGCACAACAAGGAGAGACAGCAGAACAGCTGTAAGAAGATGACCTCAGGCAGATGAGTGCATCCTGGAGGCTCTGGCCAGCGACCTTCACAACAAGGGGTCTGTGGCCAGAAATGGTTCTGCTGAGCACGATTGGGAAGAGGAGGCCCACCCCACCTGTGTTTCCTTCCACCCGATTTCACACCAATGTTCTGTCGGGCACTCTCCAAGACATCTCCCCTGGGAGAAAGACGGCAAAGGCCTGCATCTCAGGTTTTTCAGAACTCGTTGATGAGCAGAGTCTGCATCAGAACTGGGTTTGTGCTCAGGGTTTAGGCCACGATCCCCATGTCACCTCAGAAGCATGAAAGCATGGAAGGCCTTGGCACATGCCCGTGTGCACTGCCCTGCTGGTCCCACATCTGGCCACCCTTGACCACTGTAGGGCACACACATGTCCAGCAACGTGGTCAGCACTGAGGAAGACTCACAGCAAGCAAAAGAGCTGCTGCCCTGCCCTCGGGGGACTTACACTTTGTTGGGAATTGAGACACAAGGGAAGCTCTCCAGCAACAGAGCAAAACGCAGGCTGTGGTTGGATTTTGTGCCTGGACAAGCTGAGTGCCTGGCAGGCCGAGGCAAGGCTTCCGGCAAGGTGGATCTGGAGACACACCACTCAGCACCCCATGAGAGGAAGGGCGTGCTGCCTTCTGCTTGGGTGTGGTCAGTCAATGGCCAGCAGCTCTCAGCACCCCAGCGTCATGGCCTCTTGGGATGGCCCCACCAATGACTGACTGAGGAAAAGGCTTAAAGGTGCAGCCACTTCTTCCTCAAAGGGAACAACCAATAGATCCCAAGGGTTTGTCTGAGTCATCACAACTTTGACCTTGGCCCAATCCTGCTCAACCCCCACCACGGGAATGGACCTCAAAACTTCCCCGATAAGCATCTGGCAAGTGAACTCTGCCTCAGAGTCCGCTTTCCAGAGAGCCAGCTAGCCAGCCCCCCCCTAGCTCAGTCCCAACCCCCTTTCTCCACCTGCCTTTCGCCTTGCACCTGTCCTGTGTCTCTGCCTGCTGTGAAGGTGTGAGCTGCACTTCAATCACGTGCTGCCTTGGTCCCCACCTTAGTGCCCTGGCACCAAGTTTGCTGCAGAACCTCGTTCACACTGTACATCGATGGGTGCTTCTTTTACAGATGATGTCCTGCTCTTGCCATGGCATCCAGACTGAGCTTCCTGCCTCCTCTCACCCCCTGACCTGTGTCCTTGGCCATCTCTTTCTGTCTGCACTTCTTCTGCTCACCACCTCTGCAGGACATGGCCCGCTGGACTCAGGGGACTTCTCTTCCTGACCTTCACTAGTCGCATCTAAGCAAGAGGTTTCCCGTGTCTCTCTTGCCCTGACCTCTCCCAGAGTCATCAGATGCTACGCATGGTTGCCCTCCGGGCAGCCAAGGCCACGCTGTGATAAATGAGTCTCTTCCCCCAACAATGGTGCCTCTACGTGTCAAGCATGGGATTCACTTCAAGGATGTCCACAATGAAACATGCACACCTCTAGAATGCTATGCTTAAAACATGACCCAGGCAGGAAAGCACTGAAGTGAAAGAAATTAATCTCTGCTGATGACAATTCTGACACCAAGACCTCTGAGAGATGAAGAGATTCTTGGGGGGGGTTCCACCCCTCTAGCATCACAATGGTTGGCAGGAACTCAGTCTGTTCACCTGTTTATCAGTCAAAAAAAGTCTCAGTCTCTGTGACTTTAAAGGGCTACAAATTTACAGTATTGGAGACTCCCAAAAATGTGTCCCTATGTTGCATTCTGCTTCTCCTACAGTATTCAAGACACATATCTCAGACATCTGAGCCTCTGTCCAATATGGCCCATCTATCGGACTTAGGGGAACACAAGGAATTAAAAGATGTAAGTGAAAAGCGCTCCTTAAGGATCCTCTTACATAGGTGATAAATGAAAAGTGCTCTTGAGGGATCATCTTACGTAAGTGATAAGAGCCCAGCCACACAGTGTCCACGATGACACACTGCTGTGCTCATCAAACGTGTGCTTCTCCTCCACTGAGCCAGGTAATCAGATCAGTATTGACAACAAGATCGCATTATATATTCAAAGCCCGTGTGATCTGGGAAGCAGGAAAATCCAATAGTTGATAAATGGTCATGATTATGTCCATAGATGTCTCACAGGAAGTCTTATCTGACTTGATTGCTTTTAAATATGAAACTGAACAAAGGATCAGTCTCCAACAGAAATGTAAGCTTGGAGTTACAAGCCAGGTAAAAATATCCTGCCGTAAGGAAGACCCTCAGTAGGATGGACTGGCACAGTGGCTGCAATGAAGGGCTCAGGCATGGCTAAGACCGTGGGGCTGGCGCAGGCCTGGGCAGCGCTTCATCCTGCTGTACACGGGGTCACTGTGAGGTGGAGCCGACTCAACAGCTCCTGACAACAAAAGCAACAACGGGACAAAGAGGGGCCCTTGTGGTGCAGTGGTCACAGCGCTTGGCTGCTAATGGAAAGGTTGCTGCTTTGAACCCTCCAGCTGCTCTGCAGGAGAAAGATGACGTAGCCGTGAAGATTAGCCTTCCACAAAGATTCACAGCCCTGGAGACCCTATGGGACCACTCCACCGTGTCCTATAGGCGTTATGAGTTGGAATCAACTATGGCAACAGGCTGTAGGAACAAAGTCATCTCTCCAAAGAAAAACAAGATATATCTATCTGCAGAGCAGTCATCAGAAGAAACCATCCAGCATTATTGAGACTTGGGGTGTCCCCTCCAGCAACAAGAGTCATTAGTCTGACAAATGTCAAGTGCTAATCTAGAACTAATGGGATTTAATTTTATGAATTGATTCATAAATATTATAAAACACCGTGAGAGAGACAAACTGTATTATACACCTGTGTCTGGGTTGGATACATGCAAATGTCCTCGCCCAGCTCCTGAATAATTCATCAGTGTCATTTTATTTACATAGGAAAGTGACACTTCATTTGGTAGATTTTCAGCCACAGTTTCTGTCAGCAAAAGGCACAGGGCAGTGGGAGGTAGTATATGGGAGGTGGTCTGTATTGGCAGCCTTACCTCATTGAGCAGCCTGATTCTCCAGAAAACAAATGCAGGTTTGATCTGGTCCATTTGAAAAGTTGTAGCTCTGTCATGGTACTTTCATATCCACTTTCAAAAGAAGCTTCCTCCCTTTCTGTGCATCGTTTGCCCCCGTGATGAGAGCCCTCTGCTTGCTTCCTCTTTTTAAAAAGGCTCTTCATTCTCCTATCCTTGTTGTTGCCTTGAGAGGCCAAATACGAGGAAGCGAAGTTGAAAGGAACCGGGAGATACCCTCAGAGGACACATGAAAGGCGCCCAGGAGAGGGCTCCTCCCTTCACTCCTGACCATTGGGAGCTCTCTTCGAGGGGGGCATATGCAGTAAGATGGGGGCTCTGATCGCCTTTGACACAGTCACAAGGTGCCCTTTAGGGACTGAAGTCCCTGACAATACTCAGTAGGGAATCACTTTGGAAACTCTTCTCACCAGACCAAAGAGGGGTCCCCCAAGTGGAGGCAGCAGCTGCTCTTCTTCATGCCACCAGACCAGTCCAGGTGCTTGCCTGTCCCCATTGGGCTCACTTTTCCCGAACCTCTAATGAGCAGGTCTCCACAATGCATGCCCAGTGGCTTCAGCGCTGCAGGGAGAACACAGAGATAGTGTTTGGCTAAACTTCTCTGAGGATGGTCTTGGTCCGTGCATCTCTCAGGGTGCTGCCTCCACCCCCCCCCCCATCTTTCACACTCTGTTCTCTGTTCATGACTCCGTCTCCCTCAGGGCAGGACACATCCTTGCACAGGCACACGATGGCTCAAGTAGCCGAGTGCCCAAGGTCTTGCTGTAAGAGTCCAGTCTTATTTATGCTCCTTGCCCATTTCTCCCACTTTGAAAACACATCTCCTGGTTCTGGCTTTCACCCCTCTGAGAGCCTGCTTCTCCCCCTCCTCCTCTGGGAGCAGTGGGGCACTGCTCCAGGAAGCACCCTTCCTCAGAGTCGGCTCTGACTTATGACTGTCTCCCTCTGACCTATCACTCCATCTCCATGCGACGCCCACAGGTGCTCTCTGTCCTCCAAACCTGTTCAACAAACAAACAACTGCCATCAGGTCCGTTCCAAATCATAGCAAAGTTCCAGGGCAGAGCAGAACCTCCCTACAGGGTTCCCGAGGCTATAAACATTTGTCAAAGCCAGTTACCACATCATCTCCTGCAGCCAAGTGCTTTAACCACTGTGCCACCAGAGTTCCTCAAGAATGTGAATTCCAACAGATCCTTCATTTTAAACAAACAAAAGAAGAAGAAGACTCTCTCCTTTTGACAGGTAAAACTTGTGCCAGGTGTGCATTCCAATAGCACAATCGTGCACAGCAGAGATGTGGTCCACTCCTCCCCTCTCCTCAGTGCCTTCCCACGCACTCCGCCTCCAGGTGCATCTGCTCCTACTGCGCCCCTGCATCCTTGTCAGAGCCCTCCCACTCTCCAGACCACAAAGCCGGGAGTGCCTGGAATGTACTTCCAGGGCAGGGCAGAAGCTAACTGCTCCAACTCTTGCTGGCTCTTGACTTCTACTCTCCCTCCTGCACCTCCCGTGGAATTGGATGGGGCTGGCCTTCATGGGACTTTGCTGGCTATTGCACCATTCTTTGACCTCCCTTCTGCCCCAGCTCCTCACTCCTTACCCGTCTTCCTTGGGACATGTGGCAGTGGCCCACTTTCATGTGGATCCTTGTCTTAGTCTGTTTCCACAGTGAAAAATGTCCCTTTCCTCCCTGTGCCCATCCCAACAGTAACCACTCTAGTCTGAACTCTAGGCTGACAGAGAAGCTCTGCTTGAGCCAGAAGCACAGGCTAGGGGTGCGAAGCTCAGGTGCTGTGCTCTGTTCGAGTTTCCTCGTCTGTAGAATGGGGTAATAATGGTACCTGCATCTTAAGACTGTTTTAGTGTGAGGGTTATGATATTTGTCAAGAGGCTAGGGCCATGATGCACATGGTCAGCACTATCTCAATATTTAAATTAATGCACATAGACATGTATATGTCCACTTCTTCCCCCTCCCCCATCTTCCACTTCTGGGTGGTGTGTGGACCCAGAAGCTGTTTCCACAGAACTTCTGTGTAGCCACAGTTGTGTGTGAGACCTAGGCCAATAATGCGGGACAAGTGGCCGCCAGCACTTCTGTACCACAGACCTGGTTGGACCTTGGGAGCTGGCAGATTAGGCCACCACTCCCTTTGCAGCTCAGCCGATTCTTGATGTCAATCATCTAAGCATAGGTCAGGTGACAAGCTACTGTGGACACCAGAGGGCCAAGGGTCTGTCTCTCAGAGCCTCGCAAGCATTCCAGACTGAGCTCCCTGGAAGCACGCCCCACATCACAAGGAACAAGAAAGCAGCTGACAGTTTACCGTGCCATGGGGAGTGCCATCAGCTTGGTCCCTGTAGAAGTTTCTAGGCTGTGTCACCCATCATGCCTTTCCCAGTAAGGCTGGGGCTTGGCTATCTTATGCCAGTGACAGCCCTAGTGTGGCACTGATTGCTTTGTAATTGCAAAGAGTGAAGGTCTTTGCCCTGGAACCCAGTGTCAAGGCTCATCACACTTACAGCAGGGACCTGGTGGCAGCAGCCAGAAAGCATATTAGTCTCTTGATAAAACAATTAGAGGAAACAGCTGGACAGCTGATCAGTTCATCAATTAACTCATCCTGTGTCATCCAGACAAGACCAGGCACCACATGAAACTGAATAAAATTCATCGATCGCTTGGAGGTTGATCCACAGACTGTGGGAATCACGCCTCAGGCTTCTGGTTCATTACATCTACCTCACCTCGAGTGTTTTCCTGTAAGATGATCTGGGAAGCATTTTTTCTGCATTTGGCTGCCAGTGTTGGAATGTTAGATCTACGCAGGTTGGTAGACTATTAATAATGTAGATGAAGCTGTCCGTTTCACCTCTTTTCATCTCTTTCGACTTCTTTTCTCCAGACTTCTGTGTGGACTCATTCCCTGGGTGGCATTTTGACTTCTAGCCTTTTAATGAAACACAAACAAATAAATAAAGTCTTAGATTTTAAAAAGAAAAACAAAAAAGAGCTCGGAGTCACTGTGTTCAAAACCACTGAGAACCAACCCCTGTCTCTGAAATGTGAAGGGTAAGCAATGATCATTTCACTTTCAACACTTTGACCTGAAATCGGCCTGTGACCAAGGCAACCCCAGGTGAGGCACAAGGGTTTGTGGAAGCTCCTTAGCCCTTTCTCTTCCCTGGGCAGCCTCACACAGACTGAGCAGTGGTCCTGGGAGAATATTCCTTATCTCACCAGGAAAGAAATTAATGACAGAATGGAATTCCATGACAAGAGGAACATTAGCACTGCTGGGTCCTAAAACTGTCTGCATGCTTCTCTTAATGAGACCTTCATATGTCTGTTATCAACACTTCCTCCCCATGTTGGAGTTAGAATGTCTTGAAAGTCCAGCTGTGAGCAGCACTAATGTTTTCATGAAGACTCACTCACTCAATCCAAAACATGGACACGTTCAGAGAAGAGAATGGATGTGAATCGTTCCCGGTTAATACCGGAGCCATGAAAGCCTGAATCTTACACTTCCAAACTCCGTTCAGTGCCCGCAAGAGAAACTGGTACCTGCTTCTCTCAGAGGCATCTTCCCTGTGCTGTGGGGTTACTTTAGAACAGCAATCCCAGACCCATCTGGCAGCCTGCTTCCCCTTCTGATACAGCAAAACGTCTGGTCACACGGCCAGGCCCTCCAAGGGCCTGCTGGTCTGCACCCTGGTGCCCAGGGCAACCCTCTGCCCCTGCAGCTCTCCACACGCATGACCAGACACTGCATCCTCCCTCCTACCTACAGAGAAGACGTGAAATGGGTCAGCACAGCCTGGAGCCAGTGGGATATTTAGGGGCAGTGAAAAGAGGCGGTTGTAGATAAGACATTGGTCCTCAGGAACAAGTTGAAGGTATCATTCCTTTCTTGGGAAGATCCAAAGAGAAATTTCTTTGAAAATTAGTAATTCTGATCATTTCATGGACAGATGCAGCAGGACTCTGGTCTCCATACTGTGAGAGTCAGCCCATATAACAGTGTGCCCATGGGGCAGAAACCCCTTTGGAGTGGCAGTGCTGGTGGGTGATGGGAGAAACAGCAGAGACAGGAAAAGAAAAAGGAAAGGGAAGTGTCTGGAAAGGATTGAAAACATCACTTGACTCTTAATGAAAATAGCTGTGTAGACTACAGGTGATGGGTAAATATTCCCCATGTATCTTTTGAGGCATCAAACTTTTCCCTCCAAGCATTGCCTTTATAGCAACTTAAATAGCAGTGCCCTCCTGTAGCTGGAGATATTGCTTCTGTCTATCACAGTGGAAACCTGTCCAACAAAATCTCTTATCTGTCAAACAGATGAAGCCAGAGCCTCTCCTGGCTGCTCTGATAATCTGCATCCAAGGAGGGCTGGCTGGCTGTACTGCAGGGTGATTTGTGTCCATTGCCAGATTTGAATGAGGAACGGAGGCACTGTATGTGGTCAACAGCGTGTCTGGGCTAAATCACTGGCTTTCACGACCTCCCTAGAAAAGCCATGTGTTCCATTCTGCAATTGTGTAACGCCCATGGACATGCCACAAGAAGGCTGCAGGCTTCCTATTTCCTATTAGAAGTTCATTAGTGCTGAGAGCTTCCACAAGCCAAGCCAACGAGCCTCCAGCACCGGCTCGTCACCATCCCGCATGCGTACTTCACAGCAAAGGAGAGAACACCAGCTCACACAGACTTCAGGAGGGGCACGCGTGTGGCACCCATGTCCAGGCCTCTCAAAGTCAGGAGCTGCGTGGAGGTGGCAGGGCTGCTGGCCTTCTGGCCACATGACCCAGGAGGAGACAGGTCAAGTGGCAGAACTCAGGGCACAACTGGGCTTCACATCGTGGATGGTGACATGTCTTGAACATAAGTTGCTTGTTATTGCATTAGACTCATGGCACATTTAACACGAGTTAAGTTCTCATCCATACTTCTCCTTGTTTTCAAAATAACCCAGAAGAAAACAACAACAACAACAACCACAACCCAGTGAACAAAACAATGTGACTTTTAAAATGCAGTGCAATGTGCGGTAAAGGCTCCCGTCTTGTCCCTCGGCCTGCATATCCCTGGCCTGACCCAAAGCAGACCACACCCCACAGAGTCAGGGCTGGGGTGTCCAAAGCATGCCATTGGTGGAATCTAGCCAGGAAACTTCTAGGTCTTTAAACAGAGAGAATTCAGTAGAAGGGATGGGTTGAATGAGTGGTGGGATAATTGAAAGGAGACCAGAGACAGCATACAGGAAGCCACCCTCAGGCCTGAGGCAGGAGGACCCTTGAGAGGAACAGTGTCAGCAAAGCCAAGAAGCCTTCAGGTGGGACCCAGAACCACTGGAGGGGCTCCCTGGTAGGAGTCGGGACTATGACAAGAGGGACTGTCCAACAATGTTATGAACTAGTGCCTAAGACACTTGACTGCTAACCAGAAGGCTGGTGGTTCAAACCCACCAGCCACTCCTCAGGAGGAAGGTTGGGCAATCACCTTGCATAGTGATACTGCCTCAGAAACCCAAGGAGGGGTCACTATGAGCAGGACCCAACTCCACGGCAGTGAGTTTTGTTTTGGTTTTTATGGAGAGAGCCACAGGACAAGGACCTGAGGGCAACCCTCAGTCCAATGTTCTCTGTATAACTAGGTCCTTCTGAGAATCACAGGAGGAGGCTTGAAGCAGATCCTTCCCCTTGCAGAGGAAGGGCTTAGGACCAGTGGGTGAGGGAGACGGCCAGGTGTCTGGGCAGCATGGGAGCGCCTCCTTGGTCACTGCTGCTGCCACTGCCGGGCTGCTGCCTGAGCTTCCCAGCGGGGCACTGTCTCCCAGCTTTCAGCTCTAGTGACCAGAAGACGTCCCCTCACCAGCCACCTGCCCAGCCTTACCATGGGATTGCGCCAGAAGGCGTACCTCTCCCACCCCAGACCGAGCACATCTGACGATGTTCCTTCCGTGCTCACGATGCTCACGCTGCCTGGGACTCTGGTTTATAATAAAAGGTATTTCTCCCCAGAGATGCTTTTTCTCATTGCATTAAAGATGGAGCTATGACAGTATCCATAATTAAGAAAAGTTAGATGTAAATTTGGGGAAATGTGTTGGAAAGCCTCTGGGTTACGATCTCCACTTAGTCATGAACTTGAATGGAATGTGATCCTCTGAACGCCCGCTCTCATCTCGGCCACTTCCCTGGCGGCAGCCGCACACTCCTCTCTGTACATTAAACAATCAGTGACGGATTCTGGGCAGGTTCACAGGAGTCATTCCCCAGCAGACCCATTGTGACAGCGGCCCATTTGATACCTGCATACAGCATTCATGGACTGTCTTTCCTGATGTGTTTTGCCTGCCTCCCAGCAGAGGGAGGAGAGAAAGACATAAGCGGCACCCCAGTCTGTGTGGGCAGAGGAGGGATAGCAGGAGCTTGTCCTGGAATCACTCAGAAATGTATGAGCCCTAAGCTTCTGACCCAGGACATCATCAGGGATGGTGTCCCTGACAGCAAAACTCAGCTCAATGCAGCAGCAGGTGGAATTAGTAAGTGGCTTTTCAGTGAGGTATTTTACTTCCATTGAGCCATTTTTCAATTTGAATCATCAGCATATTTATCTATACCTAGATTGCTTCCAGGATAACTTGGAAACATGGAAGCTACTCAATGGAAATTCACTTCAACAAGGGTGAAGAGACAGAGAGAGGTATTTGTAGCCTGTGGGTGTGGGCAGCCAATTAGCTAAGCCTTGTGGGCAATCCCAGGCTAAGTCCTGCTACTGCCCCCGGCCCAGCACTTAACCCTGAGCTTCCTGACCTTGGGGGCATGGAGTACCCATGACAGGCTAGATGGCTCTCATGGCCTCATGAGGGGAAGCAGAAGAAATCACCAAGAGAGATCATTCTTCCTGACAGTGAGGTTGGAGGGGAATTTTTTCTGCAAGTTCACAGTGGCTGCTTTGCAATGGAGAGTGTCCTACAGTAACACTTCTGGTTTTATCCTCAGTTACAAAGACATGAGTGAGTCGAGGCATTGCTTACAGGCCACTGAGTTTCCGTTCAGGGCGATGGAAATACTCGGAAGCCATGCTGATGGTGGCCCATGTGGCAAACCAACAATGTCGCTGAATTGTACCTGTTAAAATAAGTTAAAGGGCAGATGTGTTGTTTTTTCTATTTTATCACAATAAAATGTTTTAAAAATTTAAAATAAAATCCTGGAACAACAAGCTAAGTCCTGGGGGTATGGCTTGTTATTTAATAATGTTTTGACTTCCTTAAGATGTAATCCACTTTAGCTCCCTCACCAGCTTCCCCTGAAGGCGCTAGTCCTCTAGATAACTCAGACTTCACCCTCTTTCTGTCCTGTTCAGCCATTATCATATCACTCCCCATGTTTCCTACAAGAATAATGAAAGGTATCATTATTCACCAGGCACTGCTGTGGCAAGGTAAAGATGACCCCGTTTTCTTTGACACTGATCCCAGGGGTAGATCTCTAGCCTTTCACTGTGAATCTGGGTGGGATCTGTCATTGCCGGGACCCAAAGAACACAATGGAAGGAACACACCAAGACCTTAGCGGATCAGCAGCTTCCCTTGCTGTGTCTAGGGACACTTGCTCTGCGGAACCCAGTGGCCATGTAAGTAGGCTGACTACCCTAAGGCATCATGCTCTGAAGAGGCCCAAAGAAGCTCTAAAGAGGTCTGTGGAGTGAGAACAAGGCTACCCAGCCCCCAGCTGTTCCAGCCACCCCAGCTGGGGCTCCAGACCTGTGCTCTCTCCAAACTCTGGACAGAATTGCAAGCTTAATAAAAGTTTTCTTGTTTTACATCATTATATGTTGTCTGTCTGTTCTATGCAGCAACAGCTGAGAAGAATTCCACACTGGAATTTATATTCACCACCTGAAAGTCTTTCAACTAGTTCTTTCTCTTGTTGCAGTCAGAGACCACCTCCCAGTCCTGTGCCCCCGTGTTACTCTGCATTCACAAAACCAAAAATGATAGATAGGTAGGGAGAGAGAGATTAGATTAACAGATACTGGTATATGAATGAGGAATACTGGAGAGAAAAACTAAGCTTTAGTGTCTCAGCAGTATGAAATCAACTGTCCCATTTCAGATGGCTGAGAAGGTCATTATGGTGTCTAATAACTTGGAATTTAGAAGAGGAGATTTGAACTAACGTAATACTGGTCTATATTTAACAAGACCTGGAATTAGAAAACCAAAACAGAAGAACACACTCAGCATTTCTCAAGCTAAATGAACTGAAACAAAAATCCAAGCCTCAAGTTACAATCAATACTGAAGGATTCTATGGGCAAAATATTGAATGACACAGGAAGCATCAAAAGAAGCTGGAAAGAACACGCAGAGTTGCTGTACTAAAAATAATTTGTCAACATTCAATCATTTCAGAAGGTAATATGTGATTGAGAACAAATAGTACTGAAAGAAGAAGTCCAAGCTGCACCACTATTGTGAAAAATAAGGCTCTGGGAATTGAAGGCATGTCAACTGAGATGTTTCAACAAATGGATGCAACAATGGAAGTGTTCGCTTGTCTATGCCAAGAAATTTGGAAGACAGCTACCTGGCCAATCAAATAAAGAGAACTATGTCTGTGCCCATTCCAAGGAAAGGTGATTCAACACAGTGTGAAAATTATTGAACAATACCATACGTATCACAAGTAAAGATTTGCTGAAGATGATTGAGAAACGGCTGCAGCAGTACATCAACAAGAGCTGCTAGAAATTCAAGCCAGATTCAGAAGAGGACATAGAAAGAGGAACACCATTATTGTATCTTTTCACTCTCCTTATGCAATCTGTGTGCTGAACAGTAATCTGATAAACTGGCTGCAGGAAGAAGAATGTGGCATCGGGATTAGAGAAAGGCTTATTAACAACCCGAGGTATGTCTTCCTTGTTGAAGGTGAAGAGGACTTGAAGCACTTACTTATAAAGATCAAAGACTACAACCTTCAGAATGGATTACAACTCAACATAATGAAAACAAAAACCCTCACAACTAGAAGAATAAGTAACATCATGATAAACAGAGGAAAGCTGGAAGTTGTCAAGGATTTCATTTTACTTAGGTCCACAATCAATGTCTATGGAAGCAGCAGTGAAAAAATCAAGCAACTTGCTGAGCTGGGCAAACCTGCTGCAAAAGTTCTCTTTAAAATGTAAAAAGCAGAGAAGTCACGGTGAGGACAAAGGTGCACCTGCCTCAGGCCATGCTATTTTCAGCCACCCCATAAGCATGTGAAAATCTGAGCAATGAGTAAGGAAAAGTGAAGAAGAATTGATGTCTTTGAATTGTGGTATTGGTGAAGAATACTGAATATACCCTGGGCTCAGAAGAAGGAGCAAATCTGTCTTAGAGGAATTACAGCCAGAATACACCTTAGAAGCAAGCATGGGGAGACTTCATTTGGCACCCACTGGACAAGGTATCAGGTAAGACCAGTCCCTGGACGAGGACATCATGATTGGTAAAGTCGAAGATCAAGAAAGAGGAAGGCCCTCAAGGAGACGGATTGACACCTGTGGCTGCAACAGCAGCTCAAAGGTAGCAATTCTCACCTGAAGAGTCACGTGAGGAGAGTGCAGGTTGGGCAGTGTCTCCCTCCGTTCTACTTAGAGTCACTATGAGTTGAAACCGACTTGACGGCACCGACGCACGACAGCAACAACATATTTACCGAAAGAAAAAGAGAAGGCTGCTGGTTCAAATCAGCATCTTTTACAAAGTCAATTTTCCCATCACTGCTGTGGCCTGAGCCATGTTCACTCGCTGAGACAAGGGTCCAAACCACAGGCCAAGGCACTTTATAGCAAAGTTCATAAAGCTAAACACCATCTCTTGGTTGTTACAAGTTGTCCCCCAAACAGCCATTTGTTCCCATCTCTGAAGAGGAATAGAGAGTGTGAGTGCTCAGGTGGAAGAGAGACCCCTGCCCACGCTGCCCTCCGCATGAAGCCTGATGCTGGGGCACAAGAGGTCCCACAGCGGCGGACTCTGGGAGCTGAGTGACAGCGGGCAAGGGAGAGGGCTTGTCTGATGGAAACAAACATTTCCATTTTATTGGTATATCTATTGCAAATAATTTTATATTCATTCTTGTCACATCAAGTAAATTTCCAGTGTGCACCACAGCTGCCAAAGCCCCTTATGCGGAGTGGCACAAGCTATATGATGTGTCATTAAGCGGCAAGTCTCGGAAGTCTACAAAGATGAAATAATAATAGCATTCATCCCCTGCATAAGTTCCAGGGGCTGTGCCTGAGGCCTGGGGCCGAGTCTTCGCAGCTGTTCTGCCTCAGAACAGTGCATGTTCATTGCAGATCCCTTCAGCTACATCTGCGGGCAAAGCAAAATTCCTGTGGAAAGCTGCCTTCAATGAAGCACATCAACAGAAGTGGTAAGGCCCAGTTGTCAATGAGAAAATGTCCTTGATGTCACCCTGATGTGAAAAGTCACAGTCGTGGAGCACTTCGGGAGAACCTTGCGTGGCCAGGAGCACTTCGGGACAACCTTGTGTGGCCATTCGCAAATCAGAGCCAGCAGGCTTCAGCAGGTCCCAGCACAGCTCACGCTTCATATGCAGACTCAGCTGCGGGCAGAAAGTGGAATTACTAGATAGAGGGGGGCTCTCCATGCCCATGGTCAGAAGTCCCAGTTATCACTGGGGCTTTGTCAGCATTAAGTACTCCAGGTGATCTCCCCACCTTGTGGCTGTTGTCATGTGCCGTCACGTCATCTCTGACTCGTAGCAACCTTACGTCCAACAGAATGAAACACTGCCCAGTCCCGTGCCAGCCTCACGAGCCCTACTATACATACCTGCTGAGCCCATCACTGCAGCCACTGTGTCAATCCATCTTGTTGAGGGCCTTCTCCTTTTTCACCGACCCTCCATTTTACCAAGTATAACATCCTTCTCCAGACAACGATTCCTTCTGACATGACCAAAGTAGGTGAGACAAAGTCTGGCCATTCTCACTTCCAAGGAGCATTCCGGCTGCACTTCTTCCAGGATAGATTTGTTAGTTCTTTTAGTGGTCCATGGTACTTTCAGCATTCTTCACCAACACCACAACTCAAAAGCATCAACTTTTCTTCAGTCTTCCTTGTTCACAGTCCAGCTCTCACATGCACATGAGGCTCTTGAAAATACCATGGCCTTCCTCATCCAGAGCAAAGAAGAAAGAAGAAAACCAAAATTCATGGAAACAAATAGTTCTAGTGACTGGTACACCATCCGATCTGCAGCCTATACAACTATGAGACCAGAAGAACTAGATGGTGCCCAGCTACCACTGTCATCCACTTGGAAGGGGATCTATGTAGGAGATCCTTGATAGAGAGGGAGAACAATGTGGAACAAAACTCAAAATCATTTGGAGAAAAAAAAAAGGGGGGCCCAGGTTTGCTGGTCCGATAGAGCCTGGTGGAACCACTGAGACTATGGCCCCTAGCTACCCTTCAGGTCTGGAATTGAACCCACACCTGTGGTTTCCAGCCAAACAAAATACAGGCATATGAGTTGAACATTTACCTCAAGTAGATACACTCTTTGGAGAGAACAATCATGGGAGAAAGAAGGGCTGCTTATGCACAGGGAGACAGCTCAGGGGGCAGGAGTGTATGGAGGGATGGACACTGGGAAGAGGTAACTATGGGGAGGAAGTGGGAGGGGAGCTGTTGCATTCTGGTAAACTGTGGTCAATGACATGAGACAAAGTATATGTGAACTGCTGTATGGAAAGGGAATTTGCTCTGTACATCTTCACCCAAATCACAACAAAAAAAATAAATAATAAACAAATAAATAATAATAATAATAAAAAGAAAATGCCATGGTTGTGTCAGGTGCATCTTAGTCTTCAAGGAGATATCTTTGCTTTTCAGCACTCGAAAGAGGTCTTTTGTGGCAAATTTCCCCAATGTAACATGTCTTTTGATGTCCTGACTGCTGCTTCCATTGGCATTGATTGTAGAATCAAGTAATATGAAGTCTTTCCTCCATCTATCATGATGCTACTTATTAGTCCAGTTGTGAGGATTTTTGTTTTCTTTATATTGAGGTGTAGTCCATACTTCAATCTTCATCAGTAAGTATTTCAAGTCATCTTCACTTTCAGCAAGCAAAGTTGTGTCATATGCATAGCTCATAATGAGCTCATCTGCATAATGAGACTTCCTCCAATCCTGATGCCACATTCATCTTCATATAATCCAGCTTCTTGGATTATTTGTTCAGCCTACAAGTTGAATTAAGTATGGTGAAAGGATACAACCTTAATGCACTCTCTTTTTTATTTTGAACCATGCAGTATCTGCTTGTTCTGTTCAAATGGCAGCCTCCTGATCTATGTACAAGTTCCTCATGTGTACAGTTAAGTGTTCTGGAATTCCCATTCTTCTCAATGTTATCCACAATGTGTTATGTTCCACACAATTGAAGACCTTTGCATAGTTAATAAAACACAAATAAACATCTTTCTGGTATTCTTTGCTTTGAGCCAAGATCCATCAGACATCAGCTATGATATCCCTTGCTCCATGTCCCCTTCTGAATTCAGCTTGCATTTCTGGAAATTCTCTGTCAATATACTGCTGCAACCATTTTTTAATTATCTTCAGTAAGATTTTACTTGGGTGTAATATCAGTGACATTTTTCAATAATTTCCACATTCTGTGGGATCACCTTTCTTTGGAATGGGTACAATTATGGATCTCTTCCAATCAGTTGGCCAAGTAGCTGTCTTCCAAATCTCTTGGCATAGCCAAGTGAATGCCTTCAGTGTGGCATCCACTTGTTGGAACATCTCAATGGATATTCCATCAATTCCAGGAGCTTGGTTTTTCACTAATTCCTTCAGTGCA
>NW_006921625.1:2577310-2601054 GCF_000298275.1 Orycteropus afer afer
TTTAGATAGTCTCAAAATTCAAGAGGAATATAATCAAGGTCATATTTTGGCTCTCATGAACTTCTTTTAATTGTCTTCACCTTCAACTTGAACTTGCATATGAGCAGCTTATGGTCTGTTCCACAATCAGCTCCTGGCCTGGTTTTGGCTGAAGATATTGAGCTTCTCCATCACCTCTTGCCACAGATGTAGTCAATCTGATTCTTGTGTACTCCATCTGGTGAAGTCCATGTGTATAGCTTCCATTTATGTTGTTGAAAAAAGGTATTTGAGATGAATAAGTCTTTGGTCTTACAAAATTCTATTATGTGATCTCCAGTGTTATTTCTATCACTGAGGCCAAACTTTCCAGCTACTGGTGATTCTTCTTTGTTTCTAACTCTTGCATTCCAATCACTAGTGATAATTAAGACATCTTAATTGCATGTTCAGTCAATTTCAGACTGCAGAAGTTGGTAGAAATCTTCAATATCTTCATCTTTGGCTTTGATAGTTGGTTCATAAATTTGAATAATAGTAGAGTTAACTGGTCTTCCTTGTAGGTGTATGGATATTATCCTATCACTGACAGCATTGTACTTCAGAATGGATCTTGAAACATTCTTTGTGATGATGAATGCCACGCCATTCCTCTTCAATTTGTCATTCCTGGCATAGTAGGTCATAATATTATCTGATTCAAAATGGCCAAAAACAGTCCATTTCAGCTCACTAATGTCTAGGACATCAATCTTTATGTGTTCCATTTCACATCAAAACTTCCAATTTTCCTAGATTCATACTTTGTACATTCCATGTTCCAATCACTAATGGATATTTGCAGCCATTTCTTCTCATCTTGAGATGTGCCACATCAGCAAATAAGGTCCTGAAATCTTTACTCTACCCAGATCATTAAGGTCAGCTCTACTCTGAAGAGGCAACTCTTCCTCAGTCCTATTTTGAGTGTCTTCTGACCTGAGGTGCTCATCTTCTGGCACTATATTGGACAATATTTCAGGGTTTTCATAAAAGTTTCCAAGAATATATCAGACAGTGTTTCACTGCTATTCATAAGGTTTTCACTGGCCAATTGTTTGATAAGTGGATGGTCTCTTCCTTCTTCCTAGTCTGTCACAGTCTGGAAGCTCTGGTGAAACCAGTCAACCATGGGTAACCCTGCTGGCATTTGAAATATGAGTGGCATACCCTCCAGCCTCACAGCAACACTCAAGCCACCACCATAAGACAAACTGATAGACAAGTTTTTCTCCCTTAACTATTCCAAATAGTCTACTTGCTGACACTTGCTGATGCTGTCCCCAGATGACTTTCCCCATCTTAGATAAATAGAAAGGCAGCTGCCATCAAGTTCGACTCTGACTCATGGTGACCTTATGGACAGCATCAAAAAATATTGCCACGTCCTGCCTTGTCCGCGTGATCACCAGCATGTTCAAGTCCATTGTTGTGGCTATTGGGGAAATACATCTAACTAGGGGCCTCCCTTGCCCTTGGGACCTCTATTTCACTAAATTTCATGTCTTCCTCCAGCAATTGATCCCTCCTGACGATGGGTCCAAAGCAAGCAAGCTGAACAACGTTCTGTTGTGATCCAGAGAGTTTTCAGTGGCTGATTGTGGAAGTTGATTGCCAGGCCTTGGTCTGTCTTAGTCTGGTAGCTCCACTAAAACCAGCCCACCAAGGGTGACCTTGCTGGTATCTGAAATACCAGGTGATGTAGCTTCCAGCATCACAGCAACATGCGAGCCACCATAGTGCAACACACGGACAGAAGGTTGGCAGATCTCCATCTCACAGGGAGACAAAGTGAGTCCCAGATCCCTTAGAGGCACTACTCCTTATCCAGGGTCAAGCTGGCACTGGCAAGAGCAGGGTGGAAGCCAGGTCTCCACAACCCATGAGTGGAAGTTGGGGCACCTGCCACCTTCTCAAAGAGGCACTACACTCTGGCACTCAAAGCCTTTGTGGCCTCACTCTTCTGCCTTCTAGATGTATGCTCTATTGCTTCTTTTCACATCACTTGCTTCTACCAAAGTAAGCACTCACCATCCCCTATCCCTTTAGGGATCCTCTCTAGTGAAAACCCCTTCCTCTTCTGCAGTCCTGTAGATGCTGTTCCACAGGTACATTGTGCAGACTTGGTTCTACTGTTGTACCCACACTTCTGACCATCTCAAGACTATTCGTCCCATTTCCTTAATGGATGGCCCACTGGCCCAGCACTTGGGTGTTGCTGAATTATTCTAAATTGATTACATATCATTCCTCATTGCTTTGGAATGGGTTCCTGGGCTTCTCCCTCTGTCGTTGTTGTTGGTAGGTGCTGTAGAGTTGGCTCCGATTCACAGTGACCCAATGTACAACAGAAAAACTCCTGCACCAGCCTCACAATCCTAACTATACCTGAGCCCATTGTTGTAGCCACTGTGTCAGTCCATCTCATTAAGGGCTTTCCCCTTTTTTGTTGACCATCCACTTTACCATGCATGATATCCTTCTCTAGGGAGTAGTCCCTTCTGATAACATGACCAAAGTAGGTAAGACAAAGTCTGGCCATTCTCTCTTCCAAGAAGCATTCTGGCTACACTTTGTCCAGGACAGATTTGTTCATTCTTCTGGCAGTCCATCGTACTTTGAATATTCTTTGCCAACACCACAACTCAAAAGCATCAATTCTTCTTCCATCTTTCTTATTCGTTGTCCAACTTTCACATGGATATTAGGCGATTGAAAACATCATAGCCTTCCCTGCAGTCCCTGCCTCAAATAGACTGATCCACAGCCATGCCAACTCACACCTCCCTGAGGAGATCATGCTCTTCCTTTACACAGTCTTGTGGTATGAAGAGCATGGCCCTTAGCACAACTGCCTTTGGCTTACAGGCAGACTTTATTTATTGCACTTTGCTTTACTGAGCTTCACAGATATTGCATCTATTACAAATTGAACATGTGTGGCAACCTTGCATCCAGCAAGTCTATCGGCACCATTTTCCCAGCAGCATGTGCTCACTTTGTGTCTCTGTGTCACATTTTGGTCATTCTCACAACATTTGAACATTTTTATCTTGCCTTTTCACACTTGATAGATGATAGTATAAATGTAAATATAACTTATATGCACTGGGAAACCAAACAATTCACGTGGCTCACTTCATTGCGATATCTGCTTACTGCAGTGGTTGGGAGTGAGACTTCAATGTCTTCTTTACTGCAGTAGTAGGGAATGAGACTTCAATATCCACTTTACTGCGGTGGTCAGGAATAGAATTTGCAATATCTCCAAGGTCTGCCCATACTTGATCAGTGGCTGTCTTCCCTGAAAAGCTGCTATTCCTCTTTTGCTCACATCATAGTCTGGTCCCTAGCATTATGCTTAGTCCTTAATAAGTACTCAACCAATGCTTGTGAGTAAATGAAATAATAATGATTTCCTATGTTTGGTCATCTGTGAACACTCCCAACTAAGAGAACATTGAACCTGAAAGCTCAGACAATAACAGGTCCAAGCCAGACACCCCAGGGAAGGGCCAGAAGGCAGTTGTGACAGTGGCGCGATGGGAAGCCAGGGACCTCCACTTCATTCACTTCTGAATGAGAGTGAGCATGAATCGTCATCCCCTGAGCCACCCTGGGAATCAGCGAAGCTGGTGGCGCTCCTTCCTCAGCCACCAGTGCCAGCCTGTGAACCGGGCCTTTCTCCATAGGCTAGTAAGCTCCCTCCTGGCCCCTTGCCCCTAGGATGAGCTGAGTTGTCTGCTCACTGCCCAGTCCACTCTCACTCTGTGTTTCCCTTTATTTCCCTTTAGCTTCAGCTGATGGCTTGCCTCACCTTGAGTCTGAAATTGTGCTTTTCAGTTGAAGTGCGTTTATGGAAAGGACGGAGAGTAGTCCAGCTGTCAATGTGTGGTGTTAGCATGAGCATTGGCGGTTCAATCAAGCCCAGAATTGTTTTCCTGGAGCAGCTGAGTCCCAAACACCAGCCACTGCCATTTCCCTGACAGTGATTTTGGGTCTGTGTGTGAGAGTGGAGCGTAATGTGCCTGGAAGAGGGCAGAAACATTGGGGCAGGGTGGGAGGGAAGGGGCAGAGTCTGGAGGAGCCAGGGACCCAGCTGTTGCTGCCAAGTGAAGACACATGGCCACTCCACAACCCACCTTGCTGGAGCCTGGGAGCACCGAGGAGGCTCAGATGGGAAGCTGAGGCTGGTTCTAATCCACTGCCTAAGTGGCTGGGTATATCATCCAATAGCCAGGAGCCCTTGGCTGTAAGTCCTTCTGGGCCCCCAATCTCTGTTTCCTCCTGCTCTGCAGCCGGTGGTGTGCCAGGACAAAAGCATGGAAGAGGTGGGGCGGGAGGTGCAGCCAGGTGGTGGGAAGAGGCAGGAGCAGACACAGAACCCTCAGCCTGGACCACAGACACCACCGGCATCCCTGCTCCCTCAGCCAGGGCACCACGAAGAGGGCAGTGGCCTGGGGGTATGAGGGTCATTTTCAAATAGTACTCTTATCTGTGTTTCTTGTGTGTCTCTTGCTAATAAAATGTGAGACAAATATCAAACAGCAGAAGTGAATTCCTGTGCTTCCAGCTACCGCTGCCCGACCTAGCCTGCTCCTAATGAGCATGGCAGTGCGGCCATCACTTAAAGACATGGAACTTCCTATGAGTGGTAATAGGGCAGCTTACTTCTCATCTGAAGACTTTATTTGCCATGGAAAGTGCAGCTGAGCTTGTTCTAATTCCTCGTGCAGCCTCTCCTGGGTTGCGGGAGCACGGTAAGAGCTCAGCAATGGGGCATCCTGAACCAATTATGGGTGTTTACATCTGATCACAAGAAAACAGCCCGAGATCAAGAGGATGCCCTCAGAGAGACTCATCAACTCTCCTTCAAAGGAAAAAGGAACATGCTGCCGTAATTGCCAAGGATGGAAGAAGCTTCAAATCCCATCTTAATATGATCTTTTTGACAGTTATTTGTTTTCATGAAAAGTAATGAATTTCATGAGTGGAAGAGATTGGAAAATGATTAAACAGACATAGTACTTCAGAGTGTGGCTACTGGGACCACACTCCCTGAATAATGATGCTCTCAGTTAAGACTGTGGTTCCAGGAAGAAGTTCCAGGCACTGTCCTGCCTCACCCAGTGCACCAAGCACACCAGGTAGGGAATCATCCCCAGCCAGGGGCCCCTGAGACAGGGCAGTGGGGGGCTCTTGCAACATCCAGATGAAGACTGTGATAAAGGGCACTTGGGATTTCTCAAGAGCTGGGAAGGCCCTGACTGCTTCTTTATTGAATTGCAGTCATCATATTGACCCATGACACTATCTATCACAGCATCAGGAATCTGCCACGCTTGGTGGAGAACGTGAGAAAGCTTTCAAATCCTGATACCTTATGTTTCCTAAGTGGGAAAAGCAGAGATAGGACTCTGCTTTAGAAGGTCATCTAGGTTTAAAAAGAACTTCTGTAGGGTCTGCTCACTTAGGTCTCTGTTTATGAAGTTTTCTGTCCATTTCTGTTTAGAAAAGCTTTACTTAAAGGGTAGGCCATGTATTTTAAAACAGAATCCTCAGTGGGATATTTTCAGATTGGTTCTTGTTTTTCAGCTTCCCAGATCTTCATGGAGCAATGGCATATCACCACTTTACCAATTTAGCTACTTTTGTGTGATCTTGGTTCCAAACTATGAGATTTCATGTGTGATTTCTTCATTAATTACCAGAAAGAGCTATGCTACAGAAGCCAGTGATGGTGGTTTTGGGGCTGATAAAAGGAGGCATCTTCAGTGGGTCTGTGCTAGCCCCACCAGGTGGACAATGTTAGGTTGGTTACTGACTTGTTTCTACACCCTGCAGGATGACAAGAAGGAGCCCTTGTGTGTAGGATAGAAGCATCTCAGGAACACAGAAAACCACAGCATGTCCACACACTGTACATGGACACAAGCATGCTCATTGACCACTCACAAGCAGTGGGCAGGATCCAAGTAGGGGATGGAGAAGCACTGGATGTGGATGCCTCTGTGGGGCAGGGCAGGGCTGGAAAATCTAGTCAATGAAATCTGTCTTTGTCTCCCAGTGCTGCTGTAACAGAAATGCCACAAATGGCTGGGTTTAGAGAAGAGACATTTATTATCTCCACATTCTTCAGGGTGAAAGTCCGAATCAGGAGCACAGCCATGTTGAGTGGTGACTGCAGGCAAAGCTCAGCATTCCTTGGCTTAGGGATGATCCGCCCATGGTGTCTGGGTCTGGCTTCCCCCCGAGTGTCTCTGTCTCTTCTTTTTATAACTCAGAAGTGATTAGGTGTAGGACCTGCTGTAGGCTCATATGACCTCATTAATATAACAAAGTTTCATTCCGTTACACATAAGTTTGCCTTGAGTTAGGGCCAAGTCAACAGCAGCTAACAACGGAACAAGAGCAAACTCCTGTTTCCAAACAGGATAAAATTACAGGCACAAGGATTGAGATTTCAACACCTATCTGGGGATGGGAGCACACAATTAAATCAATAACAGTTTTAGTATTAAAACAATTAAAAATAAAAGAAAGCCTAGCATCTCCATATTTCTTCCTGACTTTAAAGCAAAATCTGCATTCATACCCTTACTTGCAGGAACAAGTGAAGATTACCTTTTCCCTTTTGTAAAGTACCACCTGAGCTTTATGAACTAACCTCCATTTCATGAGAAAGATGGTTGAAAAGGAACACCCCAACTTCATTGATCAGGGCTCACCAGCTCCAGGGGTTTGAGTCACACTGACTTCCATCTGACTCAGCTAGCAGGCTTCTTCACACTGCAGCCTCTGTTGGCGCACCCTCCCTAGACATCCTGGGAGACGTTCCAAAAATGAAGAGGTTGATGAGTTATCAAGAGAAACAGACATACATGTTTCATAAGCCCCAACTTTGTAAAATGTACTGAAACTAGGAACCATTGTCAGATGCATATGGTTTGTCCACACGTAAATCTGTCTCTAGTTTATGCCAGGGAAGGTAGGTAAAACGTAAACCATAAATCTGGAATACTTGGCCTCCTGTCAACAAAGTACACAGGAGGAGGCACGGTCATAAAATTAGATCCAGGTTGTTATTGGCCATCATAAAGCATGGACGCTACAGTGACTCATTTTATAGAATGTCAGAATAGTCCACATGGGAAACCTCTGCTTCTTAAAGGTTGAATCTGAATCTGTTGTCAACCCTGTCATTCAGATTCTACTGCAATTGAGGGAAAACAGGGCCTGTGAAGGGGTCATTCTATTGAGCATGTAAAATCAAATAAGCAGTTGTCATCAAGTCAACGCCACCTCATGGTGACCCCATGGCTCTTAGAGTGGACCTGTGCCTACAGGGTCTTCACAGCTGATGTTCTCAGATGACCAAGCCTTTCCTCTAAGGTGCCTTTCAACTGGACTTTCAACGTTTTGATTATCCGTGAAGGGTGTTAACCGTTTGCACCAGCCAGGGCCTCCAGAGCATCTAAGAATGTTGTCCATTTCATGGTAGGCTCATTCACACCTGTCCAGGAGTTAGAGGTGTGCTCAGAATTAAAATGCTTTATTAATTGAGATTCACTGATTTTATAGTTTTCCTTTATGAAGAGGAGATAAGAATGGGAAATGAGATGTGGGATTTTAGAGGTAGAGTGGGCCTCGAGGATAGTTTATTTTAATTTCATTCTTTTCAATTGAGAACATTAAGCACTACAGAGGCGATGTGCCAGGGGCCATGGGGGACTCCCAAGCCGTTGATCGTCCACCCCACTCCACTGCATCGCTGCCCATTCGGGAACATGCTTGTCTTGATATCTTACCATAACACACACACACCTGGCACCTGGCCAGTGAGATAAAGTTAGTTCTTGTGCATTCTGCTGCTCTGTTGTCAGAACATAGTGGACAGCACATCACCGTTCTCCCTCAGCTTCTAATTTGCCTTTCATTTTTTAATGCAAAAATACTTACTAGGCACCACTTACGTGTGGGATATAATGCAGGAATGTTCTTCGGCCTTACAGAACACATGGCCTGGAGGGGACACAAGCCACCACATACAGCTGATAAGCATGGTAACAAGGCATGGACACTGTAGGCAGGGTGCCCAGAGGAGACAGAATCAGCTGGAAGAAAGACACCTGAGCTCACGCATGGCCAAGGACCAGTTTTCAGCTCAAGTGCTAAAGGGAGGGCTCCAGGCAGGGGACTCAGCATGTGCAAAGCCAGAGGTGAAGGGAGCACATAGGACATCTGAAGATAGGGCAGCATGGTTAGAGTGAACGGAGGAGGTCTCCCACCTTGGGCCAAAAGCACGAAAGGACCCAGCACAACAAGAAGGGCCAAGTTCTCCTGGCTGTGCTAAAGAGATGAGATTGCAAAGGGTCAGGGCAGCGGCCCTAGAGCCAGGAAGGAAAGGAGCAGGGGTTCGGGGGATTAGAGAAAGAGCCAGCTGGACTCGGAGGTGACCAGACATGGATGTGGAGAGCTGTTGTTGTTGTTAGGTGTGGTCGAGTCGTCTCTGACTCATAACAGCCCTATGCCCAGCAGAACAAAACACCACCTGGTCCCAAGCCAGCTCCACGATCCTTGTTATACTTGAACCCATCACTGCAACCACTGTGTCAATCCATCTCATTGAGGGCCTTTCCCTCTTTCATTGACCTTCCACCTTACCAGGCATGACATCCTTCTCCAGGGAATGATCCCTTCTGATGACATGACCAAAGTATATGAGAGGAAGTTTGGTCATTCTCGTCTCCAAGGAGCGTTCCAGGTGCACTTCCTCCAGGACAGATTTGTTAGCTCTTTTAGCAGTCCATGGCACTTTCAGCATTCTTTGCCAACACCACAACTCAAAAGCATCAATTCTTTTTCAGTCTTCCTTATTCATTGTCCAGCTCTCACATGCTGATTAAAAATATTATGGCTTGGGTCAGGCATTCCTTAGTCCTCAAGGAGACATCTTTGTTCTTCAGTACTTGAAAGAGGTCCTTTGCAGCAGATTTTCCCAGTGCTATACGTCCTCTGATTTCCTGACTGCTGCTTCCATTGGCATCGATTGTAGAACCAAGCAATGTGAAGTCTTTGACAATTTCAATCTTTCTTCCATTTATCATGATGCTGCTTATAGGTCCAGTGGTGAAGATTTTTGTTTTCTCTATATTGAGATATAATTCCTGCTGCAGACTGTATTCTTCAATCTTCATCAGTAAGTGCTTCAAGTCATCCTCACTTTCAGCAAGCAAAGTTGTGTCGTCAGCATATGGCAGGTTGTTAATGATTCTTCCTCCAATCCTGATGCCATGTTCTTCTTCATATAGTCCAGCTTCTTGGGTTATTTGCTCAATATATAGATTGAGTAATTATGGTGAAAGGATACCACCCTGACACACTCCCTTCTTCATTTTAAACCATGCAGTGTCCCCTTGTTCTGTTTGAACAACAGTCTCCTGATCTATGTACAGGTTCCTCATGAGTACAATCAAGAGTTCTGAAATTCCCATTCTTCTCAATGTTATCCATAATTTGTTATGATTCACACAATCAAATGCTTTTGCATAGTCAATAAAACACAAGTAAACATCTTTCTGGTTTTCTTTGCTTTGAGCCAAGATCCATCTGACATCAGGAATGATATCCCTTGTTCCACATCCTCTTCTGAATCCTGCTTACATTTCTGGAAGTTCTGTGTCAATATACTGGTGCAACCATTTTTGAATTATCTTCAATAAGAATTTATTTGTGTGCAATATTAATGATATTGTTTTAAAAATTTCCACATTCTGAGGGATCACCTTTCTTTGGAATTGGTACAAATATGGATCTCTTCCAGTCAGTTGGCCAGGTAGCTGTCTTCCAAATCTCTTAGCATAACTGAGTGAGTGCCTCCAGTGGGGCATCCATTTGTTGAAACACCTCAATGGGTATTCTGTCAATTCCTGGAGCCTTGTTCTTCACCAATTCCTTCAGTGCAAGCTTCAACTTTTTCCTTCAATACCATTGGTTCTTGAACATATGCCACTTCCTGAAATGGGAGAACATTGGCCAGTTCTTTTTGGTACAATGACTCTGTGTATTCCTTCCTTCTTTGATGCTTCTTGCATCATTCACTATTTTACCCTTAGGACCTTTCAACACTGAAACTCAAAGCTTAAGTTTTTTCCTCAGTTCTTTCAGCTTGAGAAATGCCAAATGTGTTCTTCTCTTTTGGTTTTCTAACTCCAGGTCTTTCCACATTTCATTATAATAATTGGTTTTGTCTTCTCGGGATGCTCTTCAAAACCTTCTGTTCAGCTCCTTTATCTTGTCTTTTCTTCCATTTGCTTTAGCTACTCTTCTTTCAGTGGCAAGTTTCAGAGTATCTTCTGACATCCATTTTGCTCTTTTCTTCTTTTCTCTTTTTTTAATGATCTCTTGCTTTCTTCATGGATGATGTTCTTGATATCATCCCACAATTCTTCTGATTTTTGGTCATTCGTGTTCAATGAATCAAATCTACTCTTTGGATGATCTCTAAATTCAGAAGGGATATATTCAAGGTCTTATTTTGGCTCTCATGGACTTGTTCTAATTGTCTTCAACTTCAAGTAGAACTTGCATATGAGCAGTTGATGGTCTGTTCCACAATCAGCTCCTGGCCTTGTTATGGCTGAAGATTCTTGCCACAGATGTAGTCAATCTGATTCTTGTGTACTCCATCTGGCAAAGTCCACATGTATAGCTGTCGTTTGTGTTGTTGAAAAAAGGGTATTTGCAATGAACAAGTCATCGGATTTGTAAAATTCTATCATGCGATCTCCATCATTACTCTGTCATCAAAGCCAAATTTTTCAACTAGAGTGATTTTTCTTTGTGTCCAAGTTTTGCATTCTAGTCACCAGTGATAATCAATACATCTTGATTACATGTTCAGTCAATTTCATACTGCAGAAGTTGATAAATTTCTTTAATTTACTCATTTTTGGCTTTGGTGATTGGTGCGTAAATTTGAATGGTAGTAGTATTAACTGGTCTTCCTTGTAGGAAGTGTATCCTATCACTGACAGCATTGTACTTCAGGACAGACCTTGAAACATCTTTTATGATGATGAATGCCACACCATTCCTTTTCAAATTGTCATTCCTGGTGTAGTAGATCGTATGGTTGTCTGATTCAAAATGCAAAAAAACAGTCCATTTCAGCTCACTGATGCCTAGGATATCAATTTTTATGTGTTCCATTTCATTTTTGACAACTTCCAATTTTCCCAAATTCACACTTCATATATTCCATGCTCCGATAATTAATGGATGTTTTCAACTGTTTCTCCTCAATTTAAGTTGTGCCATGTCAGCAAATGGAGGTCCTGGAATCTTTGTTTTATCTGTATCAGTAAGGTTGGTTCTACTCTGAGGAGGCAGCTCTTTCCCAGTCATATCTAGCCTGCCTTCCACACTAAGGGGCTCATCTTCCTGCACTGTATCTGATAATGTTTCTGGGTTATTCATAAAGTTGCCTAGTAATGTATCACACAGTGTTTCTCTGCTATTCGTAAGGTTTTCCCTGGCCAATTCTTTGAGAAGTGGATGGTCTCTTCCTTCTTCCTAACCTGTCTCAGTCTATAAGCTGCATTGAAACCTGTGCACCATGTGGAGGGCACAGGAGCTGAACCACAGGGGTTGAACACAGAGCACATAGAAAGCAGCTAGGGAAGGGTTCAGAAGAGTCTCCTGTAAGGCCACAGATGGGGAGAGGTGTCTATGTTGCTGTTGTTAGCTGCCAGTGAGTCAATGTCTTCTCTTCATGACCCTTGTACAACAGAATGAAACACTGCCCAGTCTGCCCACCCTGCACCATCCTCACAGTCCTTGCTGTGCTTGAGCCCATTGTGGCCCCCACTGTGTCAGTCCATCTCGTTGAGGGTCTTCCCCTTTTTCACTAACCCTCTACTTTAAAAAGTATGATACTCTTCACCAGGGTCTGGTCCCTTCTGATTACATGACCAAAGAACAAGAGACTAAGTCTTGCCATTCTCACTTGTAAGGAACAGTCCAGCTGCACTTCTTCCAAGACAGATTTGTTCATTCTTCTGACAGTTCATGGATTTTCATATTCTTCACCAACACCACAATTTAAATGCATCCATTTTCCTTCTGTCTTTCTTATTGAATGTTCAATTTTTCACCTGTGTATGAGGCTACTGAAAAGACCATGTCTTGAGTCAAGCTCACCTTACTCCTTAAAGTGACATCTTTGCTCTTTAACACTTTAAAGAGGTCTTTAGCAATGGAGTTTTCCAGTTTAGTACATCACTTGATTTCTTGGCTGCTGCTTCCATGGGCATGGATTGTGAATCCAAGTAAAATGAAACCCTTGATAACTTCAATCTTTTCTCCATTTATCATAATGTTGCTTATTGGACCAGTTATGAGGATTTTTTTCCCTTCTCCCTGTTGAGGTGTAATCCATACTGAAGGGTATTGCCCTTTATCTTCTTCAGTAAGTGCTTCAAGTCATCTTCACTTTCAGTAAGCACGGTTGTGTCATCTGTATATCGCAGATTGTCAATGAGTCTTCCTCAATCATGATGCTGTTTTTGTTTTGTTTTATTTTGTTTTTTCATATAGTCCAGCTTCTGGGATTATTTGCTTAGCATACAGACTCAATGAATATGGTGAAAGGATACAACCCTGATTGTAAACCATGCAGCATCCTCTTGTTCTGTTCAAACAACTGCCTCTTGGTCTATGTGCAGGTTCCTCATGAGCATGGTTAACCATTCTTCACAATGTTATCCATAATTTGTTATGATCCACAGTCAAATGCCTTTGCATAATTAATAAAATGCAAGTAAACACAGGAATCTTTATAACCTCTACAACCAGATAATTATGAGGCCCTAGATATACTGGAAAGAAACTCTGGTGGTGTGGTAGGCAAGGCATTTGACTACTAACCAGAAGGTCAGTGGTTCAAATTCACTAGCTGCTCTGCAAGAGGAAGATGAGGCAATCTACTTCTGCAAACATTTATAGCCTCGGCAACTTAATGGGGGTCACTATGAGTTGGAATCAACTCAATGGCAGTGAGTGAGAGATGTACTGGAAGGCGTCCTGGTGGCACAGTCAATAAGTTCTTGGCTGATAACCCAAAGATCGGTGGTTTGAACCCACCAACCACTCCACAGGAGAAAGATATGGCAGTCCGTTTCCATAAAAATCACAGCGCTGGAAACCCTATGGGGCAGTTCTACCCTTTGCTGTAGGGTTGCTGTGAGTCAGAATCAACTCAACAGCTGTGTGTTTTTGGTTTGCATGCACCAGGCAGAGTCCAGGAGCAGATCTGTGGTGGGCATTCAGACGGAGTCCACTGGGGTCTTGGGGGTCATGATGGACCCTGGAAAGCCTGCATTAGGGAGAGGGGTTCCGTGGGGCACCAATGTCTACTGACATGTGGAAGGGGGATGCCTGGCAAGGAGGCCACAGAGGAAAGGGTGGTGCTACAGGGAGAAGACAGGACTTACGGACTCTCCTGGTGGGACAGGGGCTTAAAGGCAAATCAGGCTGCTATCTTTGGCCCAGAGTCCCTCGGTGGTCTAGTAGTTAAGCACTCTGCTGCTAACTGAAGGGTTGGAGGTTCAAATCCACCTAGAATCACCTCAGAAGTATACCCTGGTGATGCACTTCCAAAAACACAGCCCCGTTCTGCACACAGACACCCATGGGGATGTCATTTGTCCAAGTCAGTGCCTCAGCCCCTGGTTTCTCTATTGTTAACTAGGCTGTGGCTGCCCACTCGAGGGGAGGAGACCATCAGGCATGCCCAACACTCCTGCTCGGTACCCAGGTACCTTACTAGGGACTGGTGGTGGCAATTTGACCTTTGCCTGAAGGAGCCTCTGAAATGTCAGACCAAGCACTTGTTAAATTCCCTCCAAATTCACACCTCACCTTTGAATAGTGCCAGCATGTGCTTCCTAGTCATGGTCCATCTCAAGCTGTGCCCAGCCATGTGGACTCACAGCTCCTTAGTAACTACATAATGAGGGCAAGAGTCAACATAGGGCTTCTCACCTCTTTCATGGGCATCTCCCTCAGTCTTGCCTCTTCTCTGACTTCACCAGGCTTTTGGTTAACCTTCACTACACAGCATACAATGTCACTGAGACCCTGTCTGCAACTGTAGCATGAACCACTTCATGGTCACCTCCCCCACCCAATCAGGCACCAGCACACATCTGATCCAGCCTCATTCATAAAGGATCTTCCTGGAAGCCCCACCAAAGGCCACCACACACCTGAACCACACCCAAAGCCTCATCTCCACCTGTATTCTGCCAAAGCTGAGCCAGGGGAGCAGCCCCCCGGGACTGTGTTGGGGACCAGGATGGTGGAGGTTCAATGTGGGATTTGGTGTCTGCAGAGCTAGGGAGAGCTCCTCCCAATTCACCCTTGAGGTCTCAGAGGAAACACTCTTCTCTGGAAAAATGTCTCTTATCCCCCAGACTTATAGAGCCTTGACTGCTCTTTTTACCTCACCACTGGTCAGTCACAGGTCAGTCACTATTTCCTGATGACCTGTGAGCCTCCAAGGACAACTCAGACATACACAGTAGTCAGGAAAAATGTAAAGGGTCGATGAGATGGACTCAGGGGACAGTCGCCCTGACTTGAGTCCTGCCTCAGCCACTGTCCGGCTGTGTAATTGCAGGAGAGTTACTTAACCTCTCCTGAAGGGCTCTTAACCAGGTTATTGTGAAGAGAAGTGGTGTCCAGCAGATGGGCACTGAGCCCCACCCCTGCCTGCATCCCATGGACCAGCACCAGTCACGTCGGGAGCACTTAGCCAGGACATGGAAAAGCGACTGAGTAGATAAGTGAGGATTTCCGTGAAAATTCAATGCTGTGACGTATGCAAAACACTGAGCCCACCGCCTATTACACAGGGAACATTTGCTACATATTCGCTTTTATTATTTTACCTTCAGAATCAAGTTTAGTAGTGAAGAAGCCGTCATGGAAAAAG
Source organism: Orycteropus afer afer (assembly GCF_000298275.1). NCBI lineage: Eukaryota > Metazoa > Chordata > Mammalia > Tubulidentata > Orycteropodidae > Orycteropus > Orycteropus afer. The sequence goes on from NW_006921625.1 coordinate 2,592,324, forward strand.
CTGTGTTGTAATGGGGCCCGGTTGCCTGCCAGACCTCAAGTGCCACTGGAGAGAATTTCAGGGAAGATGGACTGCCATTTTCAAACTCAGTAGGGGAGGCAGACTTGCAACTGGACTATAACTCTGGCCACCGACACGTGGTTCCTTGTCCTCCATGACCCCAAACCTCCATCCTCCTGAGAAGTTCTTGCAAAGTTCCAGTCAGCATCTCAGAGCCTATATTCTACACTGCCTTTCCAGTGGGTTCCAGGAGGCCATGCACAAGCCTGTGAACCACTTCCTCTCTCCTCCCTGCCCCCTGCTTCACCCCAGGAGCCTGCCTGTCAGTCATTGTCACCCTTAATGTATAGAAATGGCGGTTGTTTGTTGCTATCGAGTGAATTCCCACTCACGGCGGGTCCCTGTGTTGCAAAGCAGAGGTGCTCCCTGGGCTTTGGAAGGCCGTGACCTTTGAGAAGCACACTGCCAGGCCTGTCTCCCAGGGTGCCTGTGCGTGGCTTTGAACTGCCAACCTCTCACCTAGTAGTCAAGCACAAACCACTTACGTGTGTCAGAGACTCCTAAAAATTCAGGGCACCTTGTTTGAATTTTAGGTAAATACGTTTTGAGTATAAGTATGTCCCACGGGGCATACTTATACTATCAAAGTATCCACTGTTCATCTGCAATTACAATGTAACTGGGCCTTCTGTATTTTATCTGGTAACCTCCACCAGCCCCACCCACCTAGTCTTCCAGAGCCCCATCTATGTCTGCTCAATTTCCATCCATGTAGACCAGTGCATGCTCACCTGAGCCCATCCAGGGCCGGCAGGAGGATGGACTGCCCATCTCCCCTTCCTCAAGACAGCATTCTCTTTCCTCTGACCACTGCCCCCCCCTCCATTGGAGGGTGAGAGCCCACTCCTAAGTTGGCCGTGGGAAGTCCAATAGGAGGGTTTGGAGGGTGGGATGATGGAGGAAGGCTGAGCCTCAGGGAGACAGGAGGACTTCATTGTGTTTGCCTCTCTTGCAGGTCATTTATTTTCTGTTCCGTTAAGTTCTTCCCCATGGAAACATTCATCTGTCTAGTTGTCTGAGGAGCCATCTGCTCCCCCAAGAAAGCTCCCTTCCTGGAGCCATGGGTCTGGGCCGCCCTCCCCCCATATGATGGCTCTCAGGCCAACAAAGGAAGCCCACCAGACTGACAATTTCATCACTTTTCAATTACAAGTTGGTAGATTCTTCTTCCTTTTTGGACCATGATTGAATCTCTTGACTTCCTTTCTTGCTGACACACAGGTTTCTCCTTCCCCTCAGTTTTTCACTTGTCCCAGATGGACACATCAATATTACAGATGGCCCCAGCCCCACTGTCCTTGGTTCCCAGGAAGGGGCTTCACCACCCCGACCGCCTGTGCAGAATGAAGGTGTCTTCCCCACATAAGCAAGAGACCAGTTTTCTTTCCAACACTAATCCCGTCTCCGAATTTTTGAAAGCACCCTTCTTCCATCTGGATCTCTGGCATTACAGGACATTAGAGCTGCAAAGGAACTTGACATTTTCCTAAATGAGAGCTCGTCGGTGAGTAACGACATCTGAATCCCAATCAACTTTTTCATGTCAACGAGATGGTTTACATCAAAGTGGAAAAGGGCTTTTAGCTTCTATGATGGAACTTGCTTTTTGCCTCCAAGTGCCATCGCTCGGAGGCTGCCGCTAATTTAATTACCAAATGGGCACCATCTGCTTTAACGCACATTTCAAGGCAGGAAACAGAAAATCTGTGAAGAGCGGCTTGGCTCCTACCCAGCGAAGCCAGGAGGAGCGCCCCCTGGCTCACCCTTCCTTTCCTTTCATCTGGTCCTATTTGGAAGACATACCGGTGCCAAAGGAGCCCTGCTGGCACAACGGTTAGGTGTTCGGCCACTAACCAAAGAACTTAACTGAAGGCCAGTGGTTTGAAAACAGCAGCAGCTCTGCAGGGAAAGACCTGGTGGTGTGCTCCCTTAAAGAAGACAGCCCAGAAAACCCTATGGAGTGGCTCTGTCACATGGGGTCTGTCTGTCACATGCGGTCACCACAAGTGAACATCATTGGCTGGACAGCACCCAACACCTCTGCTCCAAGCAGGGATGGACTACCGAACAGAGAAGACGTAGTCTCTGCCCTCCCAGAATCCACAGTGCAGCCCCGTGACGATCCTGGGGAGGCTGCTCCTTTCCTATCCCCCCAAAGGAACCCAGACTAGGGGCTACTGCTCAAGTTTTTTAAAGATTTAAGTTCCACATGGCCTGGACCCCTGAGCCATTAATCCAGTTCTTGTTTAGTAAGACTAGTTTCAACAGAAAAGGTCCCGGTCTGTTCAATGACTCTTTCTCATGTTGTTCTCGGGGGCTATGGAGTCGATTCCAAATCACAGTGACCCCACGTGACAGAGTAGAACTGCCCCATACAGTTGCCGACACTGTCATCTTTATGGGAGCAGATCGCCAGTTCTCTCTCTTGAGGCGCCACTAAAAAAAAAAAAAAAAAAATCTCACTGCCATTGAGTAGAATCTGACTCATAGCAGCCCCCATTGGGTCTCTGAGGCTGTAAGTCTTTATGGAAGTAGATTGCTTCATCTTCCTTCTATGGAGCAGCTGGTGGGTTTGAACCACTGACCTTCTCAGTAGCAGATAATTGCCTTATCCACTATGCCACCAGAGGAGGCACTGGGAGGGTTCAAATCACCAAGCTTTCAGTTAGTAGCCAAGTGCTTTATCACTATGCCACCTGGACTCCTTTTTCTTTTTTTTTTTTTTTTCCCTCTCTCTTGCATGTTAAATGCTACCACTTGTATGACCCAACCGCTCTGGGACGTGAGGCCCCACTGTGGGAAGATGAGGAGCATGGCTCAGGGGCTCCCCTCTCTGGGAAGGGAGGGCAGGACTGGAGAGAGGGCAGATGGTCTGACTTCTGTCCCGCAATCACTGAAGGCCAGCACCTAGCTCACAAACCCTGCTCGCACCGGAGTAGCGGCCTCTGACGTGCATTTACATCGCCAGCAGCTTTCATCTTAGAATGAAGTGCTCCAAGGAGCTCCCAGCTTGGAGTCTCCTTCGTCCCCACTTAAGCATCAGACAAGACGCATCTTCACTCAAATAACTGCAAAAGGCACACCACATGACTCATCACAGCCACTTGAGTATTTCATCCTATTAGTTAACGTAAGCCCTACCTTTGAGGAGTATAAACCCAAAGCTGGGCCAGTTTCTCTCACCACAGTCGAGTCCAGGCCACCTAGCCCACCTGCAGCCTGCAGGGTAGCAGGCACATGGACTCCAACTGTAAAGGGTTAATCCTGCCCCACGATGGGGCTGCACTCGGGCAGAACTTCCTGATTGTGTTCTTGTGGGTTGTGGCTATGGACCACACCAGTTCTGCTGGGCCATCCCCAAGCAGTTTTGAAGGAATAAATGACCGGCTTGTGCCCTGGTCAAGGAACTCCAGTGGCCCTGTGGTTAAGGGACTGGGCTGCTAAACAAAAGTCACTGGTTCAAACTCAGCAGCCACAGGAGAAAGATGTGGTTTCATCTTGCCATTGAGAATCAACTCAATGGCCGTGTGATCTGGTGTGGATTTGTGCCCTATTCAGGCAAAAATGCCAGATGGCCTGAGGTGCCAGTGGCTCTGAACTGCACGTTACTCTTGGCCCCAGAACACCTGTGAACGCATCTGTGCCAGCAGCCTTGGTTCTGGCCTGTGACCACCCACCTGGGACCTTGAAGAGCAATGTATTTGCAGATCCCCAAGCTCCCCTGGTAATTCTGGGCTCCAACAGTCCTCTGCCTCTGACCCTTCAGAAGGAGCAGATACCAGAAAACACAACCTCATTGCCGTGAAGCCAGCTCCGACTCACGGCAACCCCATGTGCTAGCAGGACTGAGCGCCCTGGGGTTTCTTCACCGCAGTCTTCGTGAAGCACTTCACCAGGCCTTCCTTCTGCAGCACAGCTGGGTAGGTCAGAACCGCTACCCTTTAGGTTGGTAGCGAGCTGGTAACTGTGTCACCCATAGACTCCTGGAGCGACTCAGAGTGACCCCACAGGGCAGAGAACGGCTTCACAGGGTTTTCAAGGCAGTCCCTCTTTATGGAAGCAGACTGCCTCATCTTTCTCCTGTGGAGCGGCTGGTGGATTTGAACCACTGATGTTTTAGTAGCAGTTGAGTGCTTTAAACACTGTGCCTCCAGGCTTCAGGAAATTCTAATTGACTAAAGGTAACAATGCCTGGGGCTCATTCTAGAACCCATTAGTCAAGAACTTCCCAGCACTGCTCTGCAGCCCTTTGTCAACTGTGGACAGAGTACCCTGATGGCTGGGACCTGGTGGCTTCTGCAGCCACTGCCTGCCCCTTGTCATGACATGAAGCCAAGCATATGCCCAGCCTAATGCCACAGCCTGGTGCGGGGGACAGCAGGGCTTGGGCCTAGCAATACTGCCTGACCCAGATGAGGAAGTGGGCCTCGGGGCTGAGGCAGCACGATTCTCTCCCTTCTTCCCACCCCCAGCCAGCTGGAGGCCATCTGATGCTGCCTTCAGAAGGTCAGCCAGTGCCTGAGCCCGCAACCCCGGCATGCTGGGACATGGGCTTAAATCTATGATGCACCCGTGCCTCTCAAGAGCGGTAGGGCACACCCTCAGTCGGAGGGGAGGCAGTCCTCAATGTCAGCGAAAGGTGGGGGAAGTCCCTGACATGGGCACACCATCTCACAGTCCCAGAGTAGGCGTGTGTGAGGGGAAGACTCTTCCTTCCATCTGAATATGGCCCGGCTCTCAAGCTCCATTTCCCGGGTGATAACAGCGCCTTCCAATGTCCAGGAGAACACCTTCTCGTTCGAGTTAAAATCCCCATCCTCGCACAGCCGCCGAGCTGGCACATCAGCAGCCTGAGCGCCTGGAACTCGCGCTCCTGGAGACAGCGTGGCGTCCAGGTGTGCCCACCTGCCATTTGGGTCCGAGGCCATTGTCAACAGCACCTGTCTTCACTGGTGGCATTGAGCAGGAGACGACCTGCCAGCCATGGGCTATATGTAGGGCCCTCCCACTCTTCTGAGTATCCTACACCCCAGCCACCTAGTCTGTGGTGGTCATCATGTGTCCCCTTGTTCCAACCTCGGAGGGCTCCCTGGGCCCCTCTAGCCCTGACTCAGCCGTCTGCACCTCTCTAGAGTCTCAGGAAACACTCACCTTGGGGCACACTGGCCCTCATGAGGCTGCCCACAGACCCTCCACAGCACTGCTTCTCTGTTGGCATCCTGGGCTCCCAGGTCAGTGTAGTGGGGCTCCATGTCCCACGATGGGGCCCAGGTCAACATGGTGGGGGCCAGGTCCAGGGGTAGGGTCCCGGGTCAGCATAATGGGCACTCCACTCACAGCCTGCTTGTCCTCTGGGAGTGACAGCAGCCCTGCTTCCTCAGCACCCCAAGCCCTGCCCAGGTTCTTAACCCGAGGGTGCCTGAAGGACACAATCAAGTCATTGTTCTCTCCTGGTTTTTCAGTCACTTCCACACCAGAACTTCATCTGGATCAAAGAAAATCAGTGCTCTCCAATCTTCTGCCTTCCAGGGGTCACCTTTTGAAATGTAAATACACCCGACTTCCCAGTTTGCAGGCGTGTTGGCCTTCAGGACCATTGTCTCTCCTGTGTGTGCGCACAACACCCTTCAGAGACACAGTCAAGCTTTTTGTTCTGGCTCTCCCTGTGGGTAATCATGGGACGGAATGGGTGCGCATTGCTGGGCAACTGTAAAATGGGGGAAAGTAAAACCTCAACAGTGTTCCAGGTGCATTGCCCCAACCCCCAGGGACTTCTTAAGGAAGTGGAGGCCTTGCCTTGAAGCGAGGTCTTCTGGGCTGGCAGGGAAGTGTCAGAGATGAAGTGACGCGGGTTAGTGGAGGGACAGGGGACGCTGTTTCTCAGCTACTCATTTAGTGGGCGTGGACATGGCTGACAGGGAGCCTTCTGGAGGGTTTCATTTGAACATGGGTCTGCTGGAACTCATCCTCAAAGATGCCACATCACTGGTGCCAAAAACTTCTAACAGGAGGGCGCATTATTCAAGTTTCCCAATCAACCACACTTTTGCACATTTCAGTCACCATCAGCAATATGGAAAGAAGCTCAGTGACACAATGGTTAAGCACTCAGCTGTTAAATGGAGGGTTGCCAGTTCAAACCCACCTGGCAATCTGCTCCTGTAAGCATGGCAGCCCGAGAAACCCTATGGGGCAGCTCTGTTCTGCCACATGGGGCCACTATGAGTTGGAGTCGACTTGATGGCACCCGATAACAGCCTTCACAGGATGGCTTTTTGTGAGTGGTGATCCCAAAGTCACAACATAACCCTCAGTCACAGCGGCCGAGGCTGATGCACCAACATACACACAAACACACATACATGCAGCATTCGTATTCTTGAAAATATCAGGGGTCATTGTGGGTCAAAGGGAGGCCTCCCTCCAGCGCACCTCACTGCACTCAGCGTGAGCTGTTGCAGCCTGGGATCTGAACACAGAAATCTGACTTTCTGATGAATAGGCAGAGATGACACGCTTTGATCAAAAGCAACCGAGCCCCCAGGCCAAGAGGGAAAACACAGCACTTAGTCAGCCTGCTCTCTGAGTGGGGCTGAAAAGCACACTGTTAAAATGTCACTGACAGGGATCACAGGCCATGGAGAAGAAAGAAGTTTTATTCTTCCACAGAGGATTCAAATACCTCCACGTGGGCAGGCAAAATGGGCCCGGGGTGCAAGCCCTAAAGGGGGACGACTTGGAGACCTAGCAGAGTGTGTTTAATTGATTCATTCAACAGAAAAGGGGGAGTTGGAGCCCCAGAGCGGTGCGCACTGTTCACCTCTCCACCACTAAGCAAAAGTTGGTGGTTTGAACCCGCCCAGAACTGCCGCAGGAGACAGGCCTGGAGATCTATCTGTGAAAGATCACAGCCTACGGAGGGCACATGGGCTCAACATGAGCAAGGGAGAAAGGGCCCAGGTGGCTAAAGTGGTTTGCAGTCAGCTGCTAACCTGCCGGTTGGAAGGAAGGCCCAATGATTGGTTCTGTAAAGATTAAGCCTAAGAACCCCCCAGAGCACAAATCTCAGATACACACAGAGTTGTCGTGGGGGAGAATCAACTGTCCGGCAATGCGTTAGCTTATCCTAACTCCTAAGATGGTATCTTTCTGCGGCACGTGCATTGGGTGGTCTCTCCACTCTGGCTGCTGGGAAAAAGCTGGGACATGGAAAATCCTATCCCCGTGTGAGCTCCGGGGCCTTTTGCCCTCCTTTCTGGTGGGTCTTTCCTGGCCCTATGGCGCCTTAGCCCACGCAGTCATGGATCAGTAATGAGGTGAAGACTGGAGAGGACCCTGCAGGCCCCAGGACTCTCTCTGTGACCTCTCCTCTCTGGTGCTCTTCCCAGGAATTCTGACTGACTCATCCTCTCAGAGGACAGGTGCCATGCCCTCCACTCAGCACAGTCACCGGGCTCTGCTTGTCCCTCTATCTGTACCATGGCCAGGAAGGTATATCAGATGGCTGGGCAGGCTGGGCATCAGAGAGCTTACCTCAGCATGTCCAGTCCTTCTGGTCTCACTATGGCCTGTGCTGCCTGCTGTCTGAGGCTGGGAGATGGTTGTTTCACATCTTTGCCTTCATTTTCTGCTTGTCCCAAGCACGAGGTACTGCCAGGAGGTAGAAGTCTTCAGTATGTGGATTTATCGCAGAGGAATAGATGAGCAATGCTGAAAACACTGTCTGCGTTTGCAGGATAGAGCAACTAGGTAAATGCATTGATGGCCTCTGCCACTGTGCCTCTCACTGTTGGTGAGGGAGATACCAATGAGATGTGGATTGGCTGGAGAGAATCCTGGAGGATTCGATTGGAATTGGCAGTGTGAACATGAACTCATGGTTTTAGAGAGACAGAAATAGGTATTGATATACAGATGCTATCTGTAGATAGATACAGATGTACATGGTATCTATCCCTATTTCCAATAAATAGATTGTGGTTTCCCACCAGGACGGTGTAAGTGCTTTAGATAAGGGACCCGCTCAGTCAGGGAAAGGATAAGGTGAGCCTGTAGCATGTTGCTGTGCTACACAGAGAGAAACCAGTTAGAAAGGACACCCACTGACTAAACGGCAGATAGAGCATCAAAATCAGCAACAATATCAGAAGATTACAACCCATTCAATAAAAATACAGGTTAAAATCAACTAAGACCTTTGAATCGGTACTAGTACAATAACTAATTGGTAAATATCATATCAGTATGGACTCATAGATTCTAAATAAAAGTAGAAAGAGAAAAAGACAGATCACTAAAGTAAATGGTGACAATACTAAAAAGTGATGAATCTGAGTAAAGGATAAGTAGGTGTTCATTGTGCTATTCTTACAACGCTTTTTAAATTGAAATTAGTTCAAAACAAAGGGTAAATAATTTTAGATCATCAAAATGAAGTCCAAGTAATGAAACGAGGGTGACAGGCAGGCTTGAGTCCAAGGCAGTCAGTCATACAGCACACCGGGTGTGCTTACCACCTCCACATTGTCGTTTCTCAAGGGATCCATGGATGTCAGCTCTCCCCTAAATGAGCAGCCCTTCATTCTCACAGGACTGGGCACATGCAAACTCCTCTGAGGAGGGGTTTGACTAGTCGTTAATGTAATAAGGATCTAGTTTGCAGAATTAAAAC
>NW_006921625.1:2601474-2604597 GCF_000298275.1 Orycteropus afer afer
GTGAGGGAAACCGCAGCTGGCAGAAATGCCGGTGTCTGCCTCATCTGTGTTGACTGTGTTCCCTCAGTGAAGATCCAAGGAGCATTTCGTTTATAACAGAGTCAGACAAAAGGACATTCAAGTGTCTACCCTCAAGTCAGAGAGCACATCACACAAGGCACCATCCATGAGTGGCCAGAAAACACAACCCAGCTGCTTTTGAGCAGAGAAAGGGCTGCGAACCAGGAAACCAGGCAGCTTGGACTGCCAGGCTGCACCTGCAGACACAGATAACCTCATGGCTGTCTGAGGAAAACTTGAGCTTCCCAGAAAGGCTGTGGACTGTGCACAATGTGAGAAAGGAACAAACAGGGTCTGACAACGTATCTGGTGCCTGGTGGGTACTCAGAACACAAGCTTCAGAACTGAAGATTTAGTTGCAGCCAGAGCCAGAGTGGGTGAGCCAGAGACCAAGAGAAGACATGGGGCCTAAGGACTTTGTGGTTCACAACTGCTTGCTCTGTGCAGCTGTCTTATTGCACTGTAGAATATTTCAATTCCTAGTCTCTGGACTAGGAAGAAAGGCCTTGGGGAGATCAGCCAATGGAAACCCGACGGGTCAAAACAGAATATTGTTGGACACAGTGCTGGAAAGGAGCTCTGGTGGCACAACAGTTAAGTTCTCAGTTGCTAACCAAACAGTTGGTGGTTCGAACCCACCTCATGGCTCCATGGGAGAAAGATTTGGTGATTGGCTTCTGTAAAGATTGCAGCCTACAAAACCTACGTGACAGTTCTACTCTGTCACACAGGATCTCTAGGAGTCGAAAACTGACTCAATGGCACACAAGAACAACATAGTGCCGGGAGACAAGCCCCTAGGATGAGATGAGTCGTTCACATACACAGTGGCCCCCACAGTGGCTGGAGGAGACCAACGAGTGTGGAGATCGCGCAGGGCTGGGTGTTTTGCTCCACTGCACATGGGTCAACGTCAGTCAGAGCTAACTTGACAGCAGCTCACACGTAACAGGCATCTCTGAAAACCAAAATCCTCTGTCATTATGACAACCCAAACTACCCCAAATCCAAACCCACTGCAGTCAAGTCCATGCCAACTCACAGCAACCCTATAGGACAGAGTACACTTGCCCCACGGGGTTCCCAAGGCTATGACCTTTATGGAAGCAGATTGCCTCACCTTTCTCTTGTGGAATAGCTGGTGGATTTGAACAGCTGACCTTTCAGTTGGCAGCCGAGCACTTTAAGCACTGTGCCACCAGATTTTGTTAGAAACACTTCACTCACTCCCAGTTCCCCAGGAAACATTCCTGCACCAGCAGCCTTGGAAGCAGTTGTGAAAGACCAATGATGTTGCTGGCCCACCCTAAAGCAGCCACCTCCCTCTGTCCACATATATAATACATTGTTATTCTGGAGGTGCTTGTCCTCTAGGGGAGAAGGGAAGGCTTGCAGGGACTCCATGCATAGTGCTCTATTGCTATCAGGTCAACTTTCACAGAGGTCCCTAGATCCACAGACTGAGAATATAGCCAGGTGAGCAGAAAGGTGTATGGGTGTGGTCCCCACCATGACATAGACCCCTTCATTGACTCAGAAACAGCCAAGCCCAGGGCCATGACCCAATAACCTCCAAGAATTAAACCTGGCGTATACATGTGACAGGTGGACATTGGTCTGACAGGAGCATCGAGCAGAGAAGGGGGGATGGAATGAGAAGTGGGAGTGAACAGAGCCAGCAGTGCACACAAAGCCAAGATTGCGGGAAATCGGGAACTTGATGAAGACACATAGGGAAGAGAAGAGACACTGCAATCTCACAAAACAGTTCCCTAGCAAAACCCCAAGCCCTCCAGATGACCACACATCCCCAGGGAATTCAGATCCACCTGGAGTCAGCTGACTGACAGAGTCTTGTGAGCTGCCTCAGACAGACATGTTTGCATCTCGAAGGTCAGGCAGCATGTGTCTCTCTCTATGAGGACATCTCTGAGAGGCTGAAGACAGAGATAGAATGAAAGAGGTGGCTGGGCTTCTGCAGAGAACTCAGGGCTACATTGAAAGCTGGGATGACTTCTGGAAATGAAACAAGAGTGTTGTGTCCAGATGCCACTGGGGAACAGAAAAGCTTCATTCTGGGACAGGGCATCAGGCCAGCATGGCTCCTCCTCCACTTCTACCCAGGTAAAGGGAAGAATGGCTCACGAAGGGAAAGAGCGACATGCAGGCTCCTGCTGGTGTGTTGTGGCTAGTTCTCCATCAGGGCAGCTGCCACTCTCTCCCTGAGAGAGTCCATGGTGGTGGTAGGTGCCACTGAGTCGGTTTCAACTCATAGTGACCCTGTGTGCAACAGAAAACAGTGCCCAGTCCTGCACCATCCTCACAATCATTGCCATGCTTGAGCCCATCACTGCAGCCACTGTGTCTATCGATCTCGTTGAGGGTCTTCCCCTTTTTCACTGACCCTCTACCTTACCCAGCACAATACCCTTTTCCAGGAACCGTCCCTCCTGATAACATGACATAAGTATGAAAGACTAAGTCTGGCCATTCTCACTTCTAAAGAGCATTCTGGCTATATTTCTTCCAAGACAGATTTGCTTGTCCTTCGGGCAGTGCAGTCAAAATTCTTCACCAACACCACAATTCAAACACATCAACTGTTCTGCTATTTTCAGGAGAGGCCATAAGCAGCCACCATTTAGGACCCCTCCAAATGGGCTGTGGGTCTCACTCCTGCAGCACCGTGGACAGAAGTGCAGGCAGTTACCAAACAAGCCACCATGTTGAACACTCTTGCCTGGTCAGCAGCAAAGACAGTCCTTCATTAGGAAAAGGGGGCCTCCTTGAAGAACTTGATTGGAGTGGTGGCCTTTCCAAGAAATCCAGTGACCACTCAAATGTCAGGGGAAGTCAGCCTTCCTCAGCAGCCTCAGAGGACACCATGGACACAAACGGACCTTCTCAGAAAGGCCACCAGGCAGAGCTCCACTTCCGAGTCCCCATTAGAGTCTGGGCACTCCATCAGCATCACTGTCTGGAGGGGTCTCTCCTTCCACCCAAGCTGTCCCAAATCACTGTTGTGAGTGGTGTTCACACACACATCTACATGTGCAAATAGAA
>NW_006921625.1:2604747-2605863 GCF_000298275.1 Orycteropus afer afer
CTGTGCTCCCAGGGACTTCCAGTGGCTGGTTTTTCTGAAGTAGATTGCCAGGCTTTTCTTCAGATAACCTCTGAGTGGACTCAAAGCTCTAGCCTTTCGGTTAGCACCAATTCATATCTCCAGTGTCTTGAATGCATTAACTATTTGTGACACATACACACACACATGTGTATATATATATGTATATGGATGCATATTCAAATATACACACATACACACATCTCATATATGTACTAGAGAGAGAGATGGTTAGATGTCATCTGAGCCCCTTGGGCAATGGCTCTCCTTCCCAAATTCATCATGAGACAGGATGGAATCTCTTTGCCAAGCAACAGAGGTGTCAGACCATGTTTCTGGTTCGCAGACTGCAGGAAGAGGACACAGCTACTAGTCATCCTGTAATAAACAGTTGACAGCTCTTTCCTCCTTTGGATTTATGAAATTCTAATGAGCAAGCCCAGGGCAGAGAATACCGTTAGCCTGTCTTTTTGTAGCTAAGGAAGGATGGCCAGGCCACAGCGTAGCATCATACAGATAAACTAATTGAAGCAATCTACATGACTGTGCAAATGCTTGGCTTTCTAAATCCTTCTGTCCCAGCCTCAGTGGGTTCAGGAGAAATCCACACTTGCCATTGGTTTTCTCTAGACAACAAACGATCTTGCCCTGGCCCTGACCCCTCAAACAGCCAGGAGAGAAATATTAAATGACAAACACCATTTGCAGGATGGGGCTGGTGATCATGATCCAGTTACAGACTCCTCAGGGTGGGCTTCTGCCTCCTGCTGCAATAACTCCCTCAAATAAATATTTAATATTTTACCTCTGTTTTCTGAAACCAAAGTTGACCCTTATTTGTAGTAATCCTACAAGTCATCAGTATTTTCCCTGTCTGAGGAAACAGAAAATTTGTATCTGGTTTATCTGAGCCAAAATTAAACGTTTATGCATTTTGTTTATATTGCTTTCCATTTAGGCAGTTACTATTGCTTGCTGCATTTTGGTTCTGTACTAAAAAACGTTTCCTCTTTTAAATAAAATTGCCCAAAACAATTACACTTGTTGTAGGAATGGAACTGTGTCCTTCAAAGAGCCTTGGCTTTTTTTTTTTTTTTT
>NW_006921625.1:2606883-2607831 GCF_000298275.1 Orycteropus afer afer
TTGGCATTTATATAAATGGAGCCATTCACTCTCCACTCTTTGTGTCCAGCTCCTTGTGCGTGTGGTTACATCATGAAATCTGTCCACACTAATGTGACAGCTGTAGGTACTTCATTGACTGCACTTAAGTTGTACAATTCTGCACTTGAATTGTTCCTGATTTTTAGCCACTGCATATGACAAAACATCGGGCATCCTTAAATATATCCTCAATTCATTTATGTATGAATTACCATCAGGTACACTCCTAATGAGGAAGCCCTAGTGGCCCAGTGGTTCAGTGTTTGGCTGTTAACCCAAAGTTGGCACTTCCAACCCACCAACAGCTCCATAGGAGAAAGATGTGGCAGTCTACTGCCATAAAGATTTTCAGCCTTGGCAATCCTATGGGGCAGTTCTACTCTGTCCTTTAGGGTTGCTATGAGTTGGAATCTACTTGACTATAGTGTTTTATACCTAAAGGTAGAATTTATGGGTCTTGGAGCAAGTGTATATTCAACTCACATAGTGCTGAACAATCTGCCAAAGGGTCATTCCAGTCTACATTCACATGCAAGAGTATACCAGGAAGACATAGAGAGGTACACAGGAGTTACAGATAACAAACATGAACCCTTTTTCAAATACAGTACTGCATTGTCAGTGAAGGCAAACATGGATATATGGTTGGATAGATGGGTGTACAGGCTGAACTATTAGGTATGTGTATGGATGGGGAGTGTGCCCAAGACCAAGTATAGGATTGGCAGACAATGATTCTACAAGTGTATTGCTATGTTCTGTAAGAATTTCAAGGTATATAGTAGAGCTGACAAGGGACAATGTTGTAGTCACTTCTTGGCCACAGCCAGCTACCCAGAGGGAGTGAGTAGTTGGACCTGTGGGCTCAAGACCATAGTCAAAGGGGACATCAAGCTCAATTGGCATAACATACTACACAAAACATTG
>NW_006921625.1:2608696-2611103 GCF_000298275.1 Orycteropus afer afer
GAGTCTGTATGTGCAAAGCCATTTTATCCTCTGTATTCCTCTTTTCCCATGTGGACGACCAATGGGTGTAACAGGAATCTTCTCTTTCCCAAGAGCCCACTCCTGCCTCCCTTTGTGGTGAGTGCCAGTGGTGCAGTGCCAACTTTGTGTAAACCAAGCGATGTCATGTGTGAGGCCTTTTCTTCTAGACCCCTGTCCTGTGCCCTTTGCTTATGTCTGCCCTTGTGCCAATACAACCTCACTGCAATTACTATAGTCTTGGTATCTGACAGAAAAGCATTCCTACCCTGTTCTGGGGCTTCAGAAATGACCTATTCCTGGCTGCCTTGAGACAGGACAGAGCAGAGCCAAGAAGGGCTGGAGCATTTACCTGGGAGTGGGCAGGTGGTGTGCACACTCCCCCTGAGTCTGGCTCACAGGTTGGCAGTGCATTTTAGCCAGCCATTAAATTAGTCCACAATACGTTATGGTCCTCCTTTATAGGGACAGTGCTCATTAGACTCACTCACATATTTGCCACTTTTCTCCTTTTCTTTCTGCATCTCTTACTTTGAGAATATTTTTCTCCAATCCCTAAGTGACACCCTTTAAAATTTCTCAGTGTGCACAAGCTGGTGACATATCTTTGGGTTCTGTTTGTTTATATGCTTGCCTGAAATCTCTTTATTTAATCTTGAAGGATTAAACTATACTTGAAGGATAATTTTGCTAAGCAGGTAATTATTTTCACTCCACTGTTTTCTGTGATACCTGGCTGGCTGACTGGCTGGCTGAATGGATGGATGGATGGGTGGGTGGGTGGATGACGGATGGATGGATGGATAGATAGATGGATGGATATGGATGGATAAATGGAAGGATGATTGTTTGGCTGGCTAGTTTTTTGGTTAGCTAGATGGCTGTGGGAATAGTTTGCTGATTGGATCATTGGTTGGCTGGTTGGCTGGCTGGCTGCCTGGCTGGTTGCTTGGTTGGTAGACAGACTGGTTGGTTGACTGGCTGCCTGGCTGCCTTGCTGGCCAGCTGACTGGCTTGTTAAGGAGACAGCTGTTGCTCATTGACATTTCCTAGGGCCGCCCTCAAGAGATTTCTCTTTGCCTCTGGCTTCAGTAGTTCAGTGGTAATATGTCTAATTTATGTGCGCTGTTTGATGTGTTTTGCACTTCTTAAATTTGCAGATTGATGTCTATCACCAGTTCTGGAAATTCCTCAGCTACTTATGGCCTTTTTAATTTTTACTTCCACCCTTTTAAGGCCAGTCTCTCTGGCTCTGCAATTAAATGTATATTAGATCTACTCGCTATCTCCTTCACGTTTGCTATCTCCTCCACACCTCGTGCCTTCTTTCCCATGTGTTTTCTTCTTATGGATCCCTATGACTCTTTCTGGAGAGTTTTTTTTTTTTTTTTTTTTTTTCCCTGACATATTTTCTACTTTTCTATTTATTGCTTAAGCTATGTCTAATCAGCTACTAAGACAGTCCATTTGTTTTTCATTTCAGCTATTATATTTTTTGGAGCTCTGGTAGCACAGTGCATAAGGTATCTGACTGCTAACCAGAAGGTTGGTGGTTCAAACCCACCAGCCACTTCATGGAAGCAAAACTGGGCAATCTACTTCTGTGAAGATTTACCACCACGAAAACCCAGTGGAAGTCCCTGTGAGTTAAAATTGACTCATCAGCAGTGGGTTTGGGGATTTTTTGGTTTATTATATTTTCTATATCTGGAATTTCCTATTGGTTCTTTCTCTGATCTACTACGTTATCTTTGAATAGTTTCCAACTCTTTAATTCATTTTTATTGTGTTGTTTATCTTCTTGAACAAGTAAGTATAGTAACTTTGAAGTTGATGTGTAATAATTCTAGTTATTTTTGATGATCCCTTAGGATTTTCTATGTAGACAAACATGTCATTTGCAAATAAAGAGAGTTTAACTTTCCAATCTTCATTGCTTCTTGTCAAATTCTTGTGCCTTCTTGCACTGGCTGGAATTAGCAGGCAAATGTTGAATAAAAGTATCAAGAGCAGACATCACTTCCTAGTTCCTGATTTTGGGGAACATACTTTTAATTTTCCCCAGTAAGTATGATGCTATCTCTAGCGTTTTTCTCAGACATCCTCTATCAGCTTGAGAGAGTTCCTTTCTACAAGTTTTCTGAGAATTTTCCTCAGGAATGGGTGTTGAATCTCATCAGAAGTTTTTCTGCACTTATTGAGATGGCTGCATTATTTCTCTTCATTTATCTTTGAATATGGTGAAAAATATTAATTTACAAGTACTAACCATTTCTAGTCAGGTATGTATTTATGCTATATGCATGCTGTATGTCTGCATGCTTATGGATATATGGATATATAATGTTGGACTTGGTTTGCTCATATTTTGTTGAGAAAATCTGTCTAC
>NW_006921625.1:2611983-2612859 GCF_000298275.1 Orycteropus afer afer
CCAGGCAGAGCAGAACTGCCCACTAGGGTTTCCCAGGCTGTAATCTTTACGGGACAGATCTCTAGGTCTTTCTCCTGCTGCAGGTGAGTTTCAACCGCTGACCTTTCCCCTAGCAGCCATTGCACCGCCAGGGCTCCTCCTCTGCAGCAATGGTTGGTCCCTCTGATAAGGCTGGAGGCAGAGTCCCACAGAATCAATGCGAGAACCCATCTCACATGCAACAATGGAGAACCTTGGACTACAGCCCTCTACAGAGATGAGCTAACAGAAAATTCGCTACGTGCACCATGACGTCATAACTGAGCGAAAAGCAATCACCTTAGTTGTCAGGAATGCCCCCCCATGAAGCAGACGTACTGCAAATAATGGAAGGAAGTTTTTAGAATCTCCCACTTTGAATTCTTTACTGAAATCCCAGGTGGCAGAGCACTCTGTAATCAGGAACACTGGTTTCAATCACAAACATGATTGCTGAATCAAAAACTCAACAGAGGCAAGAACAAAACTGAGCACTGAAGAAATTCTCCTCAGTGCACGAGATGACCAGAGGCAGCCGTTGGCCTAGCTCACAAAGAGAGGTCAAGAGAGGAATGGCACTACACTAAAACAAAACAAGATCAAATGTCCATGTGCTCTTAAAAATAAGTGGTGAAAAGGGCCGACGTGGGAACAGCAGTAACTGGAGTTCAGCACCAGCCCTGTTGCTTCCCATATACAAAGGAACACTGCCCAGTCTGATGCCATGTTCATCACCATTGGTGGGCTCTACTCCATTGTTGCAGTTACTGTGGATTTTAAGTGTCTTCCAACCTAAGGCCTCATCTTCCAGTACTGTATCGAGCACTATTCTGTTGTGACCCATTGGGTTTTCATTGG
>NW_006921625.1:2613744-2614681 GCF_000298275.1 Orycteropus afer afer
GAGGACAGAGTAGAACTGCTCCATCGGGTTTCCAAGGCTGTAATCTTTACAGAAGCAGCCTGCTCTATCTTTTCTTCTGGAGCAGGTGGTTGAGTCACACTGCCTGCCAAACTTTTAGTTAGCAAAGCAGGCCAATGCTTTAACCATGGCACCACCAGAGCTCCTTCCATTCCCAACCGAGCAGCTTTAAAATATGCTGAAATCCAGTGAGCAGTCATCTAAGATGGAAACATTGGTCTTTCTCTGTCTGGAGCAAAGAAGAGTGAAGAAAAACAAAGATGCAAAGAAATGATTAATCCAAAGGACCAACAGACTACATGAACTTCAGCATCCACTACCCTGAGACAAGAAGAACTAGATGGTGCCCGGCTACCACTACCAACTACTTTGAAAGGCATCTCAATAAAAGATCTTAAAAAAAAGTACAGATTTACCGCCCTGATGGAGACTGGTGTACCCCTGAGACTATGGCCCTTAGATACCCTTCAGGCCTGGAACTGACCTCACCCTTGTGGCTCAATTTTCAGCCAAATGATAGACCTATAAAAGCGAACAATAACACCAGGGAGGAACTCACTCCTTAGCAAAATCAGCTGGACCAGACGGAAAGGACTGCATTTGCCTGAAAACAAAGCTCAGAAAGCAAGAAGGGGCAGAAAGGAAGTATGAATGGAAACAGGGAGCCAGGGAGGAAGTGAGAATCACGTGACATTGTGGGGATCGCAACTAATGTCATGAAACAACATGTGTACAAACTGTTGAAGGAAAAACTAATTTGATCTGTAAATTTCCACCCAAACCACTACAAAAAGTTTAAGAAGACAAATTGTTGGAATATGAGAAGAGGGATTTTGGTCTATTCTGTTCAGGGACATGTATTAATCCTCTAAAAAAGTTCCTGGTACATAGCAAGTGTTCAATAAACACAAAAGGAAGG
>NW_006921625.1:2615681-2617573 GCF_000298275.1 Orycteropus afer afer
GTGTATTTGAAGTAATATAAAATGATCAAAAATGCTTTACCCTAGAAAAGATTAGAAAATCTATTAATACCATTCGTCGTAATAGAGCCAAGAGCAGTAAAGTACATGATAGTTAAAATAATGATTTAAATGCCATTTAATCATATTCAAGATTCATTTCTAATTTGTCTACATTATTTGTACAATGAGTGAAGAAAAGTGTGTCTAAGTTTATTTGATTGGAAGATGAAGAACATTTACGTCAAGTTATTAGCCCTTTCTGTGAAAACAAGGATTCTCATGACCATGACTGGTTCTGTCATCACTGCAAGTAAAAGTAAGTATCTGTACAACATAAAGAAATGCTCGTTGTAACTGTTTATAGATTACGACCTTGACTTCAGAGAGCCCAATACAAATACGTTAGATTCATTTTGAATATGCATTTACCACATATATTTACTATGTAGCCCATTATCAGCTGAGTATAATGTGGGACTACCACTGAGCCCATTTACAGTAGCAAGGAAAGCAACAATGTGCCAGGACTACAAGCACCCTGAGGTGTGCAAACCTACAGAAAGAAAATTAGGAAAGCCATCAAAACGGCTCAGACAAAGGAAGCTTACCACTCTAGAGAAGACATTGCAGTGTCTGCAAGATGGCTCATCTTCCCTGTCGCGCAAAACACCACAAAGTGGACGGCATTAAAGGCCAGGAGCTGACTTTCTCACAGTCTGGAAGTCACAAGTCCCAGCTCCAGGCATCAGCAGGGCTGTGCTCTTTCTCTGGGGCTCTGGGAGAACACGCTTGTCTCCTTCAGAGTTTCTTAGTGTTCCTTGGCTTGTACATTGATCCTTCCATGCTATCTCTCACCTGTGTACGACTTTTCTTCTGCATCTGTCCTTCTCTAAGACGCCGCTCAGAGGCAGTAGGTAGGATTAGGAACCACCCAATGACATTATTTTATTAACTGATGATATCAGCAAAGAAAAGTCCTGTTTCCCCCAACAAAATCCTCTTCACCAGGTCCCCTTCACTAGATCACCTTCCAAAGGCTGCCTTCACCAGAGTGGGAGTTAGGACTTCAGTACACATGAAATCCATAACATCCAGTTAAATCGAAACATTTATTGCCATTTCAGTAGAAATAGCAAATGGATATTTTGACTTAACAAATGTGTTTTTAAAATTCTTTTGAAATAACTCTTGAAAATGTATAAGAATTAGATAAAAAATGAAGAGACTAATACAGATGCTTGCCCTATAAAAAAACATCAAAGATACAACATCTGATATAGTTACTAGATTGATATATAAAGTCACATAGGAAAAAATAAAAAGCAGAGCACTGAAATGAAATGAAAAGTAAAGAACCCTAAGCCCACGTACACTACTGATAACGTGACAGCAGCATTTCCAATCGGGGTAAAATACGATTAAGTCAAGAAATAGTGTTTAGAAAACTGAAAGCCATCTTGAAAAGAAAAATAGCTCCCTCTTGCACAACCTACATCAAAATACTTTCTTGGTGAACTGCAGTAGAAATGTAAACACAAGTGTGTTGAAAAAAAAACACAGACCCGTTCATGTGGGGAGGGAAAGCATGCTCTAAATGTGTCACAGATGAAAGAAAAAAAACGCTGTCTTTGACCACATCAAAACGTACAAGTCTCCATCTTAAAGTACTGTAAACAAAATGAAGACGGAAAGAACCCCGGGGGAAATATCGCTGGCATGTCTGGCACAGGTTCGACTCCCTAAGACCTAAAAAGGTACAACAAATCAGGTTTAAAAGATTCCTGCAAAACGGAAATACATGCAGCACTGATTCCCCAAAGAAGAGTTTGAATGGCTCATAAACATATAAAAAGTATATTCAATTTCAAGAGTAATCAGAGCCATGTGAACTC
>NW_006921625.1:2618113-2623048 GCF_000298275.1 Orycteropus afer afer
CCATGAAGCAAGACAAGGGGTTTGCTTTCAGCCCTCCCGTTCCCGTGGGGCCTAAGTCCACAGCCATGCAGTAAGAGACAAGAGGGATGCGGGTTGAGAAAGAAGAATTTAAGCTGGTCTTTTCTTTTTTCACAGTTGATTTGGTTAGGCCAATACAACATACTAAGGAATACACCAAGAAGCTACTAGAACTATTGAGTGAATTGAGCTATGTTTCTGAAAACAGTACAGAATAATCGATTTACTTTCTATGTATGGGCAACAAAAAATGGAAACTGAAGTTGTAAAGAGAAAGGACAATTTCATTTACAACAGCATCTACTCTTACGGATGTTGGTGTTGATCGTGACCTTCAAGTCAGCTCCAACTCAGAGCAACCGCCACAAGAGAACAAAACCTGGCCTGGTCCCACGTCATTCTCCCAACAGTTGGTAGGTTTGAGCCCAGGGTTGCAGCTATTCTCATTATGACATACTTCAGGACAAATTTACAAAATGTGTGGAAGACCTGAAAACTGCAAAACATTGCTCAGAGGCAAAAAGTAGGACAGAGGTAACACCCTAATTGATGCAAAGACTCGATGCAGCAAAGATGTCAATTGTCTATGGATTTTTATATCCAACATAATGTCAATCAAAATTCAGGCAAGTATTTTTGTAGAAATTTACAAGATGATTAAAAAGTTCATATGAAAATACAAAGGATCGAGAATGACCAGAACAGCTGCTTTAAAAAAAAGGGAAAGAGCTCTTGGGAAAGCACTGTTTTAGTCCCAGTTCCCCCAGAAGCAAATGCCAGGTTCTATTAGGGAAACTTCTCTGTGAGTGAGAGCCCAGGTGAAGGAGAGAGAGGGAAGACCTGGGGGGGCATGTCCTACACAACCACAAAGTGTAAGGAAGGTCCTACGACACCCTGCAGGAAGCCTTGAGTCAAAGTCAGCTTCAGACAGTGGCAGGTCTCCCAGGAAGGGGCCTGGGTACTTCTGCTACCTTCAGTCATGGGCTGTGAGGGCCCTGTGGAGTTGAGGCCTCCCTGCATGTGCAGGATCTCAGAGAAGAACCCAGAGCTGGGCCCGTGGTATCCAACTACAGCCTCCTGTCAGTGGGAGTCTATGCCTGGCACAGTTACACGCTGCTGTCAAGACTTACCATAAAGCTACAATACTCGGGACAATGTGATACTGGCAAAAGGATAGACATGGATCAATGGAACAGAACAGAGAGCTCAGAAATGGACCCACACAGACATCTTCTATTGATTTTTGACGAAGATGTCAAGCCAGTTCAGTGGAGAAAGGAACATATTTTCAACAAATGGTGCTGGAAGAATTGAATGTCAATATGGAAGTCATCCATGTATCACAGTGAACTTGAAATGGCTCAAAGACCTAAAAATGAAAGCCAAAGTTAGGAATCTTCTAGAAAGACATAGAGGAACGCTTCCCCCATTTTGTAGTCGGCAAAGAATTCTTAGAAGAAACACAAACACAGTCTGTTGGTGGTGGAGACAGTGCCGAGCTGCTGAGGTCAGCAGTTTGAGTCCAGAGGCTCCTGGAAGGAAAGGCCTGATGAACTTCTGAGCAATCAGCAGTGAAAACCCCACGGAGCACAGCTCTGCTCTCACACACTCGGACACCACAGCAACTGGGCAAGTGGTTAACAGTGTCTCTAACATGTAAAGGAACAGAGACAGAGAGGGAAGCACTCGTTCACATCTGTGTCTCTAGGCAGCAAACCCAGGATTCACAGCGGTCCGTGTGGGTCTCGTGTGAACAGCAAGACCTCGCTCCTCCACACCCTTCCCACGCCAACTGGGCCTTCACTTCTGGAAGACCACATCTTGTCTGCCATTCACGAACTTGTGGGTTTAAGTCATGACAGGTCAGTGCGGAAAGCAGCCACCTATCTTCTACTGGCCACTGTGATTGCAAAGGAATCCAACTGGCATTTCCACGTTTGACTCAAAGATGAGACACAGGGAAGGAAAGGAGGGGCTTCTCTTCCTAGTGGTTTCAGAACGCGCAGGAGTGAAGGGTGACGATAGGAGCCAACTGCTGACCAAAGGGGCTTTAGCTGTGCAGCAGGAACGGGGACCTCCCGCAGCAGGACAGGCAGCCCACAGCAGGACACCATGTGGTCATGGTCAGCCCAGGGTCATGGTCAGCCAGTGGCCTCTGGGTACATCTCCTGCCTGATTCTCAGTCCTAGGGGCACAAAGTAGGAGAGTGACACAGCAGAGTTGAGCCCATGTCAGGTCCCTCCCAGGCCCACATTCTTCCTATCATGTCTTTACATGTGAAGAAATGTGAAAGATGAAATTTAAAAAGTTGTTGTTGTTACGTGTTGTCCGGTTGGTTCTGACTTATAGCAACCCTATGCACACAACGAAACACTGACCAGTCCTGTGCCAGCCTCATGAGTGTTGTTATAAAAGTAAAACAGACATGGCTTTTTATTAGGTATCCCAGGTTTCTCACTGCCTTCAAAAACTAAGTCACACACACACACACACACACACACACAGAGTTACAAACGGGGCCCCAAGCTGCCCTGTTGACAGCAATCCCAGCAAGCTGTTAGGAGGCTCAAGGTCAGCAGCCTTGGAGGGACACACAGGTGACAGATGGACATGGCTCCCTGGAGCCTGAGGCCAGGACTGACGGTGCCAGGGTGCAGGCACTACCAGAGCTCACTGAGATCTCTGACTGGGGCCCAGGGCACACAGCCTGTGGTAGTTAAGGTTGGATGTCAATTTGGCTCGGCCTTATTGAGTGGCTGGGCCTTATTGAGTGGCTGGGCAGCTGGATGTAGCCATTCCCCATGGTGAGATTAGTAATCAACTCCACACTGAAATCGGCTGCACCTAGCTGCTTTAGGGGTGTCAGCTGCTTCCAGTAGATACGAAGCAACTTTGAGGGAGGTCTCCAGCTTTTTAGCATGCTTGAACCCTGCATGCAGCCTAAACTTCATTCAGCAGCCTGCCATCCTCTGCCGACCTTGAGAATTTCTATGGACTTGAATTAATGGCCTGCCATGTGGTTTGTTAACATCAGGACTGTGCCTTTTTACTTGTTGTCCTTGGGCTTGTCAGCCTCAGCAGCCAGTAGCTGCCTGGGTGAAGAAAGCCTCCAGCTCCAGTGGGGCCAGGAGCAGGAGGCAGAGCTGAAGCCCAAGGTCAAGGGGCTTTCACCCAGCCCTAGAGCCTGGCACTTTGAATTAGGACTTCTAGTCTCCAAAATTGTAAGAGAATAAACTCCTGTTTGTTCAAGCCATCCCATTTGTGGTATCTTCTGTTAGAGTGGCACTAAAAAACCAAAAACCAAACTGACTGCCATTGAGTTGAATCCAACTCATAGAGACCCCTCCTTGGGTTTCCAAAGTGGTATCTCTATGGAAGTAGACTGCCCAGTCTTCCTTCTGAGGAGTGGCTGGTGGATTTGAACTGCCAGCCTTCTGATTAGTAGTCAGACTCACTGCTGTCAAGTCGATTCGATTCATAGCAACTGCTCCTTGGGTTTCTGAGGCAGTATCTCTACGGAAGTAGATTGCCCAGTCTTCCTTCTAAGGAGTGGCTGGTAGGTTTGAACCATCAGCCTTCTGGTAAACAGTCAAATGCTTTAGGCACTATACCACCAGAGCTCCCAGAGCAGCACTAGGTAACCAAAATACAGCCCAAGGAACAGAAATGGAAGAAATAACCCAGAAGCCCATGACTTGCAGAGACAATACCTCCTGGTTGGCATCACAATTGCTCCTTTGGCCAGGTCTTCCTATGGAGAATCTTGCTGCCCCCAGAGATGGGCTGTGTCTAAGTTGACTTGGGCACCTTAGTACCAGTACAGAGCCAGTGCTCAGGGAATGAGTGATCCAACAAGCGAAGGAATGAATGAACCAACAATGAATGCTCAAGATGTTCTCTGCTTCTCGAGCCAGGCCAAGAAGGAGTGTCTTAATCTCCTAGGGCTGCCATGACAGAAGTCTACAAGGCTGTGAAGGCAGAAACGTACTGCCTCACAGTTCAGGAGGCTGGGAGTCAGAGTCCAGCCTGTCAGCGGGACCGCTCCGGGAAAAGACCCCTCCTAAACTCCTCCAGCCTCTGCTAGCCCCAGACATTTGTTGGTGTCCCTTTCTTGCAGATGCATCTGCATGTGGTGTGTCCCCACGAGATGACTCGTGTCCAGTCTGTCCCCACACAGATGGGATAAGGGCCCACCCCACTAGGGTAAGATGCTGGTAATGCCCTGAGAACACTTGTAAAGACGTGTTACTACACAGGCCTCATGCACAGGTGCAGGAGTTAGGACTTCAGTGTGTCTTTGGGCAGAACACCGTTCAACCTGTAACAGTGATGAAGAGCTCTTTCCTTATTATGGGCTAGCTGCCAATCTTAAGAATCATGAAGTCAAGTATAAACATCTCTGCATCACACTGATTGCAGTTGAGCTGTGTCCAAGCTCAGCTGTGGGACCCACTGGACAAAGGCCACAGAGGAGAGCCCTGCCCTGCTTCCCCGGGACATGTGTTTAAGAGTGCTGTGCAGAAAACATGGTCAAAGGAGGTGGGGGACTTGAGGACTGCCCACCGCTGGTCATCAAAACAGGAATTGGTCCCAGGCACAGGGAGGCACCCGGAAACTGTAGCAGGAACAGCCCCTCTGGGTGTCCCTAAGATGGGTTCAGTTCATCTGGGCAGGAGTAAGGGAGGGTCCAGAGGCTTAGACAGGTAAGAGTGAGGAACACACAGGAAGACTGCTCCAGCAGCACACCTGGTTCTCACCTGCTCACTGGCTGGGAGGGCCCATGCTGCATTCAGAGCCCATGCGTTCCTACCCACCCTGCTGCGTCCAGTCTGAGGCACTTGCCTGGGTGCTGCTCTCATACACAGAGTCTCTCCAACTCACCACCTGCCCTTCGGCCCTGGACGTTCCTCTTCACTG
>NW_006921625.1:2623448-2624987 GCF_000298275.1 Orycteropus afer afer
TTTCTTCCAAGGAGCCTCTGGGTGGGTTAGAACCATCAACCTTTAGGTTAATAGCTGAACACTTAACAGCTTCCACCACCCAGGGACTGCTAACAGCCCATGCCATTTCCCCAAAGTCTTCCCACTATCATTTCTTAGAAACTTGCCTCAGAATGTGCCTTACAAATTAAAAGTCCTAGGGCTGGGTCACATGAAGAAGGCTGTTGGGCTCTTTCACCTCTTGTCTTCAGGCAGGATCACACATAGCTGTCAGAAAAAGATGAAAACCTACCAGCAGCAGCAAAGTTTTGTCAGCACCTCCGCCAGTGTCCTCATCCCAATTAACAATCCCATCGCTGCAGGGCAAGGCCTCCTCACCCGGCGAAACTGCCTGGAGCTGTTTCTGTGTTCTGTCAACCCAGCAGTGAAAAGGGCCAGGCACCTCCTCTCTGCAAGCAAGCTGCCATTAAAATTTGCACCAAGGACTGTGGGCTGTGTCTTCTCTGTCCTCAGAGTCTTCCTGGCACAGACTTAGAAACATGGTCCCATGTACTTTGTATCTTATTGCAAAGATCTGGGAGTGTCCTGCCCCTCTGGAGGCAGTTCCACATTCTGAATCTGATTTTTCCTTGGTTTTTCCCAGCCTTCACCCTCATCCAACCCAAAAATCCTCTTGCTCATATCCTAAGAGAGTTAACACATCCAGTCAATTTTCCTGACAGGTTCCCAACAATTATGGTTTTTTTCCAGCCAGCCAGCCAGCCAGCCACTCATCCATCCATCCATTTAATTATTCATTATTATTTCTCAATTTGTCCTGCAATAGGGCCTGTGGAAGAGCCCTAGTGGTGCAGTACTTAAAGCATTCACTACTAGTTGAAAGGTGGGCAGCTCGAACCTACCAGCCACTCCACAGGATGAAGATGAGGCAGTCTGCTTCTATGAACACTGACAGCCTTGGAAGCCCTCTGGGCGGTTCTCTGTCCGCTAGGGATGCTGTGAGTCGGAATTCCCTCAGTGGCAGTGGGTTTCATTGGGGCTGTGCTTCTGGAAAGTCAGTATGGACTTGACGGCCATGGGATAAGCACTGGGCTGGGTCACGGAGTAAAATGTTCACCAGGAATCTGATGAACCTGGTTCCCTGCTCTCACGGAGTTTACGGGCCAGCAGAGGAGACAGATATTAAACAAATAATTACACATGTGGTTACTTAATTACAATTGTGATCAACGCTAAAAAGAAGGCTGTTTTTCCCCCATTACTCATTGAGCAACCTGCATGTATAATGGATGCACCTCATCAATTTGTGCTAACGGCACTGCATTTTGCTTTTACCATTAAATTGGATTTGCTCAGGAACTTACAGCCCAGGTTTTCCCGGAACAGCTCACGGCTCTCAGTAGACGAACCAGTATCTGAGAAGAGCCAGAAGCCTAGACAATCGTCCGCAGACGGCGCCTTTCCACATTCGCCAGTCAGTGATGGCGAACGTGGAAGCACGCGCAGAATTCAACACACTGTGTCACGGGAAGGGATCGACCCCAACACTAGCTGGTGCAT
>NW_006921625.1:2625432-2626772 GCF_000298275.1 Orycteropus afer afer
CGGGGGCACTGTGGGTTGGAATGGACTCCATGGAGTGGGTGTGGTTGGACTTTGCTTCCATAATGACTGACAGCCTTAGAGACCCTGTGGGGCAGTTCCCTCTGTCGTCTAGGGGCGCTGAGAGTCAGAATCAACCCCATGGCAGTGGGTTTTTGTTTTGTTTTCAAGTCCAGTGAGGAACCCTGAAAGGTCGGCAGCTTGAAGCCACCCAGTGGTCCTCAGGAGAAAGACCAGGTAATCTGCTTCTGGGTGGATGACAGCCGAGGAAGCCCTGCTGGGCAGCTCTGCCCTGTCGCATGGGGTCACTACGGGTCAGAATTGACTGGTGGCAGTAGGTTTCTGGTTTTACTACCCCAGTGTCTCCTGCAACCACTTCTATCTCAACGGTTCCTGAGCCAACGCTGATTGGGGCCTCCTCAGCTCATCCCTACTCAGCCATGGAGGAACCCAGGACCAGATGTGGTCATTGCCTGCCTCTTCCCACCCCTTCACTTCACTCTTCACAGTCACCCTAATGTTCTCTTTCCCAAGCATTATCTAATCTCACTCACCTGTGCTACCATTCCTTAGGAGGAGCAACCAAGGAGAGCCTGTCCCTAGTACCTGCGTGGGCTGGGAAATGCCTCAAGCGCTCTCTCAGCAAAAGGTGAGTGGAGCTATATATGTCAGTGTTGTTAGGCTCAGACTCATAGCAACCCAATGGACAACAGAACAAAATGCTGCCCAGTCCTGCACCAGCCTCACACTCTTTGCTATGACTGAGCTCATAGCTCATTGCGGCCAGCCACTGTGTCAATCCATCTCATTGAGGGTCTTCCCCCTCATTGAGGGTCTTCCCTTTTTTTGCTGACCCTCTACTTTACCAGGCATAATATCCTTCTCCACAGACCTGTCCCTTCTGACAACACGACCAAAGTACATTGTCGCCCTCATTTCTAAGGAGCATTCCAGCTGTACTCCTTCCAGGATAGATTTGTTCGTTCTTCTAGAAGATCATGTTATTTTCAAGATTTCTCACCAAGCCCACAATTCAAAGGCATCAACTCCTGTCCAGTTAAAATATATGCATGTATATTAGCATATTACACACACATAACAAGGAACCAAGGAACATACACTTTCTGCAGAACATCGAGTGCCAATGTTTGGCTTTAAAACACTACACCAAACCTAAAACCAATCACACTGCCGTGGAGTCAGACCAGACTCATAGTGACCCCTCCTTGTGTTTCCAAAGTGGTATCTCTATGGAAGTAGATTTCCCAACCTTCCTTCTGAGGAGTGTCAGGTGGGTTCGAACCACCAGCCTTCTGGTTAGTAGTCAAATGCCTTAGGTACTA
>NW_006921625.1:2628692-2629670 GCF_000298275.1 Orycteropus afer afer
CTGCATGGTACAGCTTCCAGCTTCAGTTCTCCATAGCTCCGGGCATGTGACTTAACATGTGACTCATCAACTGTATCACTATGGCCTGTTAGCTGGGCCTGGAGCTCCCAGGGAACAGAGCCATCAATTCTATCTGTAGCACTGCATACAGTGCCTGCCTCAGAGTAGGTTCTTAGCCAAGTTATAGAGAAAGATGGAGGGAAAGAAGAAAAGTCTTTAGCATAGAGGCGATATTGACCTGTGCAGTGAGACATCAGTTACTGGAGGATAGCAGGAAAGGGGCATTCAAGATGAGCAAAGTCTCAAAAGCAGAAGGAAGAAAATGTGGCCTCTGCAGGGAACTTCAAAGAGGAGGCATGTAACGAGAAATTAGGTTGGAAAGGTAGGTTGAAGCCAGATCAAGGAAGACCTGGAAGCCAGGTAAAGAGTGCGAAGAAAAGACTTCTCCTTGTGGAGTAGCCAGGACAGGTTTACTCTCCCACATGGAAAGAGGACTAGCAGACAAAATAGACCAAACAATGGTTGTCCAGACTCGGCACCAGGTGATGGAAAGCGCAATCCATGAGAGACAGGAAACAAACATCATGCCCATGATCACCTTGAGAGCTTCCAGGATGTGGCATGCGGAAGGAAGACCAGGTGGAGCCTGGTGGGCCCCCAGAGGCCAGAAGACAGATCTGAGGCTCTGGGGAGACCACATGGGTGGAGTCTGTGAAGCAGAATACCGAAAACAGCTGCCCAGAGAGAGAATCCTGAAGTTCTGCAAAGGGACAGCCTGCAATATTCAGTCAAGTCCTGGGCAGTATCTGCATGGAAGGAATCTATAGGAAGCTGGGAGAGAAGAACAACAACTTCCCAAAAGATCAGGAAGCAACATCTGGGACTCACATAGGGCCAGGAAGAGTGCTTGTTTCCAGAAGGCAGACAGAAAAATCTCATGGTCAATGGAACCCTGGGCAAGATAGGCCTTGCCTCATA
>NW_006921625.1:2631220-2631820 GCF_000298275.1 Orycteropus afer afer
TGTCATCTCACAACTCATCTGGTTTTGGTCATTCATATTCAATGTGTCAAATCTATTTTTCAGATGACCTTCAAATTCAGGTGGCATATATATTCAAGGTCGTATTTTGGCTCTCATAGACTTGTCATTTTCTTCAGTTTCAACTTAAACTTGCATATGGGTACTTGATGGTCAGTTCTACAGTGAGCTGTTGCTCTTGTTCTGACTGAAGGTACTGAGCTTCTCCATTACCTCTATCCACAGAAATAGATAATTTCATTCCTGTGCATTCCCTCTGGTAAGGTCCATGTGTATAATTGTGTATGTTGTTGAAAAAAGTTATTTGCAGTGAATAAGTCATTGGCCTTGCAAAATTCCTTCATGTGGTCTCTGGCATTATTTCTATCACCAATGCCATATTTTCCAACTATCAATGCTTCTTTGTTTCCAAATTTTGCATTCTAATCACCATTATCAATACATCTTGATTGCATTTTTTTTTTTACTTCAGACTGCAGAAGTTGGTAAAAAATTTTAAAAATGGGCAGAAGACATGAATAAACACTTCACCAAGGAGGATATTCAAGTGGCCAACAAACATATGAAGAAATGCTCACGATC